>NC_080758.1:59097932-59410474 GCF_020826845.1 Diceros bicornis minor
AAGGAAAGTCTCTTCAATAAATGCTGTTGGGAAAACTGGACAGCCACATGCAAATGAATGAAAGTAGATCATTATCTTCCACCATACACAAAAATTAACTCGAAATGGATAAAAGACTTGAATCTAACACTTGAAACCATAAAACTCCTAGAAGCAAATATACGCAGTACAGTCTTTGACATCGGTCTTAGCAGCATCTTTTCCAATACCATGTCTACTCAGGCAAGGGAAAGAAAAGAAAAAATATACAAATGGGACTACATGAGACTAAAAGCCTTCTGCAAGGCAAAGGAAATGATGAACAAAACGACAAGACAGGGCCGGCCCCGTGGCTTAGTGGTTAAGTGCGCGTGCTCCGCTACTGGCGGCCCAGGTTCGGTTCCCGGATGCGAATAGACGCACCTCTTGTCCGGCCATGCTGAGGCCGCGTCCCACATACATCAACTACAAGGATCTGCAACTATGACATACAACCATCAACCGGGACTTTGGGGAAAAAAAAAAGGAGGAGGATTGGCAATAGATGTTAGCTCAGAGCCGGTCTTCCTCAGAAAAAAAGTGGAGGATTAGCACGGATGTTAGCTCAGGGCTGATCTTCCTCACAAAAAAAAAAAAAAGGAAAAGACAACCCACAAACTGGGATAAAATATTTGCAAATCATATATCTGACAAGGGGTTAATCTCCAAAATATATAAACAACTCATACTACCCAACAACAAAAAAACAGATAATCCAATCTAAAAATGGGCAGAGGATATGAACAGACATTTTTCCAAAGAAGATATACAAAAGATCAACAGACACATGAAAAGATGTATAACATCACTAATTGTTAGGGATATTCAAATCAAAACTACAATGAGAGATCACCTTACACCTGTCAGAATGGCTATAATTCCCAAGACAAAAAATAACAAATGTTGGAGAGGATAAGGAGAAAAGGGCACCCTCACACACTGCTGGTGGGAATGCAAACTGGTGCAGCCACCAGGGAAAACAGTATGGAGATTTCTCAAAAACTTAAAAATAGAAATAGCATACCTTTCAGCTATCCCACTACTGGTTATTTATCCAAAGAAATTGAAATCAACAATTCAAAGAGATTTATGCACCCCTGTGTTCACTGCGGCATTATTTACAATAGCCAAGACATGGAAGCAACCCAAGTGCCCTGCTACAGATGAATAGATAAAGAAGATGTGGTATATATACAATGGAATACTACTAAGCCAGAAAAAAAAGACAAGATCATCCTGTATGCAACAACATGGATGGATCTTGAGGGTATGAAGTTAAATGAAATAAGCCAGACAAAGACAAATATGCCTGATTTCACTCATATGTAGAAGATAAACATACACAGGGATAAAGAGAACAGATTAGTGCTTACCAGAGGGGCTGGGGGCTGGGGCTGGGGGTTGTGTGAAAGTGTTAAAGGGGCACATATGCATGGTGATGGATAAAAGTTAGACTATTGGTGGTGAGTAGGATGCAGTCTATACAGAAATTCACAGATAATAATGAACACCCGAAATTACACAATGTTAAAACCCTTTATAATTTCAATAAAATAATTAAAAAAGAAAAAAAATAATTCATTCTTTTTTATGGTTGAATAGTATTCCACTGTGGGGATATACCACACTTTGTGTATCCGTTCACCAGTAGATGGACATTTGGGTTGTTTTCCGTTTTTGTCTACTATAAATTGGTTGTTATCAACATGTGTGTACAAGTCTGTGTATAGACATACGGGTTTATTTCCCTTGGATGGATTCCTAGGGGAGGAATGGCTGGGTAGACGTATATAATTATTAAAGATGCATCCAAGCTATTTTTCACCAGCACTCGATGAGAGTTTCAGTGACTTGACATCTTCAACAACACTTGCTATAGTCAGTTTTTTTAATTATAGCCATTCTCAAGTATGGTGGAATCTCATGATGACTGTCACTTACATTTCCCCAATGACTCATGTAGTGAAGGAGAAGGCAAGCCACACACAGACTGGGAGAAAACATCTGCAAAACATATCCCTAGAAAAGGATGTGTATTTTTAATATATAAAGAGGTCTTACAACCCAATAGTAAGAAGACAAGCAACACGTCATGGCTTACCAGCAGACAGCAGATCAGGCCTGTGATGAGCACCAGGATTCCCACCAAACAGCTGAGGATGAGGGCCCAGACAGGGTGGTCTGGGGAGACATGTGCTGGGGTGAGCCACCTCCTGTCATCGCCCCAAGGCTCCTGCTGACCCCACTGTGCCTCAACCATCATTGACAAGGGTTGGCCAACTCTCCTCATCATCCAAGACGCTGTGCGCATGGTTCTCTTAGATGAGGCACAGCATCAAGATGCTCGCCAGCTACCGTGGGCTGGGGCTTCCTGCAGGTTTACCAGGCTTATCAGTCAAGGTGTCATCTCTATTGGGAGAATATTCTGGAAATGAATGAAATGGAGAAGGCATGTGAATGTGTTTCACTCTTTTTAATTAAACTTTTTAGACGCAGAAAAATAAACGGAACAGTCTCATAAACATCCATCATCTAATTTAACCATGTATATTCCATCTAATTAAAACAATATTTCATCAATTTATAAATTATTAACACTTGCCACCCTTGATTCATCCCATGTTTTCAATGAAATATTAAAGTCAAGTAGACATCATGATGTTTCACCCCATTTTAGTTTCCATCTCTAAAAAGTGAGCACACTTTGCTACAAAATCCAAGACCATTATCACAGAACAAAAATGTAATAAATTAAACCAAATTCATACCTCTGGGCACAGAGGACTGCATTTGGGCTGGACTTTCTTATGACGGCCGGGGGGAGAATGGGTCATCACAGTTGGCAAGCTTATGGGATCTCTCTAAATTTGTAAATTCCCACTCAAAAGTGTTCTTCCGTGCCTAGAAACACATTCATCCCCTTCTCCTTTATCTATTTGCTTAATATTAATTTTCTAGGATTAAGCTACAATGTAATATCCTGCAGGAAGTCTTCTCTGATTTCCACCTGCAAGTATGAGTTTGTTCACATCAAATAATTGATAAATTTCAATTCTCTATTCTTGTTATTGCCAGCTACAACATAAACTCCAGGAGGGTAGGACACACAGCACCCAGTGGGCATGGGGGGAGGGGTGCAGGTCCCCCTACTTGTACCTCTATCCAGACAACCTCTTAGAGGTGTGCTGTCTGATATGCAGCAGCAACAAGTCTCTTTTTAAATTAACATTAATTTTAGTTACATAAAATACAAATTCTAGTATCTCAGTAACATTAAATATCAGTAACAATAAAGACCAGTCACAATACCATCCTTTGAGGACTCAACAGCCACATGCAGCTATGCACTGGACAGCACAGATAGAACATTCCACCACTGCAGAAAGTTCCAGCGCATTGGTGCTCATCTAGAGTGGGACTTGGCAAACTATATCCTGTGGATCAGGAACCACATGACCACCAAACCAGTAAGTCTGCTTCACACACAGCTGGAGTCCCTCACTGACCATCTGGCCCAGTGGCTCTCAGTGCAGAGATAAGGAAACAAAAGTCCAGAGAGGGGAGGTGATTAGTTTGAGGTCACAGAGCTGTCTAGGAGAAGGTGAGGGCCTCCTATACTACACTGGTGTCCTTTTCTCTCTCTCAATGGTGGGTAAAGACTGGGGGACTATGCCACCTCCTGCCAGCCTGAGAAAGTTCAATGATCTCTCAGCCCCAGGCATCCAGAGTCCCCAGAAAGGCCTCACTTCCTTTTACAATGACCAGGGAGCCTTACCATCCCCAAGGACACTCTTCCTGTCCAGAGTCAAGTTCTGCAGCTGGGTACCATTCTGGGTCAGCCGCAGGAATTCCTCATAGATGGCAACTCTGTCCAGTCTCTGTACCAAGGCGGCAAGGTACACAGGGAGTCCACTCCAGTGTGGTTACTGTGAGGGACAGACCTGGAAGGGCACAAAGGATGAACAAGGGTGCCTGGAATTCTACCCTGATTCTAGATTCCCTGCTTCTGGGTCCTGTCCAAGAGGACATTTTGCAATAATGTAAACACTTGTCTGCACTACCAAATACACTCATTATTAGCCCCATGTTGTTATCGAGCACTTAAAATGTGGCTAGTGTGTGTGAGTGAGGAACTGAATTTCTCATGTAATTTCATTTCAAGTAATTAATTTATAAATAAATAACTACAGGGAGAAC
This sequence comes from Diceros bicornis minor, assembly GCF_020826845.1. Lineage (NCBI taxonomy): Eukaryota > Metazoa > Chordata > Mammalia > Perissodactyla > Rhinocerotidae > Diceros > Diceros bicornis. The sequence continues at coordinate 59,102,148 of NC_080758.1, forward strand.
ATTTTTGAAACTTTGGAGTAAGGACTTCTGCAAACGCATAAAAACAATGAGAACACTGGTAAAAATGGTCGAAATCATCTTTTCAGAAGTCTAGAAATTAATCAAAGGCTTGTAAGAATCTGAGGGTTTAGTGAAGACACACGGTGGAATCTTGATAAAGGGAGCAAACTTTGTGGCACTACAACTTTCACTATTCCCATCCTGCTCTCACAATATCCTCCATAACTTTGAAAGCCATCTGTCTCAGAACCATGGTAGCTGAGACAACCAGCAGCCCAGCAGCCATAATGGGTTTGGAGCTCTGAAAAGACCCATCCCCATCGAACTCTCACTAGCTGACCTGCCTGGCAGCTCCCCGAAAAAGCCCCATGTTCAGGGCTTGACGTTACTTGACTCAGAGCTTGGCCAGGGTGGAAAGTCTGTCCCCAGGACACTTGATAAAAATATTCAGGGCTAATTGTTTTCTATTGTAGTTGCCTGAGGGAGTGATACCAGCTGAGACAGGCAAGAGGTGAGCCAAAAACTTAGAAGAAAAATTGGGGGAATGAGATATCCACAGGGGGCTTTGAAAAGCTCCAGTGTATTTGCGGGCATCTAGAAGGCCACAAGTGCTCAGGGCTGTGGCACGCCCAGGAAAGACTTGAGAACATCTTAATCTCTCACCTCTAGTTGAAGGGTTAGCTTAATATCTGAAAACTTGGTTATGTATTACACAATATTAATAGAATACGGGCCAATACCATGCAATCTCCATCACATATACAGAAAAGAATTTCACAAAATACAACGCCCTTCATGTCTAAAAAAGAAAACACTCAACAAATTAGGGATAGAAAAAAACTTTCTCAACCTATAAACAGCATCGATGAAAAACCCACGGCTAACACCATATTCAATGGTGAAAGACTGAAAATTTCCCCCTAAGGCCAGGGACAAGACAATGATTCTTCCCATATCTCGTATGTTAATCACAGGTACTAGAGGTTCTAATGAGGGCAATTAGGCAAGAAAAAGGAATAAAGAAACCCAGATTGGAAGGGAAGAGGTAAAACTATTTGTTTTGCAGATGAGAAGATATTGTATATAGAAAAACCTAAAAAATACACTCCTCCCCACACATAATATGTCAATCGTATCCTAATAGGTGTATAAAAAATTTAAATTGCCCCATGTGTTTAGTGGCTAGACTATTGGAGAGCACAGTTAGACTGCTGATATTTGTTGAAAGTCTCCAGAAGAGGAGGAGGAGGAGGATGCTGGAGGTTGGTGACACTAAACGTTAATGCTTTCCTCATCCCCCCAAAACCTATGGAAGGAGATGTTAGGATTAGCTGACAGGGATGTGGGGCAGAATGGTCACGATGTAAGTGACTTCCAGATCAATGATGTTTCACGGGAGCTCAGAGTCATCAGTCACCAGCTCAGCCAATGCTTCCAATCTCCTCAACCTACATCAAGTCGGTGACCAGGCAGGAATGAAATATGTCTCAAAGCTGGCTGCCTCTGTAGAGCTTGGTGACCTAGAACAAACATGAGGGAGAGTGGGTGAGGTGGAGGTCTCCCGGGGACGCAGGGGGCCACTGGAGCCAGTGAAAGATCACAGACCTTGGGGCAAGGGAGACCTGACTTCTAATCCTGGCTCTTCCCCTAACTCACTGTGTGACCTTTGGCACAATACTCCCCTTTCTGAGCTTCAGTTTACCCATGCGAGAAATGGGGAAGGCAGCTAGGACATCACATCTGGACACTGAGAGAACCCAGACATGCAGGGAAAGTGAAGGGTTGAAACAATCACACAACAGATGTAAGTCAGACAGAGGAATGACGGTGCCCTCAGGGCAAGGAGAGACGGGAGAGGGAGACCCCACCTGGTCCTGGGTGTCCCTCAGCAGGGCAGTGTACTCCGAGGATGTGGGCTCCGAGTTGTTGAGGTTCCAGCTGATGATGTAGAAATGTAGCTGGTGCTCTTTCTTGATGGATAAACTCCAGGCTGCAGAGCCTGGAGCCACCGAGAGGAAGAGCAGACAGGTGGAGATTCTCAGCTCCCTGCACAGAGGCATGGTGGCCCACGGGGTCAGGGTGGTGGGTGCAGACAGCGTCCACACTGGTGGCTGGCCCATCCTTCTCAGGCCTGGGGAGAAAGGGATGTGGGGACTCTAGAGAGAGGTCCTGAAAGCTCTGGGGGTGGGGGCCAGACCAGGAAGGAAGAAATGGGAGGACAGTGGGGAGACAGAGAGGGGTGGTCACAAAAGTGGTCATTAGGGGCAAATGCTCAGGGGAGGGTCTCACCTGAGGGAGACCAGTCTGCAACTCGAGTAGAAGGGACCCAGGCTGCTCTTCTTAAACAAGGATCCAGCTGGGGAGGAAGGAGGAGGAGGAGGAGCAGGAGGGACAGGGGTTGGGGGAGGGGCTGGGTGGGAATTAACCCACCAGGAGCTGCTGGGACCAGGGTCTCACCAGGATCTGCAGGACCCTCTCAGTGGAGTTGAACGTGGCTGAGCCGTTGCTCATGTGTGATGAATACCGAAGGGTGGAGATGGTGACATTGACTGTGAGGGTCTTCAGGTTGTGCCCCAAAGCTGCAAGACGAGAGGGAGAGCGATGGCCATCTCTGAAAGCTGGCCTGAGACCACACCAGAGTCCTGTACTCATTATAATCTGTCGTCTTCTGTCCCAGTGGCACCACCACCCACCCGTGTGGTCACCCAAGTCAGAACCAGCATATCTGCTCAGCTCCTCCTCCCTCCCAGTAACACCCATTCACCTTGCACACTGGTCCTCAGATACACTCCCTCTCTCTATCCCTGTCCTAGCTCAGGTCTTAACGTCCTTCACCCGGACCAACACCCCAGCAGACTCACTCGATGCTCTGTCTAAATGATGTTCTACGTGGACTACTAGAAGAATCTTTCTGAAATGAATACCTCACTAGGGCCACCACTGCTCTAGTACCACCCATGGCTCCCTATGGCCTTCAGTGTTTAGTTCAACCTTCTTGACCTGGCACTCAAGGCTCTACTCAATCTGGCTCCTGCTGACCTTTCAGTCTCATTTTATTCATCTTCTGCAGGTTAAACATTATGCTTCTTGCAACCCAAATTCGTTTCAATTCTCCCCATAGGGCATGTTGTTTCTGGCCGGAGCCTTTGCTCATGGAATCCTCTCTGCCAGGAAAACCCTTCATCCTCTATTTGCCAGGTACCCTCCTACTCATTCTTAAAGACTTCATTCTGGTGTAACTTTCTCTAGCAAGCTCTTCCCCTCCAAATTATGCCAGGTGCCTCTCCCCAAAATATCCCACATTGTATTATAATGGTGTGTTAATTTCACAAGACTAGGGGCTCTCTGAGGGCTGGCCTCAGACTGAATCGTTGGTATAATCTTTGTGATCAGCATGATTGCTCTAAAACCAGAATTTCACACCCTGGCTTCCCAGCTCCTGGATCACAACTGGCTCGTGGGGGAGTGGGGCCAGAGAGCTTCTCTTGGGAAGGAAAAGGGGCCCCCAGATACCTGTGGTGGCTTCTGGTGGCACAGGTGATGATCAAGTATGCAGGGACGTGGTGGCCGGCTCGGGAGTTGTGGAGAGGGCTGTCAGCAGGGAGGGACAGAGTGGGAGGAGCCTCCAGGCTCACACGGGCTCCAGCACTGGCTTTCTCAGGACCACCATTCACAGGTGAAGCATAAATGAGAGTGAGGGGACGGGTGACTGTGTGAGCAGAGGGATGAGCAAGCCTGTTGGTGAGAGGAGCCCAAGAGAGAGAGATAGGTGAACAAGAGAGACTGAACTTGGAGGAGAGACAGATAGACAGGCAGAAAAATGGGCAGATGGATAGGATACCTGGAAAAGGAGGACCAAGGGGGGGGCTTTAGGAGAATTAAAGTGAAAACCACGTGGGGTCAGAATGTGGTGGAGAACATGTTTGTGTCTAAGGCTTTCTCACACTGGGCTGGGACTCTCCACCAGAACCTGGGCGGGAGAGAAGGGATGATTTAGGGCCCTTCCAGGTGCTTCCCTCACCAAGGACAGCAGGTGAAGGAGAACAAATGCTCCCCAACCCCAAATGCAGACGGGACACAGGAGATCAGGGCCAGGAATACTCATTGGTGGTAGTCGGGGCCACGGCTCCATAGGTGTAACCTGTGGAGAGAAGGCGAGAGGAGCTGAGCAAGAGTTGGGGTGAACATAAAGAATTAAGGGAGAGGAAGGATGTAGGGACCTTTGTGGGAAAAGCAGAGGGGAAAGCAGCGGGGACGAGTGGAGGGGTGTTCAGGGGGAAGGCAACGAGATGGAAGGTGGCTGGACCCAGTGATCACACAGTGATGAGAAGACTGAACCCAGACCAGGAGGATAGAGAGATGGATCATAGCTCACTTTAGAGCAACGGAGGGAACACAGAACTCCGACTGGGAGAGAGAGTGTGGCTGTAGCACAGCCCCTCACCACCGACGTAGAGGCTGTCCCCGTCCAGGGTGAAGGCGCCCAGGTGGGTGACACACTGGGTCTCATGGCTCAGCTTCCAGTAGAGTCCCTCTCTGTCCAGCCCGGGACCTGTGGAGGTCAGAGTGGAAGGTGCAGATCATGTCCACCCCAGTGGCTGCCCCATCCTTCTCAAGCCTGGGTGAGGAAGATCATGGGGATGTGGAATACTGAGCAGGGTCATTCTGGGTGTGGATAGCGAGAGAGGGGAAGGGAGGAGGCTGATGGAGATGCTGAAGGGGCTGCTCTGATGCCTGCAGGGTCTCTCCTAGGTGTCTCCCGTGTGAGACACCCCCCTCACAAGTAAGGCCTGGCTTCTTTTAGGATGTGGAGGGGGGCCTGTGAGTGGCAAAGAGGGGTGAACACACAGACCTGTGTGAGGGGGTGCCTGCAGGTCTGCACGGACAGCAGCGAGAACAGTCAGTGCCCTGTGCCATCTGACACATGCAGGCAAGAAAGTATCGTTATATTCTCTCGGTTCTACATTCCAAGGTCTTTTCTTTCTACTTCTTTCCTACTCCACAGCCATCACCCAGGCCTAGGGAACAATCATCTTATTCCTAATCTTATTCCCAGCACCTCCCATCTTGCCTACTAAGTCTTCATTCTTAACCATGAAGTCCATTTTAACCCACGTGCTTAGACCAAACGCTAATCACATCATCCTTCTACTCGCATCTCTCCAGAGTCTTCCCACTGGTCTTAGAACAGAGTCCCAAGTCACCCCTGATCTGGTCCTGCCTGTCCTCCCCTCGCAAGTGTGGCTCACACCGCTCCCCCTGAGTTGACTCGGCTCGGCCATCCCTGTTCTCAGTTCATGGACACACCAGGCTCTCTGCTTCAGGGGTGTCCTCATGCGGGTCCCTCTGCCTGAAACGCTCTCTTGAACACACTCCCACACCCTCACTCCAGTCTAACCCTCCGACCAGCTAAATCCAGTCCCAACTCCAGCTCTCAAGCTAAATATCAGTCCTTCTCAAGAGGGCTTCTCTGCCCGCTCATGTTGATTCCCCTTGTGCCAAACTCCCACATCACTCTTATCATTAACTTTTCAAAATCCAAATTCCCAAATACAATATAAATTCCATGGAGGTGGGACAAGGTCTCTCTGGTTCTCCAGGTCCCCATGCATGTGTCCCAGGGCCTGGCTCATGAGATGAGGAACCATCCCGGTTTGTCTAGGACTGCCCTGGTTTGAACACTAAACGTCCTGTGTCCTGGAAAACCCCACTGTCCTGAATAAACGAGGATGGTTGGTCACCATAAATTATACACTCAAAGACTATCTATTGCATGACAAGCACACATTCCCCTCAAGAACATCACAGGAAAGCTAGAATGAAAAAGGCACACACACATACACACACAATTAGTAGAGGCCAACAACTAAATACAAAATTACTTAACAAGATTCTCTGCAACGTGAATCATCAGACCGTTATTTCAGAAAAGTTTCAAAAACAAAGTTAATTCCCTTTAAAAGGCAAGGTGGTGAGGACAGTCTTTTTGGAGACTAGCGCCCTTCCCTTCAATCTACAGTGTTGTTTAGTACTCCTCCAAATGATTTGAAATGTCATAAAGAAAAAAAATGCTCAAAATAAATCTGGCTACTGGCAAATTCAATTTTAAATTTCTTATTAATACAAAGAAGTTCAAATCATCTTTTTCCCTGAATGCTCCTTTATTTCAAATTTTTGTGGATCATTTATAGGACTTTAGAACTCAAATTGAATGGGTCTAAGGAATGTTGTTGAGTATCCCTGCTAATATTTCATGGGATGTCTTCTAATACTACATACACATGCAAAACATTTCTGTATTTATATTATATATAAATCCTGACTTTTGAGTATTATGCAATGCAAGTAAATCTATATTTTCTTCTATAATACACATTTGCAGTTATTTACGTTTGTTTCATGTGTTTTTACTTGCATATAACTGTACTTACTGAAATATTTACCACACAGAACCACACACAGCTTACCATATTTCCATCCATCCAACATCAATAATATTTCTCAAGATACCCTCACTCTCAATGACTCCCTGTGGTGAGAACCTGAGCCCAGGAAAGCCCACTGGCAGGTCTTCTGCACAACGGAGGCTGCCGGAACCTGTTGGTACCAGGTCCACAGGGTACTCACCTGGTCACACAGAAATCCATGGATCAGCGAGGACAGGTGGACCCTGAGCCTGGTTTCACCTCAAACTTGATCTCCACGGATGCTTCTTGTGTCTGAGGGGGGAAAAAAAAGCACAAACAAGCTTTTGAGGCCTTTTATAGGGTGTTGGATGGAAAGTTCACCCCATTCACTTTTCTTTCTCGTATTTACTGATTTAACTGTAACCGTTGGTTGTGACTGGATTTTCCCGATTCCTATCCAGCCACCTGCTGCTCCCAGAGAGGGGAGAAAGCAGCTTCGTGCTGTGTGCACTTGAGTCGCTCAACTCACTTGGCTGGACAGAGACTTTTTGGTGACTCTGGACCCTTTAAACAAGCTTGTCATTTAGGGACCCTGTAAGTGACTCGCTGACTTGTCAACAATTTCCACACTTCATTCAGGGCTCGGGAGATTTTCAGACCCTGGAGCAGGTTTCCCAACATCGGCATCACTGACATTTGGGGCTGGATAATTCTCTGTCAGGCTGTCCTGGGCCCTGGAGGACGCTGAGCAGCATCCCTGCCCCCCCCTCTAGATGCCAGGAGCGCCCCATTTGTAACAACACAAACACCGTCTGCAGATGCGGATAAGCCCTCTGGGGACAAAATCACACGGAGGACGATGACGGGGACTCTGAAGAGGGGACGGCGGCGCCTGGAGCCAGGAGGAACAGCAGCCTCGGGCGCCCTGAGCAAACAGCCCAGGGGAAATGGGGCTCCGGGAGGACGGAGGGAAGCCGGGCCCCGGCGGGGCTGCCCCTGGCCCAGGCCCCTCCGTGGACCGTGACTGGAGCCGGGACCGCCCGCCGCTCACCGCGCTCCGCCCCTTCGGGCGAACATCCACGGGAATGCGGTCCGCTCCGAGAAGATGGAACACACCTTGCAGAACGCCCGCTCCATCCACGGCGCCGCACGCGCTTCCGGTTCCGGTCTCAGGCGGACGTTCGGGGAGGACGAACGTTTGGGGAATGCCGGTTGAGGCGGCGGGCGAGGCGAGGCCGCGCACCACAACCTCGGGGTAGGTGTCTAGTTTCTAGAGTGAGTGAGAAGCTGGAAAGCGGTCTGGGTCAGCTCCAGGGACAGGGACAAAATCCAGGGCGGGGCTGTGTGCGGGAACCAGTTCTAGGGGCCGGCTGTGGGCGGGGACAAGGCTGTGAGTGACAGCAGGCCGGGGAGGCGCTTCTGTGGGCGGGAACAAGGCTCCCTGAGGGGCAATGAGCTGGGACCAGGCTGTGGGCGTGGACCAGGCTGTGGGCTGAGCTAGGCCCGAACGTTGTGGGCGGAGACCAGTTCCAGGGGCGGGAAGAGGCGGGCGTGTGGCTGGAATAATTCAGGCAGACTTCACAGGGGGAGGAAATCAGCTCCAGGGGTGGGGCTGGAGGCGAGGCTTTCTGTGGACCCCTAGACTGTACAGGTAGCTGGATGTTGAACAGCTGTTCTTCATTCCTTTCCCCACCTTTACACAGCCTCATAGAATGATGTGCCCATATTTAGAATTCTAAATTTTTTGTGCGTTTGCTGTTCTCAATTTCGTTAAAAAATTGGATCATATATTCACATTTGTCTACAACTTGCTGTTCCAAGCCAGTAGATAAGGATATAACGCTATTTTAATTTTAAAAATCTGGGGGGAGGTAGGCCCACGTCGTAGGTGCACGTATAGGAAAACTTCAAAGAGTGGTGCAAAGTCAATAAAATATTCTCACTCTACCACTGTCTCCCGGTACTTTTGCACAGAGATAAACATCCTTTCCTCCTCTATCCTTCCAGACATACTGCGTATATGTGGGACTGTGTATATGTTCAAGCCCAAGAGGGATGTCCCCACGCAAAACCTGAAGCCCATGAATTGTCTCATGCATCATAAGTTAATGAGAAGAGATTTAATTTTTTGGTGGAAGGAGATGAACCAGTGATGAATCCATAGGGAGACAACAAAGAAACAAGAGAATTTTACCATTTAAAAGGTCAAAGGAAAAAGTGAGAAAGAAAATGCATTCATACTATCTGACGTAGCACATCTCTGGATAAGATTTATCTGCTATAAAATTGTAAACACTTATGTCATAAAACAGAGGACATCGAATTTTGAGTTATCCTAATTCATTAAATAGTTATATTGGGCAAGGGGAATTATGTTTTTAACATATGTAAGAACTCTTCATGCTGATTTTTTTCAGAGAAGAAAGAAACTATAAATAGTCAAAACCTGAAATGAATGAAAAGAATGAAAAAGCTGTATGAGTAGCTAATTTAGAAATATAGATTTTCAACCAGAAAATTAAAGAAGTTGTTTTTGGAACCAGAGTCAAGAGTGGGGAAGGTAGTTTTTCATTATCAGGTTTGAAGTATTATTGGAGAGATGTGCGTATACATACACACATATGCACACACACGGGAGCCTGAATTTGTATTCCAAAGGGATCATCTAACTCTACAAAGAATTTGTAAAAAGAATTCACTTTACAACAGTAGAATGTATTTTGAAAACTACAGACTTCAAGCATTAAAAAAGCTGTCATCATCCCGGTGGAAAAATGAATGGGGCATCACTTTCCAACCCACATGGTGATAAGCATTTTACATACATTACTCTTGACTTTTCTCACAGCAACCCATAAGGAAGATGGTATTATCTATCTCCATTTTGCAGATGAGGAAATTGGTGACAACAGATTGCTAAAATTTTCATATAAGTTCTCAATAGATATTATTTTATGTTAAAATTGTTTATTGAATTTTCTTTTCATTAATAAAATGATATGTGTCACTCTTACAAATAAGCAAAGGCTGTGTAAAAACAATTTAGCAAAACTACAGTTTTATTTTGATATAATTAAATATAACAATCACTTTATTATATTTCTGCTCTCTGCCTCACATCTACGAAGATATTTCCTATCCTAAAGGCTTACTAGAAAACTCTACTAAAAATCAAGAATCAGGGAATACCCATATTATGCAAGGTTCCTGAATACATGCAAAAAAAGCCATTATAACAAATTTTTGTACAAAAATCTTAGATCATTCATGAACTGATAACAACACAAATCATGATTAGGCAAGATATTTCTGTAGAATGACAAATATTTAAACTTTAGACATTTAGAAAGGTAGTTCATTACAGTAACTAATGTGTATAAGAAGAATTTTTTCAAACTCACTAAATGCCAGGAAATTATTTGACAAAATGCACTGCAATATTATTCACAATAGCCAAGAGATGGAAACTACCTAATTGTGCATCCGTGGGTGAAAGGATGAAGAAAATCTAGGGCATCTATACAATGAAATATTATTCAGCCTTTAAAAGGAAGGAAATCCTGTATTCAGAATTGCTTGCCTGGATCATTTCAGTAGCCATGTGCTTTCTTCCTTAGTACCCTCTGATCCATTCGCCAACCAGGAACCAGGGTGATCCTTTTACAATGTAAGCGCCACAACCTCTAATGGATCCCTAAAACAGATTTTGGAGGTGGACTGCCTGGGTACCGGTTGTGTGACCTTGGTCAATTATATAACCTCTAATATTCCTCATCCATACAATAGAGGTTAATAGTATTGTCTCCATGGCATTGTTGTGAGGATTAAATGAGTGAATACATGTCAGATGCCTAGCATGTGCCTGGCATATGGTAAGGCATCATGAAAAATTTAACTGTAATTATAACCAAATTAAATATTGTGATGGCCTATTAATTAAGTTAAACCATATGAAATTTCTAATATTCAACCATTTTGACCCATTATTATTGTTGAATAAATGATAAAACTCAGTCAAGGCAGGTTGCATAGAGTCAAAAAGGATTGGATAAATGAAAATATTTTTAGAAAAAATAAGCTGAAATAGATTGCTTTGTAATTTACAAAGCAGTTTCTCATACTTTGTTTCATTTAATCTCTATAGAATGCTTTTCAGGGTATTATTACCACTGTCTCTGAAGGAGTAACTGACTTTCCCCAAATCACACCACATTAAATAACACAATTAGAGTGGAAACATCATTTCAAGTATAAATCCCATATGATATTTTATTTCCCCTTCATAATAACATCTGTCCTCTCAGGAAAGTGAGGAAATAATGCTGATTCATAGGAACTTAGTCTTAAAGAGACATACTCTCAGATGATAAACACTATGTCTTTGAAACAAGGGTGTTGAGAGAAGAAACTTGGGACCAATGCTTTCTGGGTTTTCAAGTCCATGATTAGACTTCTGGTAAACAGCCAAAGAAGGGAAAGGGTGAAAAATAGTCCAGAATGAAAAAAGTTTGATGTATATGTAACTTTATTGATCACCTCAAGATTCTCTTTTTGTTTATGGTCTGTGTCACCCTACTAGAATATAAATGCTCTCAGGGTAGATGACTGCTATCGTGCAGCAAGTGGTAGGCGCTGAGTAAATATTTATTAAAGGAATGAAAGTGGCCTTGAATACATCTGCTCTTTACTCACCAGAGAACAGCCCCATAGCAGGCAAATGGCATCATTAACAAAATTTTAAAAATCATATCCTTATTAGCTCATAACCATGGATACAAGGCTCCCATTTATTTCATACTTTCTAAGTACTTCAGCATTCTGTTTTATTAGGGAGTGTTTCCACAGCCTTGCTGTAAAATAAAGCAAGACTTTTTGGCCCATTGATTGCTGTTTCCAGCAGAGCCCATCTCTATACTTACCTCTAAACAATTAACTATAGATTTGTTATCCCAATGAACAGCGATTTGTTATGGAACCTGTTTTATCAGTGTCATGCGAAGGTAGACATTTGACATGTCTTTAAGGGGTGATGTGGATAATAATGTTGATGCAGAAGAAAACTAAAAATTCTCTCTGGTCTTTGTCAAGTGCATCTGGGTGAAGGGTATCTTGTTGTCACTGGATTTGAGAACTCAAAAAGACTCGCCCAACTCTTCATGTTACAGGTGAAGAAAATGAGGTCTAAAGAGGTTGAGAGATTTGACCAAGACTAATTCCTGGGACTAGAGAAAGATCTTCTGATTCTCAGCTGGCCACATTGTCATAAGATCTCCAGCTCCAAACAGCCAAGAGACGCAAGTCTGTTGATTTCCAGGCAGAAATGATTCCCCTTCACGTTTTTACTTTTTCTCCCTTAGATGCCTGCTCTGCCCTGACAAGAAATTTATCTGATGTTTACGCTACACTTAAGAAGAGGAAAATGCTCCTGGCAAACACTACTGTGATTCAGTGTGGCATTGGAGAGCCCAGTCATGAAAAAACGAGAATCAACAGAATAAGAGGTAAATAAAATTAGAGAAGAAGAGAAAATCTATTATTTTAGTGGGACATAACTTATAAAGTTTAGAACTGGTAAATAAATGCAGTAATGTGTAAGGAAGCTAGATTTCTATATGAAACATCAAAAATACTGTTACATGAGCAAGAATTAGTTTAAACATGTAAATAATTATTCCATTCATAAGAGCAATGAATTATTTAAGATGAGTAGTGAAAATAATTGGAACTACACATTAGTTATATGAAGAAGATTATAAAAAGATACAAAGCGTGTAAAAGCTCTGATTAAATGGAGAGATATACTATACTTGTGATTGAAAACAGTGTTTCAAAGATATAAGTTTAATGTTTCCAAACATTATTCAGATTCCATATGCTTCAAATCAACTTTTAAAATGATGTAGTGTTTGTTTTATAGACTAAAAGATATCCATTTGTAAAATAAAACACTGGACCATCAACTAACATTATTCACAAGTAAATCATTCCAAATGGATTATAAGGGCTAAAATTAAAAGTAAAAATCCCCTGCGTATAACAGTAGTGGATGACAATATAGAAGAATATCCATAATCTTAAAATTAGTGAAGATATTCTTAATATATATGCTTAAAGATGTCTGGTTGAAAAGAGGAAGGAGAAAAAGTAAAATGGAACGTGATATTGTCTCTGATTTTCTTTCAGAGACTTAATCTAGAGAAGAATATTCCAGTCTACGATATTGGATAAAGAAATAGAAATCTGTGATAATTACACAAATAATGAGATGACATATATAAATGGTAGCATAATGTATCAGTTAGCTTTTGCTGTATAACAAACCATCCTAAAATTTGGTGGCTTCAAATAAGAATAGTTTACTTTTTCTCAAGATACTGTGGGTTAACTGGGCAGTTATTTTGATCTGGACCTATTGGTTGCTCAGCTAGGATTGGCTGGTCTAGGACGGCCTTACTCACATATCTGATTGTTGACTTGAAGTCACCTGGAGTGATGGAGATGTGCAGTCTATCTAGACTCATTCACATATTGATGGCCTCAGGCTTCCCAAGGGCAGCCAGAGAAGGACAAGTACCAACAATGAGCAAGTGCTTTTCAAGCCTTTGCTTATGTCATTTATTAATGTCCCATTGGCCAAAGCAAGTTACAAGGCCAAGTTTACACAGAGTCAACGTGGGATGGTACAACCAAAGAGACAGTGGGAGAGGACTAATGTGTGGCCATTTTTGCAATCTTTAACACATAAGTTTAGAGGAGAATTAGTATGAATGTTTTTGTATTTGTTCATTTGAATGCCCGAGGAAAATTGCACAAAGCCAAAAGAAACATAAAGCAAAAAATTAAGTGGAGATGTAAAGTAAGTTTAGTTGGTACTTAAAGTGGGTCTGCACAAATGTGGTAGTTTATTTTTCAAGTGTAGGCAAGTTCTTGTGACCTATGAAAATAACTTACATTTCGATTATTTTCTCGCTGAATGTGTTTTATTCATTAACACATTTGATGTGTTTCTCTCTGGCCTTAGGAAAATAACGTAGCACTTGGGAGCAAAGATGCAGCCTAATAGCCCCACACTGGAGGCCAAGATAGAGCAGACATCCATGGCCACCATGACCTTGCCCTTGGTGCTGTGGTAGATGGGGAGGAAGGTGACCCAGACACTGCAGAACACCAGCATGCTGAACGTCAGGAACTTGGCTTCATTAAAGGTGTCAGGCAGGTTCCGTGCCAGGAAAGCCACAATGAAGCTGCCCAGGGCCAAGGAGCCCAGGTATCCCAGGACACAGTAGAAAGCAGTGACCGAGCCCTTGTTGCACACGATGAAGATGTGGCCGTGTTGAGAGTGTGCATCTGTGTCAATGAAGGGAGGAGAGGTTCCCAGCCAGATTCCACAGAGACTCAGCTGGATAAAGGAGCAGATGGGAAAGATGAAGTTAGGTTCCTCTGACACCAACCACTGCCTCATCCTTCTCCTTGGTGCAGTGACCTTGAAGGACACAGCCACAGTCATAGTTTTGGCCAAGACACTGAAAACTGCCACAGTAAATACAACTCCAAATGTGATTTGTTGAAGACTGCAGGTGGCTGTGTTGGGACGACCAATGAAGAGTAAGGAGCAGAGGAAGCAGAGGGTGAGGGAGATGAGCAAGATGTAGCTGAGAGTCTGATTATTGGCCTTGACTATGGGAGTGTCTTGGTGCTTCACAAAGACCCCCAGCACCACAGCTGTGAGGAGAGAAAAGCACAGAGCTGTGCACCAGGGCCATCCCTAAGGAGTCCTCCTAAGCCAGAAAAGTCACAGCTTTTTTTGAGGCAGCAATCTCACCCTCTGTTGGCATACTGATGATCTGGACACTTCACACACTGATCCATGTCTGGGGAGAGATGCAAAGTGTCCTCAGCCCAGGTTCAGTCATTCTCTCTCATTCGCATGCCCCCAAAGAAGGCATGGGGTAAGCTTAGCCAATTGTCTTCCTTTGTTGCTCCAGGCACCAAATAACAGAATGCTCTGCAGAGAACCATTCCCAGTTAATACTGCCCATCTTATTTATGGTTAAGTAAAGCTATTATCCATCTCAGTATTTATCTTGCATATTCATGAAAGCACATTTTTCTCAGCAGAAAACCAAACGTCCTCCCTGTCTCTCTGAGCTATACCCCTGTAAACTATGGCCTAGATTTACTCATTCAATGAGCAAGCAGTTATTGGAAAACCTCCATGAGGCAGATAATATGCTACATACTAGGGAAACAGAGATGACCAAGTCATAGACCTCACTCCTCGGGAGTTTCAAAATGAGACCATTTCTACCATCTAAAATGATCTACAAAACATTTCATCTTAATTTCACTTCCACCACTTCTGTTAAGATTTTAGTCACTTCTCTCCTACGTTATCATAAGATCCTTTTACTCTGGTTCCCTGCCCTTGTCCTGCATCACAAGTGATACGTCTACATGTAAGTGGGATCATGTTTATCCTCCATTAAAAAATCCGACAAAATCGTAGGAAGACCAAAAAGACTGTATAACCTTGGTCATGCCTACCTCTACTACCTCTGCTCTGATTTTTAAGATTCCCAAATCTTCATGTGGTTCTGAAAGTGTTCCGTGCCCACTCATCCCTGCAGGTATGAATACATGCTTTTTCCTTCTACAGGGGCATTGCTCCTTCCTCTTTACGTCCTCTTAAATTCTCTCACTTTTCACGTTTAGAAGTACAATCTGCCTGATAACGTTTTCTGTGGATGGTGTGAGTTAGGGTTGGTGAGTCATTGCCTTCTCCATGAAGACAGCCAATTTACCCAACATGGTTTATTGAAAAGGCTTTCATTTTCCCACTCCTCTTCAGTGTTTCCTTGTAAATCAGACGTCTATACGTGAGTCCCTATATGAGCAGCTTTTATCTGAACTCACCATTTGGTTCCGTTGATTTTCTTGTTTATCCTCTTGATGAACCTCCTCTATTGTGATGCTATAATACTTGATATCAGGTAGAGTAAGTCCTCCCACTCTATTCATTGTTTGCAAGATTTTCTTAGCTAAGTTTTTCCTTTATCATTTCCATAAGAATTGTATCAATTGTAATTTCCACAGAACAGGTCAGCATTTTAGCTGCAATTTTGTGGAAGCTGTAGATTAATTTGGAGAGTTTTGATATCTGTAGAATTTTGAGTCTGTTCAGTCACGAATTTGATTTATCCCTCCAGTTCTTTCAGTTTTCCTCCATTTATCTAAATGCTGTTCTATAAATTAATGGACAGAAATCTTTTGAAAGTCTCATTAAAGTTATTCTAGGTACTTCATACTTTAAGATGTTGTAAATGTCATTTTTTTAAATTTAAATTTTGAATGCTTATGACGGGTAGATGGAAGCAAAACTTTCTATATTAACCTTGTATTCAGCCACCAATAAACTCAGTTAATACCTTAATTTATATGGATTTTACATTTATACCATAATATCATCTGAAGATAACATCAATTTTACTTCTTCCTTTGAAGTAAATAATTCCTTTTATTTCTTTTCCTGCCAATATTTTATCAAGCAAGACCTCCAGCATAACGGCTTATAGAGGCAGTGATGTTGAACATTCTTCTCTTATCCTTGCTTTCATCAGTGTAAGATAAAGTTCCATTCTGTGAATACTGTGTATGGGAGTAAGAGAGTTTCGTTCTGTTCCTGATTTGGTAAGTGTTTTTTTTCTGTTGTTGTTGTTTGTTTTAAAATATGAATAGGTGTTTAATTTTACTAGTTTTTCTTACAGTTATTGAGATTATTATTTCTCTTTTTTCAGAGATTAGTGTACTGAATTACATTGCATGAACCTAACTTGGTCATGATATGTTCTTCTTATAAAATATAGCTAGATTTGGAACCTTGATTTGATTTTTTTTTTTAGGATAAATGAATTTAACCCAACAAAGAATGTGGCCTGTAATTTCCTTTCCTGCAATGATTTTGTTAGATTTTGGTACCAATGTTAATCTAGTCTCTCAAAGTGAGTCAAAAAGTTTTCAGTTTTTCCTATTCTCTGGAAGAGTTTGAGTAGATGTATATTATTTTTTTCTTGAATATTTTGGCAGATTCATCAGCTTTGTACCAAATAAATAGCTTACAATAAAATTTTGTAGAAATGTTTTAAAGGATGGTCTCAATTTCTGTAATAGGTCTGGCAATATTCAGATTTTTCATTTTTTCTTGAGGCAGTTTGGTAACTTTTATTTGCCAGAAATTCGTGAATTTCCTCTAAATTTTCATTGTATCAACATGATGTTATTTATGTTTTCTTCATGTTAAATAGTTTCCATGTGATCTGCACAGATTACTCCCTTTTCAACCTTGGTATTATTTTGTTGCAATTTTTCTTTTTTTGAACAATAGTACTAGGATTTTATTGAGCATATTTGTCATTTATTAGAATCTAATTAGTTTTATTTATCCTTTTGATGTTTGTCTTTTATTTTGTTAACACTTCCTCTAATATTTATCACTTTGTATTTTCTCTTTTCCTTGTGTTTACATTTCTGCTCTTTTTCTAGTTTGTGATGAATGCTTAGAACTTAGAAATTCAACCTTTCTTTATTTAAATATACACAATAATATATAAATATATATAATCTAGGATTATACATTTCTCTTTAAGGATAGATTTAACTCCACCCCATAAGATTTGATGAATAATATTTTTAATTGGAAATACATTCTAATTTCCATCATAGTTTACTCATTAATCATCGGTTGTTTACAAGTGTATTTATTAATATCCAAGCATGTAGGAATTGAAGCTAGTGGACGTAGTGTTCTTTAGATGTGCATATGGAACATATACCCAAACTTACCACACGCCAAATGTGCACGTGGAAGCTTTATCCAAATTGACGATATGCCAGACTATGTCATCAATCTCAGTACATTTCAAATAAATTGAAATTATACAAAAGATGTTGTGAAATTAAGCTTCATATCAATCACAAAAATAAAATTAGATAATGCCACCATTGAGGTTATTTCAACATTGCACCGTTTAATATCATAAATCTGAGTAATTCCAAGATGTTAATTATTGTATGAAAAATCTTCAGTGTTGGTTTTCTGTCCCTCTTCTATTTCATGACCCAACTCCCAAACCCACATTGTCTGTGTTCTAGTCATGTTGAACCTTTTCTCAGCTCCCTAGAATATTAAATGCAGGGCTAATTTGCCAGTTTCTGCCATTTCTAAGAATTCCACCAAGAATTTAATCTGCTTACATTAGTCTGATATAATACTAATGCTACTGCCTCTATGAAAAAGTCCATGACACTTCCCTCCCCACAAACATATATGCTATCACTTATTTCATCCCATGGGTCTCTGCATACCTATATTGCAGCCCTATGTCACCACCTTGAATTTGCATCACTGCATATTGTCTCCCCTACTCACCTGTGAACTCGAGGAAATCAGAAACCAAGCAGTTCCATAAGCTCATTGTACACCATAGAAATACTTACTTCTTAAATCAAACACAACCTTCTGAGCTCCTGTTCTGTGCCAAGAACAGCACCAGACACTGGAAAAATAAGGATTTCTTCAATGTGATCTAAATGTAGCTTTAAAGATGATGAAAAGTAAGGACTTACAATACCATGTGTTAGATTCCATGAGAGAGATTTAAGTTAGTTACTGTGGAGTGGTCATAAAGGGTTTCCTTGAGATCATAATGCCTGCAATGATGCTAAAATGAGACAAGTAAGCTAGTTCAAGGTAGAGAGAGAGGGTATCATTTTGGGAGGAAATATTATTGGCTATAAAAGTTAAATTACTAAATGGAGGAAGGCAACATTTTGACCCTGCAGTCCTCATCAGAGTTTTTCCATTTCTTTGGGAGAACGGTGCATACAAAAGAGAGGTGGAGAGCCAGCCCTGATAGCCTAGTGGTGAAAGTTCAGTGCTCACCACTTCGGTGGCCCATGTTGGTTTCCTGGTCATGGATCCACACCATCTCTCTGTGAATTGCCATGCTGTGGTGGTGGCTCACATAGAAGAACCAGAGTGATTTACAACTAGGATATAAAACTATGTACTACGGTTTTGGGGACAATAATAAAAGAGCAAGATTGGCAACAGATATTAGATAGCTCAGGACAAATATTTCCCTTCAAAAAAAAAATAGAAGTGGAGAATGTCGCTGCAAGGCATATACTCACCTATTTCATTGGAAATCACATTCTCTGGGCTGGGAATGCAAGCAAAACAACAGGCAGCCTTGCTCTCTTGAGGGCTCTTCCTGAATCCCGGACTGCAACTCTCACTGCATACAGAATGTGGAGTCTGGAGAAAATCAGATAACAAACACTTGGTAACAGCTGTGACTTTTACCTAATTTTCAAGTAGCTAGAGTGTTTAGAGTATTGGGCCTTAACAAACTTAATCTTGAAATATCTAAATCCAATTCATTGGTTGGACGCCATGCTTATTGTATGATATAAAACACTGGTACACCTCAGAAATACTGTGGGTTTGTTTCCAGAGCACCGCAATAAATCAAATATTGCAATAAAGTGAGTCACACCAATTTTTTGATATCCTAGTGTATAAAGAAGTTATGTTTACACTATACTGTAGTGTACTAAGTGTGCAATAACATTATCTCTAAAAATCATGTACATAACTTAATTTTTTTAAAAAAATTATTCCTGAAAATTACTAACCACCTTCTGAACCTTCAGCAACTTGCAATCTTTTGCTTATGAAGGTCTTGCTTCCATCTTGGATTGTTGGTAAATGAAAAAATTACTTCAGTTGGAAGTGAATTGTTAAATTCCCATATGTGGCCCTTTATGAAGCTCTGAGGGGGCACAAAACCCAACAAGATTTTGGTTATTCATGTGTAGTGTAAGTAATTGTGATTGGGTTCAACCCACCTCAGTAATTCCCGTGTCCCACTCAATCACCTCCTCAGATAAAGACAATTCTTGACCACGTGGAGCATGTTGGGAATATTCTCCTACTTTCACCTTAAGTCCAAGACCTTCGGGAAAATTCCAAAAGTTGAGAATGGTTTACTCTGAATCTGATTTTCCTTCATCAGCCAAATTCACTGAGTCACCAGCAGGATTGTTAAATTCTATGTTCCTCAGAAAAGGGTGCAGCTAAAAGAGACACATCATCCTGTGGTGAAGTGGGCCCGGGTGTTAAAGAGAAAAACCCTGAATTGGGGACAGCCTTTCATTGTCTGTAATCTTTGCTTCATAGTGTACCTTTATTACAAGTATCCAATGAAGTAAAGCAAAGGAAATCATATGGAGAACTAAAATATCATAATGTTTCTAAAATATCAGTTAGTTTCGAGAGAAAATGACTAAAGACAAGAATATCAAGATGATCAGTGGTGATAGGATTCAGACAAATCTCGAGTACAAGGTACAATCTAGCCACCCTCATGCACTCTCTGAATTTTCCCAGACCATCAATCTGCAAAATGATGTTAGCAATACCGAAAGTTGTTACAGAATTAAATGAGATCATTTATGTAAAGTATTCACTATGATGTTCAGCACCAGATAGGCACATAAAGGACAAGTTCTCTTCTTGTCATTGAGGAGCTTCATGGGAGAAGACAGGATATTCCCTATTGAAACGTTAGGCAGGCAGGATGTTGGGATCCTTTGTAAAACAAAGCATTGATATTGACTCATAGCTCACTTCCTCGTTGCCACTAGAACCTTCTTGTAGATGACTTACTACTCAGGACTAGATATACCTCCTAGAGAGTGAAACAAGTGTAGAAACTCTTGTGCTTTTCTTGGAGAAAGAGTCCTAACTGCTTGGTTTGAGCACCTGTGGAACCATAAGAAAGTCACTTTTGCGAGTATACATTCTGTTAAGTCGAAGAGACTTTACCTGCCAGGGACAAAACACCAGACCTTCCCACTTCGCATTGGCTGCATTTCTGCATGTTGAAGAAGCAGCTTGTGAAGGTTCCAGGCCACAGCATACACAACATTTTACATACTGTAACTCCATTCAGTCGTGCTTGTGTCAAACATCTGCCAAGGCAGCCATCCTAAGGAGGCATTAGGTGGACAATTCTCCAGTGTTTTACAGTAAGACTCAGAAATCGTGCAAGGAATAAAGGGAAACCACAACATAGTGAGGTAAATGTCTTCTGGATATTTGGAAGGGTTAACTATCTGGATAAAATTTTCAAAGCCAGGGACCTCACTATGGTGGTGTGAAAAAATGAGAGTCCCATGGAATGAGTCAAGGATGAAATCTCTCTCACTGTGGATAAAATCCCACTCTGATGTCGTGACCCAGACTTTCCATATCACTAAATACTCCCAAGTAGAAAAGCTCAAGCTTATGAGAGAGTTGGCATCACCAGAAATGATAACCACATTCCCTTCTGTTTCCTCTACTTGCAAATCATATGGCCATGTCCTTGAGTAATATGACCTTTCAGTCACAGGAATCTTTTCCACACAGGCTGCACAGATTCCATTCCTGTCCATCTCTCCTCTCAAGTCTGAGAGAAACACAACACCTTTCTTGTCTTCTGAGATGACCAGCCCCACTCAGCTCCAACTCAAATGAAGCAGCAAAGAGTCCATGCCAATGGCTAAAGATGTGTCCCTGGGGGCCATCTAATAGAGAGATGGAAACTGCTTATCATCATTCAGGGTAAGATCAAAAGGACCATAGGTAAGCTAAAAGGAAAAGACAACTGGAAGTAATATTAGGAAGGGGATTGGCAAAAATCACACTCTCAGTCCTGAAGGCTGTTCAGCAACACCTGGAGTGGTAGAAGAGGACAATTGCTCATTTCATTTTCTAATCATTTTGCACTCCCTGAAAGCTTTCTATAAAATAAGATCAGCCAGAGTTTCAGGAAACTGCTTTGTCTCCTTCCCCCTCAAACTTCCCTCTACTCCAAAGAAAGGAAATGTCATTCTCCATCGAGGTCCTGTACACGGATCCTTTGAGATCATATCCTTTGAGAGATGCACAAACCCAGTCTCCTCCTCTCTTCCTTTTTAGGCCCCTGAGAATGGCACCAAAGGAGACGTGGTTTCATCTCTCCCCATCCCATGCAGTCTTACCTGTGGAAATTTGTACAGTTCTAGCAGTGTTCCAATCTGGGCAGAAATTGCCCAGGTGGTTCCTGTAAGGACCGCTAGAGACTTACTCTCTCTCCTGCAGTCGTAATTAGGGATGTCCTTGCCCAACCCTGAGAGCCAAATCAGGAACTCTCCAATGTCCTCCTTTCACTGGGTAGGGCATTATAGAGAGCAAATCCCAGAGACATGTTGGGCAATATATGAGGGTCCTTGTTGATTTCCTCAATGGCAAAAACCAAGGACAGAACATACTAGTAGTTCTTGTACTGAAACCTGCATAGAGGGATAAGGATCCTTAGGGAAAATACTCAAAATGATTTCCTTCAAATGCAATACAATGACTTTATTAAAATGAATTTGCTATTGACTCGAATGTCTGTGGCAACAGATGACACTCTTGAAGCCTTAGAATTTATAACTAAAGAAAATAACATGACTCCAGCTGTGGAACGTCCTTACTGAATTCCACACTCATGAAAGAAACTGGTTAAATACACAGAAGAAAGTACAATGAATGGAAAAACAGATCACATTCAGAGTAGACTTGTAAATGGCTCTTTGGTTCAGGATCCAAAATGCTTGTTTATATGAGCACACCATTAAATCCTTCCTAGAAGAGCAACAATATTAGCATGAGATTGGAGAAAGCCCTGGGGAGGAAGAATAATTGCAACTGGAAGATACGTGACAAGCATAGACGCATGACATGTGCACGTTGAGAATGGTGCAACAGAAGGCTGTCAATCAAATTGCCTAAACCTCTGTCCCCTCAAACCTGTGCGTCTGCCACCATCAAAACCAGGAAACTAAGGTGAACTTCAGAGATCCAATGAAGGAGGAATCATCAACAGGCAGGAACAATTGAAAGAATCAAGAAGGACTGAAGGGACTAGAAACACTTAGGAATCTAAGAGAGAGAGCATTGTAAAGTTTAAAAAGCTTCTCATCAATTTCTTATTTTAAAAATATAAAATTAAAATTAATCATTAACATCTTTAACGGTACCTATTCCTGATAGCCCATATTGTCTTCATCTTTCCTACAGACTTTCTGCACACAAATAACACCTAAGCCAAAGAAAATTCTCTGCATTTCTATTGCCTGGGATTTGTAATAGCATCAAGAATAAAATAGAGCAGTCTCTTATACTTATTTCAAGTGTTCTATTACTTGAGGATTGATTAGTACCCTAGTTCATGCTCACTGCTTATTAATGTTCCCCATGTCCCTGTGAAGAATAGGTGTTCTTCACTTGTTGGGTATAGGGTTCGATGTGTATCCATTAAATCAAACTTGCTAATTTGTTTTTCAAATACTCTATTATTAGATATGTTATTCTTTGTCTCAGAGGAAAGTTGAAATTCTTCACTATGATGATATATTATGTCTACCTCTCCTCTTCCTCTGCCTCCTTCTCTTGTACTTCCTCCTCCTCCTCCTCCGACTTTTTCTTCTTGTCTTCTCCTTCTCCTCCACTTCCTTCTCCTCCTTCCTTTCCTAGTTGAGGCTATATTATCTTCACAGGACATCGTGTGTAGTATAACAACTATATCTTCATGATAAGTTGAACTTATATACCATTGGGGATTAACCACTTAATTCCTAATGATGCTTTGTTCCGCATCTGTTTTATCTCATATTATTATAGCTACCCTGGGTTGATTTTTGATTGATTTTGTCCTAGCATATCTTTATATCTTCTATTCTGTTTTGAATTTCTAGTTTTCCATGTTTTTTAGTTTTCACAAGTCTTGTAAACAAGATATAGCTAAATTTATCATTGTCGCATCAAATTTAACAATCTGTATTTAACTGGAGAATTTATTGCATTTACATTTGTTTTATTTATATCCTTCTTTTGCTCCCACTATCTATATGTTTTCCTCCTATTTTTTCCACAAGTTTTATTATGTTATTTCCCTTTAAAATTTATTGATTTATACTTGTTTTCCATATTCTATTGTATCTCCTCTATTTGGGTGAGAGTTATAGTCTCTACTTCTATTTTACCACCAGCCCACATTGCCTGAAGTGGATATAGTTTCTCATCTCCTGAGAAATTTATAGACCCTTTAACTTTCAGTTTTACCCTCATGACTCACTTGTTTTTGTTGTACAGTACTTTATTTCTCCTTTTTCTTTACTCTCTCTCATCATCTCCATATCTAAATTATCTTTCATGGTTTTTAGTTCCTTGTCTTTCTATGCTGCATTCTATTTCCTTCAGAATTCAAATTTGGTTTTCTATTCTCTCTTCTGTTGTAGAACCCATCTATGAAGTTTTAAAACTCAACAGTTATGTATTTTTCATCTCTTAAAGTTCTATAAGGCCCTTTGCCAAATATGTCATATCATTTCTAGAGTCTCCTGCTTGATTTTGTTATACCATTTTTTGTCATTCCATTTTTTATACACAGTTATTTTATATCTTGAAGTTAGTAAGTCTAATAGTGAAGGTTTTGGTGTTTAAATCTATTGTTTTATTTTTAATTTTCTTATGTCTTATGACTCTTATCGACAATGGCATGTATTCCTTATTTGTTTGGAGAACTTTGATTATGAGCTCATATTTGTCTGATTTTAATGTGTACAGAATGTAAGGCTTTAGTTTAGATTCTTTCCTCCAGAGAAGAATGTCACTGGTTTCTGCTCACAGTCATGTGGGATGACACCAAGCTAAGTGCCTTTTTTGTGTGACTCACAACTAATCTGTGAGTCCCAGATTCATTCCCTCAAATCACTGGTGACTCAAAGACAAATCCTTTCATTAGAGGATCATACTGGCCTTTGACCACTGGGTGAATCCAAATTTGTCTAGTGCTTACAATTTCCTTCTTCTGTCCTTTGAGACTTGGCTTACATCTTGTGAACTCAAGAATGCAATAACATTATATTTTATGGAAGATAGCGTTATGTGGAGGGAAACTCCTTTGAGGTATCTAGTCCTCCATACTCCTAGTATTTCATTCTTTTGGATACTTCTTTGCATTTCTTTCTTTTAATAAAAATTCTTTCTTTAACTTGAAAAGAAAATAAATTTTAAAATCAAATGTGTGAGCTTGGGAGTATAGAAATAATTTACACGCTATTCAACAAAATAAGTTTAAGATATAGATAATTTTCCAGTAATATATGTATGGATTAGGTACATTTAAGTGACACTAAGAACCTCTATTTAGAACATATTTAATCAAGTTTTAGGAGAAGAATCATTGAGATGCACACTCCAGGAACATTCTGTTTCTGTGAGGTGCACACATACTACACATATACCTGATCGTCATGTGACAAGCCATGATATGGCCAACTTTAGTTCAACTTAGTTCAGGTGTGATGTGATCAATTAAACTTGAAGAAGGGAGAGTGTCCAGAATGTCCAGAAGCCCCATGTGTTTCCAATGTTAGAGCATTAAATACTGAGAACAAGGAAGAATGGTGCAGGTGTTGTATAAATATATTACAATGTCTAAAGAACAGAGAACAACATCCACATTAAACTTATTGCTGATTGTGCCACATTTCTGAAAATAAAGCACACCTTTCAGAGGAAAAATGAAGAACGTTTTTGTGTCAGTTGGGGCCTCAAAATGCTGAGGTGGAGTTAGGAGTACAAGAAGATTATTGTGGCATAACACCTGTGAAGAATCAAAGGCTTGGGTAGGAACAGCCCGCACACTCAGATACGGATTTTACTCCCTCTGAAATGAAAAAAAATAAGGAATGTTAGGCAGAGGAGCTTTGAATCACAATGTGGAGATGCTAGTCTCCACCCGAGACCTACTGAATCAGAATGTTTGGGGTGGGGTACAGCAAACCTGTGTTTTAACAAGCCTTCCAGATAATTCAGATCCATAATCAAGTTTGAGGTTGACTGGTTTCAAAAAAAAGCACCGTACCAAAGAAGTGAACACTGAAAAATTAAAACAATTGTCTCAGTACTTTGTGTTAATGTGATTTTTAAAAAATGCAAAACACAAACTACTTTAAAGAATGTGCATAAAATTTAAAACCATCCTGAACCAAGAGCTTAATCTATACCTAGAGACACTGGATTTGGAGAAAAAGAAAAGAAGTGGAATACTAATTAATTTTTCACCTAACATTGAGGAGGCAGTGAGGCAAGACTTCAGATTCTGGGTTCTTCTTATTTCTCAAATTAAAAATATTGTAAAATAGGGGCCAGCCTGGTGGCATAGTGGTTAAGTTTGCACGCTCTGCTTTGGTGGTCTAGGGTGCGTGGGTTCGGATCCCGGGTGCGGACCTCTGCACCACTCATCAAGCCATGCTGTGGTGGTGTCGCATATAAAGTAGAGGAAGATGGTCATGGATGTTAGCCCAGGGCCAGTTTTCCTCAGCAGAAAAAATAATTCTAAAATAGAATGTGAAAAAGATGTATATATCCAACATGGTGAAGAAAAGTTTAATAAGGAAAATTACTTTAAATGGTGCAAAACAAGGAAAAAAGAAAAAAAGCAAAGTACAAAATTTAAAAATAAAACCACAGAGATAATGCTACATATAGCAGTTATACTATACTGAAGTTACTTAAATCACTTTTTCAATATTGAATGTTACTCTACATTCCACAAAGACATAGGAAACTAACATTGAACATAGATGCTGAAAGAAAGGGGATTGTCAGTGATATTCCATACACGTGCTCACAAAAGTAAAGCCACAACTAATATGAAACTTTTATATATGAATGTGTATAATGGTACACATATCTGAAGGCAAAATATTTAGGGGCTAAAAGGTGGTTAGCAGTCAAAATGTATATGTTCAATTATAGTATCATATATTTTAAAAAGGATTTAATAATAGGAAGTAAAGTGAACCTAACTACAACCAAAGTAAGAGTATTCAATTAACTTCTCAGTATTTGTCCAAAAAAAGTCAATATAGCAATCATATATATTGTTAATCTTGATTTATCATTAAATATGTTTGGAGCATACACACACACGTGCCTGCATATAAATATCAAACATCCTACTTCAAAACAAAGAAAGCATATTATTATAAAATTAGGTCTATCCTTGTCCAGCAAGCAATTTCGACATAGCAATCAATTCCTGAAGCCGCCAGAAGAGAGATACATGGCCAACAATAGATATTCTGACTCAGTAGCTCATCAGAGGAACGGGCAGAATTGAAATCCAGTTCCTTAACCAACTTGCACGCAAAAATGCTCATTAACTGCCAACATATCTTAAACAAATCAGACAATTTATAAGCCAATAAACACTCTCATGCATAACTGTTTGGTCAAACAGGAAATCAAACCAATGATTAGAAAGGAGTGGTGATGGTTTGTAATTGGTATTTGAGTGGTGAACACGATGTAATCTATGCAGAAATAGAAGCATAATGATATAAACCTAAAATTTATACAGTGTTATAAACCAATGTTACTGCAATAAACAAAAATTAAAAATAAATAAATAAATAAATGAAGGAGTAGCAAGGAGCCCTGGAGAGAGAGGAGAGAGAAAGGAAGAAGAAAAGAAAACTGTCTGTTCTGAGAGAAAATATCTCAGCAAGGGAGGGGGAGAGGGGAATCACCTCCCCCAAACCTGGAGGAGGAGAGAGAGGGGGAGGAAAGGGGGAGAGAGAATCCCCCTCTGACCGTTCCCTGCAGGATCTTAGGGCTGGCCAAATCCTTAACAAGACAGGTTGGCTGGAGAAAATCAGACGCAGCTGAAGAACATGTGTCCATGGGAGAAACCTGGGAAACTGAGTTTCTCCACACAGGGCAGAGATTCTCATCTTGCATCCTCTCCTGAGCTAATGACAAAGGTGTATGTCTTGGGTGGGCCTGGGGGATGGGAGAGGGGGAGAAGGCCATTGTCATGCAGAGGGACATGGAAAGGCTTGTCTGAACCCTTTCCCCTGCACTGGGGTCAGGTCCAGAAGGGCCAGCACGGAGGTGACCAGGAACAGGCCTGTCTGTGGTGTGGCTGGCCCCAGGGCAGGCATGGGGGTGGTGGGTGGAAGTGGGATGGCGTGTGAGTTGGCACCAGCCAGCGGTGGAGGCAGCGACTCAGAGGTCAGGGGTCTCTCTCTCTCTCCCTCTCTCTCTCTCTCCCCGCCTCGGGGACCTGAGGAGAGTAAGGTGCTGCGCCCTGCCCACCTCGCCTACCTCTCCCATGGGCCCTTCTTTCTCTGACCGCTCCAGGAGCCCTGCGGGCTTGGGTTCAACCCTCCACACCCCCGTACAGGCCAAGGGCGTGTGCGCGATCGGCGGGGCCTAGGGCTGGCCTCGGGGGTCCGCAGTGAAGGCCCCGCCCACCCGCCAGGCTCTGACCGGCTGGCGCCACCCAGCTGCAGCGGTTTCATCGCCGCCCTTCTGGACTTGGCTTCAGCTGCTGTCTCCCTCCCCTCCCCCACTCCCACTCAGCTTGAAGGCCGCTTCCCTGCCTTGAAAGCATTGCTCTGGCTCTGATGGCCAGAGGCGTACCGGGCTTCAAGCTCAAGGCTCTGCCTGGCCAGCTGCTTCGTCCCCGGGCTCATTTCTTCCTGGAAAGACAAAGCTATTGCTTCACCCCACACCTCCACTTTGCGACTGCAGCCAGGCCAGGTGTAGGAAAGGCTCTTGAAGTCAGAAGTGCCGAGACAGGCGTATGGCACTGCAGGGCTAGGGAGCCAGGGCCCTACTGGCCCTACTGGCCCTACTGGGCAATCCCTTCCCACAACAGCTCCCAGCCTCCTCTCTGGAGTCGGGAAGGTCTGGCCTTCCTAGTCCTTGGCCATGGCTCTAGGGAGAAATCCTCGCCAGAGTGTGGCATGAGGCCCTCTGACTAAGGGTGCATGTGCCACACCCAGGGCGACATGAAGGCTGGCGCAGATCGCGTGCTCTTTCCAAAGGAGGCTTGCCTATTGGCTCATCCATCTGCGCCGGGCCCCTTTCCTTGTGGGATCATGTCCGGTGGAAAGAGCCTTGGTGCCTGCTGCCAATTTTTTGGGGTGTGTTCTTGCCCCCTTCTGCGAAGGGAACCACTTGACAACTGCTGTGCCACACCTCGGGTCTTTTAGCCTCCCTCAGCTGTGTCCCCGCCATGCCCATTCCTACCTCCATGGAGAGACTACTAAGGTCTTGGCACTTGCCAAGTGGAAATAGTCATTAGAGACTTAACTTGGAGTTGTAGTAAAAGAGCATAACATAACAGCATTGAGCTTGGGCTCTGCCATTTATGAGCTGTGTAACCTGGATGAGTTTTCTAGCCACTGCACCCAGTCTCTTCATCTATATAATTGTGAAAAGACCAACATCTACTACGTCGGGATATTTTGAGGATTATGTGTGTTAATGTATCTTCAAGCACAGAATTAACATTCAGAGTGTAGTGCCTGGCTCAGTAGAAGTGTTTGCTGCTGTTATTATAATTATCATTATTTCATGTCCTTCACTTCCTCGTGAGTTCCCTGTCAAACCAGCCATGGTCCATGGTGTCAACAGTTTTATTCCAGGCTCCTGCTTAATGGCCTGCAGAGGGATCCTCCCGCTCATAACCTCTTATTTTTATCCCAGTCTCTGGAACTCTTTCTTCTTGGCACTGAGGCACTGAATGGGGTCCCACACCCAACCCTGCATGTACTCCTTTTAATATCCCATGCTTTTGAAATACTGTTTAGTGTTTACTTGGTGGAATATACTCCCTGACATGAACAACACACGGGAGATAGGATTTAGGAAACATTGTTCCATGTAGGGCTCTGATTTTATCATAACACAGAGTACAGATGATCAAGGGCCAAGGTAGAGTTCCTTATTGCAAAAATCTTCAGAGATGAGGGTGTTCTAATGTGACACCACCTGAAAATAAAGCCAGCACATAAAAGCAGTTGTAGTTTTAAAAGGAAAAGCACACAACTGAAAGAATTGATCCCATTAAATACACTATTCTATTTGTTTATGTATCAAATTACTGATAGGTAATAAGCAGGTGTACAGATAGTAGAATTATCAATTTCACAGAGAATTCTTTTAACAGTTGTTCATATCTTGTGTTTTACATCATTTATTAAGGTAATATTTTCATCTTTACTTTTCCTTGTGTCTCTATCTTTCTCAACTTTTCCAAGAGATATATTTATATTATCTTCTCAAATTTTAGGGAAAGTTAAAAAAAGTTATGAAACATTTGAAGTTGTTGATTTTGTATATTGGAGGAGGACTAGATTGCAAGTGAATTAGTGATAATTAGAGTTTTAGTTTGGTAAAAGATGGTAGCTGGAATTGATACCAGGATGTTTGTAAGCTAATTTTTACTTCATTATTTGATATAGTTTCTAAAATGCCAGAACCGGTAATTTTAAATTTAACAACTTGTCTCATTTTAAAATATGTGTTCTTGGAGAGGGTGACTGAGGTAAGTAGACAATAATTTACTGTAGTGACTTGTTTTTCTCCTATTAATCTGTTATAAACCCAACAGGCATATAGCATTCTTTTGTCCAAATGACCTGATGGCACTTTCTTAACTTTTCTTGCTGTGATTCTAGCAATCTAGGGTCACACCACCTTCTCTCTCCTAGTCATGATTTCAGTTGTAAGAGTCACATTGTCAATAATATGGTGACAAATTTGCACACAGTCTATAATTTACTAAAATATATATATCAATTGCAAGCTTTGATAACATGATTGTTAAGGAATGAACAATTTGCAGTGCACTTAACAGCTGATTGCTACACATTATTGTGTAAGGACATCATGGTTAAAACCATTATTTGCAACATGGGGCCCCTTTCAATTTTATTTTAATGGAAAGTGTTCAATGACATTTTTCTTTTGAAGAAGAAAGACTTGCATTTCCATCTTAGAAAATTATGAACTTGTTTTTAGCCCTTTTTCTTGTCTTCAGCTCTTCTTTATATTGATTACTAATTCACATGTCCAGTTACTTCAGATTCATGGTGCTATCTCCTCTGCCTTTTTCATGGCTCTCACATTAATTTTTCCATAATCCATTCTGTGAAAGAGGTTTATCTCCACCTTCATATATTGAGGAAGGAACCGACCCTCCTTTATGTGAACTTGGAAAGAAAGGCCAAGGTGATGCCACGGTGTCCTTCCCCACCATTGAGCTGCAGAATGGCTGCAGAGTCCTGTGAATCTTTTGCTCACCTCCTGGCTCCCTACATACTTGGCATTGTCTGCGCGGAGAACCCCAGCTTGTTACAAGTGAATTTTTGAAGTCTTTAGAAGCCGGCTGAAGGATAAGACTGGCTAGAAAGGACATCAGCAAGCAGTGTACTCCAAAAGTTGTTGACAGAAACATTAATAAGGAAAAAACCTTTCCATTATCTTGTTTTCTCTTTATCTTCTCTCTCTTCATTTTCCTTTACTTATATGGTATAAACCCTATCCACCCCCCATAGTGTTTTTCTTTTTTCCTCAAAGCCCCAGTACATTGCTATATATCTTAGTTGTAGGTCAACCTATGGTGGTTCTTTTTCCTGGAGTCCCATGGCATTTTATTCATATCTCTTTCAATCAAATTATTTCTATAGAGTAATTTATCTGTTTATACATATCTGTCTTCCTTGCAGACTCCCAAAATTTCAAGACCTTTGGGCACATAATATATACTTAAGTATTTGAGTGAATCAATGACGATCTCTTGTTGAATAAAATCTAAATAAATACAATACCTACTCAGCACATGAATTCAAGCATTTGAGAGAGAGTTTTGTGTCTGCTGAAGCAGGCTGTGGACCAATTTAGGGGTTCAGTGCCAAGGTTACTCAATAGTTTGAGACAAAATGAAAGAGATAATTAACTTTATTTTTAAAATTCATGGAGAACTGGAGCAGGATATCTAGGTATGAAGCAGCACTTGATCATTCTTGTTGCATCTTTGTAAAATCCAGTCCTTTATTTTTCTATGAAAATGTGACAGGCCAAGAGGTTGAACAGAGGACTGGTTTTTAGAAAGGCAATTTTGTCACAGGAAATCCTGGAGGAAAATATATGGAAGGAGAGCTGGTAGAAACATGGCAGAAACTTTTTGCGTAGAAACCCTAAAACTTGAGTTTACATGCTGGCTGAAAGATATGTAACCCAACATTTCTCCAATATAGGTTAGAGCAGATTTTAAATATCTAGGTATACAAAAGGAATACAAAGGAACATAGATCAAACTGAAAGGAGTTTAGGATAGAACAAAGAAATGAAGCTAAAGTAAACCAGCACAGTAAAATGTGTTTCAGAAGGACCTGCAGTTTTTAAAGGTAGTTGGACATTTATCACTCAGGTTTAAAGTAGAAAGGGAAAGGGAAACAATTCTCTATCATTTCATGTCCATGAGATTAAAGCTACAGTCTGTCAGAGAAGCAAAACTTGTATGGACTCTAATGTCCAAAAAAGTGTTTTGAATCGTGCCTAATGAAAGAGAGTCTGTGTCATGTAATGCAAATACAGTATCATCAACTCATTTCCAAGTTTATTACAAACACTTTAGCACACGTTTAATTGAGGTAATGCAGAATTCTATTAGGGGCCAAGGAAGAGGCTGATAGTATTCTCTCTTTCAGCTTCTCACTTGACCAAGGGAGAAAATGTTCTTGAACAGATTGACCACGTCTCCTAAAGACAATGCTCATTTTCAATTTTTCTTTTTATAAACTCATGCTGCATTTCCCCTTACATATGCAAGCTAAAGCGTGTGTGTAGACATCCTTCATTGGCAATGAGGAGCAGATCCATACTATTAAATAATCAAATAAGCAGAACATACGGTTGGTGCCTTTTAGGAAAATTACAGGTTTAAGCCCACCTTCATTGGTGGGAGGACATGGCATACCCAAATTAAAATATCTACCATTTATTATGCAGCTAATCATGTCATGCTATTTAAATGAAACTTAATGAATTCTTCTTCTATAAAATTGATTATATTTTAGTCAAACTGATGTATAATTTTATATAAGTGCATTTTTACTTAAAATGTAAAACGCTTTAGAGTCTGCTTCATTCAGTTTTAGAGGCATATTTTGTATATTTTGGTGTGATTTTATTTATTATCCTTCATAGCAGAGAGGCACATCCTACTCTTTTTCTTGCTGTCCTCTCTCTACAAGATAAAACTCATCCAAGTTTATTTTGCTTCATAAGGTATAGGCTTACTTTGTGATGAAAAACAGATCATTTCTGAAACATATTTGGAACTGTAGGGAGCCCAGAATTTTAGACTATGCTCAGAATGTTGTGAGGTAACTTCAAAAAAGATGGAACATTTAAAGTTTACCAGGAAAGTTTTCTGCTACTTTGCTTAACAGTAGTTTTTATCTTTTTTAAACAGTTTAGTTTGTTAATTCTTTGGAAGGATGAGTGAAGGAGTTGGCAGGTTTAAATGTACACTTGATAGAGCTCTCTCTGGGTTACTCTTTCAAAACAACCATCCAGTTGATGAATATTTAATGGGGACTCTGTCAGTCCCAGAGCTGAGAGAGGCAGTTCTCAAAGCTCCAGCAGGTCCTTGGAGAGGAGAGCGTTGGTAACCAGTGCCGTCCGAGTTTAGATGAGGCATGGTCTTTCTCAGGATGTTAGAACTGAGTGGAGTTCTCAGATGCAGCCCAGTGACTCTAGACCTGAGCCCTGCTCAGAAGCCAGTTGACTTGTCATTCGCTCTGAGCCTGGTGTCCTCCCTCTGCTCGTGCCCCTTTCTGCCATTTCTCATGCTTCTCCTGACTCTCTCTCTTTCCTACACCTTCTTTCTTCTTTTTTCTCTTTTTCTTAGTTTTACTCTCTATTATATTCCTTCTCCTTATCATTTTTTCTGTCTCTTATTGTTCTCATTCATTTTCTTTTTATTTTGTAGTACAGTTACTTTGTACATCATTGTCATCTTAAAATCTTGACCCTCTACAACTCCTATACTTCAGCTAGCTATGTTTTTTAAAGATTTTATCTATTTTTTATTTTTTTCCCCCAAAGCCCCAGTAGATAGTTGTATGTCACAGCTGCACATCCTTCCAGTTGCTGCACGTCGGACGCTGCCCCAGCATGACCAGTGAAGCAGTGCGTCGGTGCGTGCCCGGGATCCGAACCCGGGCCGACAGCAGCGGAGCGTGTGCACTTAACCGCTAAGCCACAGTGCCGGCCCTCAGCTAGCTATTTTGAAGAGAGTATTTTGATAAATTTCTCTTAGATGTTATAACATGCTGATTCAAGGAAATAAAAACTATCACAAATGGGATGGGGATGAAGAGTGAATTCAGTTCAGGTAGCCATGGAATTAGACAGAGGGAAACTGAGAGCTTAGGTCTAGGTGTTCAAAATATTTCCTGATACATATTTGTAGTTCATTGTTGTGGTAAACTGCACAGAGTCTTATTTACTGCTGGAGCCCAGATGTTTGCTCCTTGGGGCAACTCATCAGACCTCGGCCTATAGAAAAGAAGCTAGGAAACATTGCATGCATATCTAATGTGAACATCTGTTAGTGTTCCACCAGGAGACACCTTGGGCTCTTCCCTGAACTATCTGACTACAAAAAGAGGAAGAGAAGGTTTTCTCCATCTGCACAAAACCAAGACCTTATCTTGAGTTTGAGAGGATTGGAGGTGACTGAAAACAAAAGTGTTCCCGAGTTTGGATTTGCTTTAACAAGAACTATTGGCTGGCTTTGATGTTAAAGGTCTTTATTCAAAATTGACTACCTCTAATGCTAAGTTCATAGTGGAGATTTGTCAGAAGAATCTCTTTTTGATTAAGTCACTGAAATACAGTATTTGGGAGAATGGTTATATTTGAAGGTCACTTGTTCCTATTCTGTTGCCACAGTGACATCTGTTGGTAAGTGACTACTTCATGCTATTCTCGATGATTTCTGTTTGAAAGACATACTGAGCTTGATAAATAAATGGCAAGCAATAGGATATATTGGAACACATGAGGAAGCCATTTGGGGTAAAGCTAATTCAGCCTGAATTTGTTTTTCCAAAAGGGTCTGTCGCCTGCACTGTGTATCTGCTTTGCCACGTCCCAAAGAGAAGAGTAAATGCCCTTAAGATAAGAATGTATCTTCCCCCTCATTGGCATTTCCTTAAGGATAAGCATTTCTCCCTAGGCTAGGATTTGATTGCTGCAGTCATTCTGTGACCACCCAGCTCCAGACAACAGACGTGACACCAGCCGTGACCATCGAGACAGCAGATCTGCTCCCCCGCTGTGTCCATCAATAGCTGTTCTGGCAGGGCAATCTGGCAGGGCTGATCTCATGGCTATTGTAAAAGGGACATTGCAATCACTTGCAATAAATGCTCTTTGACGGTATATAACTGCTCTGTACACCCCAATTCTTCGGTGCTCTTCCTTCCTTAGGGAAGGAAGGCCACAGGTCATGGTTCTCAAAAGTTGGCTCATAATAAACTCACCCCAATTTTGATTTATAGATTGATTATGGATTATTTACGTCGACAAGCTGATGTGCAGGAAGTAGTAAAGGCACAGTGGTACCCGTGTTGCCTGACATAAAATCTTTCCTCCCTCTTTCCCTTCCCAGGATACCCACTCTTCATGGTGGCACCTACTTCCATGGTGTCATCATTCTTCTGATCACTCCTTTCATTCCCTCTTACAATTACTCAACAAATATTTAAACACCTACTGTATGCCAGGCTTGGGATACACTAAGGAAAAAATTTTCTACAAAATCTCTGTCTTCACAGAACTTGTTTTTGTTGGTTAAGTGAGATAATGGATAAGTAGGCAGACAAGTGAATTACATAGTGTATCGTGTGATGATCTGTGTCAAGAAGAAGGTAAGTGACAGGCAATGGGGAGAGCTAGAGAGTGAGTGGTTTGCTACTTTAATTAGAGAGGCCAGGGAGGCTGGAGCAAGGCCCAGAGGGAAGGGACACAGCAGGAGGACATGCAGATATCCCAGGGCTGCAGAGATGCTGTGGAGGAATTGTGACTCGGATGTTGTTGGGCAGCAAGAAGCCAGTGTGGCTGGAGCACAGTGAGCAAGAGGGGAAAGGCAGAGAAGGTTTGAGATGCCAGGGAGGGTGAGCAGATGAAAGAAGGCCCCTGGGCCCATCAAAACTGTGCTGTAAGTGAAATGAAAACTTTCAATGTCATTTAACTATACGTTATACAATTTAAGTAGTAAATACCTTTTGTTTTTCTATAGTCTTGTCAAGTACATAAACTAAAATGCTGCTAAAATGGGAATGTCTAAATTATCCCCAGGAGTGACTGCTGTATCTTGTCAGGCGTCTGGTCTGCACAGCAGTCGGGTGGGAGTGATGTGACAGTCAGGAGACGAACTCTAGTCTTCAGGTTGTCGCCAACTGTTTGTGTTATGTTTCATCTGTAAAATGCGGAGGACGGAAAAGATGAGTGGTTTTCAGACTCCGATCCATGGAGCGCTGGATATTCCTGAAGGCTCTTGGTTTTTGTTTGTTTGTTTTTGTGAGGAAGATCGGTCCTGAGCTAACATCTATCACTCCTCCTCTTTTTGCTGAGAAAGACTGGCCCTGGGTTAACATCCATGCACATCTTCCTCCACTTTATATGGGATGTCACCACACCATGGCCTGACAAGCGGTGCGTCGGTGCGCGCCCAGGATCCGAACCGGTGAACCCTGTGCCGCTGCAGCAGAGCGTGCGCACTTAACCGCTTGCCCCACCCAGCTGGCCCTGAAGGCTCTTTGTTTTTTTTCTTATGTTTATAAACTTCGATGCAAGCTTCACGTAGAAGAGAGTGTCCCCTAGCTTTAAAAAGATTCCTGGACTTGGTCCTCACTTAGGTTTTCCAATATGAAGAATTTGCTGTCTCACAGACTCCCAAAGGACAGACAAAAGGAGCAAGATCCCTTTTTTCCGAGTGTCTCTTGTGACAGTGCTCATTGTCTCTCATTCAAACCAGAAGGTGATTTGTCAATAGTGAGATATAGCATTTGAGACCCCATCCTTCAAGATGGCTGAGTTGTCGTCCATCATTTTACAGACTTATTCTAAGTGAATAATATAAAAAGTGAATGTCTCAGCAGGTAGTCTCTGACACAAAATAGAAACTAGGAATTGAGAAAAGTAATTATGATTGATGTCTGTCAATAAGGGCATAGGGCTAGTCTAATTCAAAAGTAATTAAAGGCATGAGTGTTAGTCACTGTACATATTAAATATATTGAAAAGTATTCATGTTCTCATAACACAGAATTATAACTGGAAGATAAACTGGATGTTTTTGGTACTTATGGTTAAAGATATATTTTATTTAATTTTGTTTTCCGATTGAGGAAATGAGAAAATTTATTTTTTAATATATTGACTATCTTCTTCCTTTCCAACTTAGAATCTCAATCTGCTATTTTGGAAACTCTGAAAAATATGTTCAGATGCTGTTCAACAGGTAAGAAAATCTTGTTAGGATGTCAAATCCTTTTCTCTCTTATTTATCATAAAATTGTGACAGACTCTCATTTACCTTCCTGTCTGCCCATCTGACTAGGCCACCTTGTTTCTCTAAGCCTGCAGGGGAATCCAGTCAGGTGGAAGGGGATGTTTTCTTCCACTTCCACTTTGCAGAGAAAATCAGCCTTGAAGTGGAACTGAGGACATGCTTTTCAGAAGCTGCATCATTCTCTACCCAGCCAGAACATTGGGCCTGACAACAGCTGGATCCAGTAGAAAACTGGACACTCTAGGAGATGTCATGTGGAGATGTGCCTGGCTGGACTAATAGTCACATGGATATGAGTTTTAAAAAAATCTCTCAGAGCTTTTCCAAAATCCAATAATATTCTTAAGTTGCTGTAGTAGATGAAACATTAGTTAGTGTCTTTTTAATTTCAACAGAAGCTTTTTTTTGGGTTACTAAAGAAGCCAAATTTCATGTTTTTTTTCTTGTTACCAAAGTGGACTTACTATTAAAAACAAGAAATCTTCAAGAAAGGAAACACTCATATGGAATAGAAATTGTGGGTAGCAATTGCTACTTTTTTATACAAAATCATCTGTTTTATTTATTTACACTTTCTCCCAACTGCGCTTTTGAAAATACCTTAGTATTAGAAATTACCAGTAAGAAGAGGGTGTGCGCCCTTGAGTGTGGTCCAGTAGAAGTCAGGTGACTCAGACCTGAGTTCTAGGCCCAGGTCTGTTTCTGGTTAGTGTGTGACAACGTACTTAGGCTCTCTGGAATGTAGTATTCATTTCTGTAAAATTAAAGAATTTGATGATTTTTGAGAACTTTCCCAAATATTAAATGACTTCTCTTTTAAAAAGTAGAAAGATCCTTCTCAAACTTATAAATTATCAAAAATTTTTTGTGACCTTTCACTTACCAAGAACAACTGATGTCCCTTCAATTGTATTGATTGAAAATAAAGATCATAAAAGTATATATTTGGTAATCTAATAAATGAATTAGCATAAAAATGAGCCAGGAATAATTCCTGATCAATCAAGATAGTACATTATGAAACTATTACTGTTTGTTACAGTATACAAAATTATGACTGTAAAATAGTATCTTTTTGCTGTCTGTAAGTTTATATTGTTACTCATATATCACCATTAACCCTATTATGTTTTACATTTAATAAAATGTCTTGAAAGGAAAAAACAATAAACCAACAGCCCTGTATTACACATGAAAATTGTGCTCCCTCTGGAAGGAAAATGAGGATACAACATTGGTCGAGTACTTCATTTTGTAATCCACTGGCGCCTTTCAAAAATATAGCTATTATTGTAAGAGTAAAGATATTCTTAAGAATAGTGCCACAAAACAGGTTTTCCAGCTTCTTTTTGTCAGAGCTGAGACCTACATCAGGCTGGGGCACTTGAAGAGGCATGGGGGACTCAGCTGGGGGTGGTTTAATTACTGTGAGATGATTAGCCAATAACAAATAAGACGGAGAAAGATTAAAAAGAGGTGAAGGGAAATAAAGTTGGAAATAATTAAGAAAAATAGTGCCTTCAAAATATCCTCTCATTATTTTTATAGCTTTTTATTTATTTTACTTTTTTTTTTGAGGCATGACTAGGATAGTATGTTAGATTTTTCTAAACCCTTTTCTCCAGGGCATATATTACTGAGTTCTTCGTTATAAATGATAATGCCAAAGAAAACCTGGACAAAAGTATTCTGTACTATCCACAAGGACAAAACATGTACAACATTGCTCTATATATTAAGAGTCGAGCTGTAATAGTCAAGATATATATTCATGTGTGTAAAATTATAATGATTTTCTAATTTTCTCGGGCTGTGAACCGTGGTAAAATATACAGGAATAAGCAGGAAACCTGAAAAACCAGGTGATTTAAAACACCTAATATTACAGCTGGACCATCCAAGGGTGAAATCAATTTAAATTTCACACCTTCTCCTTTCCTCGTAGCCAGTGATTTGTCTGGAAGACAGAAAACACATAAAATTAATTGAGAGTTAACAGTATTTGGAGGCAGTTGAGGTTAAGCACTCAACAATGATGTCCCTTACTTCAGGAGCCATTGACTTTTTGTCATACATTTACTTTATACACGGGTTCTCTTCTTAGATTATTTCTGTATGTTTCTTAGAAGAGAGACAGGGAAGGAGAATTAACTATCAATCTACTGTGCGCCAGTTCCTTTACTGTATTCCCTTATGCAATTCTTACAGTAATCCTTTAAAGTAACTGTTATAATTCATATTTGATAAAGAAAACCATGTTTACAAAATTGATCAAGGGTAAGAGGGAAGATCTGAACATAAGTCTGTTGGGCTTATGCCTCATATTCTCTCCACTGTGATAAAAATGGTGCTTCAACATGGGTACTCACCATCTGGCTATTTAATACCGGATCCTGCAAACAACATTGGATGAGATGAGATGAGAAGTTATTTCCAAAGATATTCTATTATATTTAAACTGTACTATTTATGAGTCAGATGTCAAGACATGTTTTAGAGGCATAGAGAGCAACTGATTAGTTCACCTACACATTATTAGTGTTTACTATAACTTTCGTGTGCCACATCGTGTCAACTTTGTGTCAACTTTACCAACTTTAGTGCTTCACTGTTCTTTTTGAAAAAACTCAGAATGTCACTTTTCGTGTCAAACACCTTGCTGTTTTCTTCTTATTCACTAGATGACAGTTCTGTATCTCTGTAAATTACCACTGCAGCAGGAAACGAGAGGTCTTAAGCCAGTTTGCTCTGCACAAATGATGGACATAGGAGGACTTCTGCTCCATCAAGGCTGCCTGTGTTATTCCGTGGCTGTAACGGGGATGTCCAGGACTGCTTAGTCAGAGGCACGAAGCAGAGTCAGAAAGCATCCTCTAAATTCTTCTTCAGATGTGAGTTCAGGCGTCTGTCCTCTCTCCTGAGCACACTGGAGTTTATTGACTGTGTTCTGACTCTTACTCTCTCCCTGTAGTTAATAAGTCTGGGAGCTCCATACCCCTAGAAAAAACATATGACACATAAAGCCTTTTCTCAACTAAACGGAGTTGAGAGCTATGGTGTTGCCCGAGAGTCTGATGCTTAAAGAAAATACAGCTGGGGCTCATGTGAAGGGAAAGAGCGTCAGCCACTCCCGGAGGGCTTTTATTGATGCTCCCATGGAATGAGCAAGTTTAAAGTAAAACCACATTGCTTAAACCTCACTAACTGATTGTTTTATTTTCAAGTAATATGCTCTGAAATCTGCTATGTCTAAAAAACCATTTCAGGCCTGCCCCATGGCTTAGCGGTTAAGTGCACGCGCTCTGCTGCTGGCGGCCCGGGTTCAGATCCCGGGATCACACTGACGCACCACTTCTCCGGCCATGCTGAGGCCGCGTCCCATGTACAGCAACTAGAAGGATGTGGACCTATGACAGACAACTATCTACTGGGGCTTTGGGGGAAAAATAAATAAATATCTTTAAAAAAATCAATAAAAAAATAAAAAAACATTTCATAAAGCTTAACCTTCTGTTTTTCATTCTCTGGTATTTGAAATTATTATTAAGACTGTAAATCCTTTAACATTCTACAATATACAAATAGGCAAATATCAATTATATTCTCTAAAATGGTTTGCTCCCATGTTAAAGATTAATATATGGTAGTAAAACTGGTTACCATCTAGTTTTTAACTCATTTTTTGCTTTTGAAATTACATATAAAATTTGTGTTTTGAAGTATTTTCCTAAAACTCAACAACTTTCTGATATAAATCGACTAGATGGAAGGTAACTAAAATGAAATTTGATCTTTAAAACTCGAGCTTTGTGTAAGAATTTATAATATCAGGCAGCTGAAAGTCGGGTCTCTCCACATTATGATATTTATTAATTGTGAATAGCCACATCTATTACAAAGCGCTGAAAAATAAAAAGAAATTGAACAATATCAACACTCTCTTTCCCCACATGTTGTACAGTTTATATGCAAATAAATTCTCAAAGGTCAGAAAAATGTTTACGATTTCAGATAACTGTTAAAATACTATCTCATTCCAGTTTTAACCTCATTTGAAATGGACTGAAAACTCTTCTCTTAGGATTTTGCTCTGATCAGTGCCCCCAGGTCCCCTCAATGCCTCATTTGATTGTAAACTTATCTGAGGAATTGAATATTCTTTTTCATTTGTTCTCTTTAAGGTATCTGTGATAGTGCTTTTTATGCAACGACCACTTGGTACAATTTATTATTAGTTTCAGAAACATGCTTATTTAGGAACAAATCAAGAAAACAAATGTGAGGGATGTGGGGTCGCCTAGCTGATGGTGTTCTAGGGATTCCTCATGTGAGTCTTGGCATAGAAACGTTCAAAGGGTAAAGCAGCATTTGTCAGGTAAAAAGTGTGGGGTGAACATAATTCTGAAGGAATAATGATGGAGACGTAAAAACAAGAAACCCCTTGAATTGTGTTGGAAGTTATTAGACACATCAAAGAGCTGGGAAAAAACATTGTTCAATGTAAGTTCTTTCTAAACTCTAAGGCAAAAAGTAACATGAATTTACATGGTAATTATAAACCACAAAACAACAATTCACAAGACAAGTAAACAACTAAAGTAGAAACCAGAGTGAGAAAAATAGAGGTTAAAGGAGAGATGGAAAGAGATGGTTGGGGTCAGAAAATATGGCTTAGTCATCCTTGAGGTCTCCCTCAGACTCTGATCATTCCTAGTGCTCAGTAAACAATTTGACCCCATGAGCCTGGGGAAGAGCAAAGTGACACGTGGTTGGGAGGGGAGATAATGCAAAGATACCCTTGTGGAGGCACTGACATTGAAAATCAGTTACATTTTGCAAAGGTGTTTACCATAATATATTAAGGATTATTCTGGAAAGATAAGGATTTTTCTGGAATGTACGTTTTCATTTTATGGAAACTCCAACAAGCCCAGTGAAAGATTTAGACATTTCAGCTTTAGAAATAAAGAGAGGGGCCATCCCCATGGTGCAGCAGTTAAGTGAACACACTCTGGTGTGGTGGCCTCAGGTTCACAGGTTCGGATCCCGGGCACACACAGACACACCGCTTGTCAAGCCATGTTGTGGTGGCATCCCATATAAAGTAGAGGAAGATGGGCACAGTTGTTAGCCCAGGGCTAATCTTCCTCAGCAAAAAAGGAGGATTGGCATCAAAAGTTACCTCAGGGCTGATCTTCCTCACACAAAAAAAGAAAGAAACAAAGCCAGAATGGGAAATTTTTTCTGTCAGTTTTACAATGAAAACCAGTTAGCATTTGGAAATCGGTTGCAATTTGAGATGAGAATGTGAAGAAAGAATTAGATGTCACATGTTGTTTTTCCTTTTCTCTGAGGCAGTAAGGCTTGCAGGGGGAATGAAATTCCATCTTTGCTCTATTGAGTTTGAGAAGGTGTAAAATTCATTTGTGCTGGGCAACACTGTTGACCTGTGGAGAAAAACAAATGGTTTAAGCAGCTGATCTAAAGGAATAACTGAGCTCATAAAAGTTCTTAGCTTATAAAGGTTGCTTCTACTTTGCTCAACTTTACTGGACATCCATTGACCTATATGTGTAAGGTATTTGTGGTAGGTATTGAAGGAAATACAAAGAATTATAGGGTTCCAAGCTCCTCCACATACATGACATGGTTTGCAAGATGTAATTTGACTCTGCCAAGGTATTTAGTGTATGTTGCATTACAGAACCTAAAAAAAATGGCAATGTTATTGAGAAATTGTAATTAAAGACAGCTTCTTAGGAGAGATGGACTAGATCAAGTCCTCAAAGGGACCACTTTTGGACAGGTGGAGGGAAGAAAGAGTGAGGATTTCAGATGGGGGAAGGGAGGACAGGTACAGAAGTGGAAAGAAACATGGCATTTGGGCATGGGGGTGGGGAGGCCATGACAGGCACAGTCTTCCCGTGACTGAGAGGT
This sequence comes from Diceros bicornis minor, assembly GCF_020826845.1. Taxonomy (NCBI): domain Eukaryota; kingdom Metazoa; phylum Chordata; class Mammalia; order Perissodactyla; family Rhinocerotidae; genus Diceros; species Diceros bicornis. The sequence goes on from NC_080758.1 coordinate 59,145,010, forward strand.
AGCTCAGTTTCCTCCTGCAGGAGCCCAGCACTGCTTGCCACCTCCTGGCCTCCTCCACCTGCAGACCCCACGCCTGAGCCAAGGCCTATCTTATCTGGATCGCTGCCTAGTCTCCCAACAGGTCCCTTTACTTTCAGTCTTAATTTCTTCTAATCTTTCCTCCACCTTGCCTGCAGAGTTACATTCTAGAATCCAAATTTGCTTAAATCTGATATCTGCTTCGACTCCATCAATGACTGTTCAGAGTAGCCTAGAGAACATTCAGACTCCTGAGCTGGACACGCAGGCTTTCCCTTGTTGTCCTCATCTTTACCCTCATCACCCACTCTGTCCTACATGTTTGCTTTGTTCCAGCCTTAAAAATACCACCCATTTTCGGAAAGATTTAGCATCCTTTATATCTGTCTTTTTATATGTGCTTCTTCTGTCCTCCTACCCAGTTTGTTAATCAACTTAATTCCTATTTCTTAATCTAAACTCATGTCAAATGTTCCTTTCTCTTGGAGACTTTTCCTGAGAGATCTCCACCTAGAGACCCATTTTGATGTCCCCACCCTGGGACCATATACTTATCTACTTTTCCATAACTGTTGTTTTATTCATGTCTCATAGACAGCGAGCTCCTTAAAGCTGAGACTATCCTTCTTCTTGATAAATAAATGACCAGCAATAGGATACATTGGAGCATATGAGGAAGCCATTTGGTGTAAAACTAAGTGGGCCTGAAATTGTTTTTTTTTCCCCAAAAGGGGCCTGTAGCCTCTGTTCATCCATTGTATATCTGCCCTAAGCAATTAACATGTCCCAAAGACAAAAGCAATGCCCTTAAGTTGTAAATGCAACTTCCCCCACATTGGCATTTCCTTAAGTATAATCATTTCTCCCTAGGCTAGAATTTGATTGCTGCACTCATCCTGTGACCACCCAACTCCAGACAACAGCCACGCCCATGGAGACAGCAGACCTGATACCCACTGTGTCCATCAATGGAGGTGCTGACAGGTCAAGGTTGCGACTATTGTAAAAGGGACATTGCAATCACATGTGGTACATGCTCTTTGATGGTATATAACCACGCTGTACACCCCACTTCTTTGGAGTGCTCCATTTCTTTGTGAAAGGACTCTCCCGGACCATATGGTCCTCAAAGGTTGGCTCATAGTAAACTCATCCCAAGTTGATTTTATAGATTTTTTATGGATTATTTGTGTCGACATTCTATTTGTCCCTCCAGTGTCTGAACACAGTACCTGACACCTTGGGGGCACTCAGAAAATGTTTGATGAGTGAATAAGTATGTGGGAGACCACACTGGCTGGAGCAGAAGGGGCGTTTTGGGGAGTGGTAGAAAATTCACTCACGTTCCTACCATAGTGGTTGAAGCTGTGGGCTTTGGACCAGTTTGTCTCGGCACCAATCCCAGTTATCCCGCTTTTAACTGGAGAACCTGTGCAAAGTATTTAGTCTCTGTGCCTTAGTTTCCTCATCTATAAAATGGGGCTACTGAGAACTCCTGTCTCATAGGGTTTTAGTGAGATTTAAATGCATTAACTTATGTAAAGTGTTTAGAAGAGCTCCTGGCGCATAGTAGGCATTAACATGTTAGCTGTGGGGTTATCATTATTGCTCTTATATCTAAACGATACTCTGGTTTTGAAAAGATGCTTTCATAATATAGTTGATCCTCATTATTTGTGGATTCCGTGTCTGCACACTTGCCTACTAGCTAAAATGTACTGGCAGCCCCCAAGTCAACACTCACAGGGCTTTCATGTCCATTTGCAGATAAGCGCAAAGTGGTGAAAATTTTGATTCACTCGAAGTGCACGTTCCCAGCTGAGGGGAACAAGGTGACGCTCTGCCCTGTTGTTTCAGCCCATGCTGTAAACAAGTGTCCTTCTTGCAGTCTATTTAGTGCCTCATTTATTATCTTTTTGTGCCTTGTGTTGGTGACTGGGCTGTTTAATATGTCCCCCATGTGTAGTGCTGCAGTGCTGCCTGGTGTTCCTCAGGGCAAGAGGCTGTGACGTGCCTTTACAGAGAAAGTATGTGTGTTTGACAAGCTTCTTTCAGACACGAGGTACAGTGCTGTTAGTCTAAGTTCAATGTTAATATATCAACAATATATATTAAATAAGGTGACTTTAAAGAGAAACACACAGAGAAAAAGGTTATGTATTGATCAGTTGAAGAAAATGTGACTAAGGTTTGCAGGAACCTAACCCTGCATTTCCTGTAGGAACAGTGGGTCATATTCACTGATTCATTGTTCACAGTGACTTTGTAGAATGTCACACTGTGCATAACGAGAACTGACTGTATCTTATGTAATCTTCACATACTCCTTTATAACAGGTAGGGTAGGGAACAGGGTGTCCACATTCTACGGGCTATTACAGACCTTATGAGCCAAGTAGAGAATTTAAAAAGTCTTGTGTTCAGCATAAGAGCCATGAGATTTTGAGCAAAGAAGATCTATGATAAACTGATGTTTAAGGAAAAATTACCTGGCAAGAGACTGTAGTTTTGAGAGGAAGAGGGAGAACTGAGCCAGAAAGAAGGACCAGTTCTTAAACTCTCCAAGTATTCCCATTGCTTGGTGAGGAGATTCGGAACTAAGGTGCTGATGTGATAAAGGAAAAGTAGCAGCCAAGGGATAAAATAATGGATTTGGTAACCATATATAGGGTGTAAGTTAGGCTGTGGTTCTCAAAGTGGGGTCCCTGGACCAGCAGCATCAGCATCACCTGGGAAGTGGGAAGAAACGCAAATTGTCAGGTGCTGCTGCAGACCTGCAGAACTGGAAATTCTGGAGTGGGGCCTGGAAATCTGGGTTTCAACAAGGCCTCCAGGTGCTTCTGGTGCCCATCAAGTTTAAGAGCCAATGAAATAGAAAAATGATCCCAACACGTCACCATGCTCAGGTAAGCCACAGGGCAGGGAGGTGGTATTTGTTTGGAGGATAAGACACATTTTAAATTTTAGGAAAAAGTAATTCAGTGTCTGTTTCATCATGAGGATTCCAGAGATGCCATTTTATCTCTCTGCATGTGAAGCTCTTTTTTCCACAATATGTTCTCCTTTAGAGAGCCCTTGGTAAGTTATTTACCAATTACCGCATGTTCTGAGAGTCCCTTATTTCTTGAAATCCCCTTTCAGACGTCAAAATATACTTTATTTTTGTGCACAATCTCCTCTATTTAAAATCTGGAATTCTCTTCCTATAGGATCATGTATCGCACATGCAGCCTTACTGTCAATTTGGAATGCCATTGGTTTCTTCCAAAAGCTTAGAATGTTTTAGAATTTAGAACCTGATGAATAGAGAATTTATATGCTTCTGTGTAGGTTTCATATTTTTCAGATGTCCAGAGGTATCCCAACTTGCCAGTAATGTGGCCTTAAGATTTAGCAGAACTTGAAAATCTGAATATAGTAGAAAATGAATTCCATCTGTAATGTTAACATTTACAAAATAAATGATCACATTGTTAACGTAGCAATAAACACTTTCTATATTCTAGGCTCTGAAAGTATCTTGCTTACACAGTAAACCTGATAAAGTTTCAAAGATGATCCAATTAACTTTTCAGCAAAAGCTTTGCTTGAGTGTATCTTGGCTTCCTTTTTGACAGTTTTAGCCTTAAAGTCACAGTAATGTTTTCTTTTTCTGGGAATCAGATAATCTTCTATTTGGTGAACACTTTAATTTTTAATGGTCACCTGTATTTTGTGATATGCACGTGTTCAAATAATCTATAAGAACTAACCATTACCACCCACATATAAGATTATACAGGAATGGAAGAGTTTTGGCTGACTTACTGTATATAATTGTTCAGCCAAAGCAGATGGTAGACTCTACCACATACAATGATTTAGGGGTTTGAAGCAGTATCTTTAAATACAAATAATCTCAAAAATGCTAATATGTAAAGTATATTACTTACAGTGTTAACTAACCAAAATAGTTAAATTTGTTATCTTTCCTCCCTTTATAAGGATGCACCCATTATATGGATTCTGTACAAATCTGCAAAGATCACTTTTTTCCTTTTCAAAATTTATTTATTTTAATTTTTAATAGTGAGAACTTTAGTGTTGGGTAAATTGCTGCACAATTACTGGAAATGCTGAGAGTCTTTTGAAAAAGTCTAGAAGTCTAAAGATAATGAAAAGTACATTTCTACAATGTCAAGTCCTTTGAGCTTCTGTCTAGTTGTACTCTGAAGAGATGGAAGATTAAGTACCAGCACAAGACACAAGGGAACAGGCTGCCAACTTGAGGGTTTCCCATGGACAACAGAGTGCCTGGCAGACACATGGAGGTTGAATCTGGGCTTCCTCCATGGCTGGGCCCTGAGAGGAGGATTTTGCTTAAATGATCAGAGAATAGACCACCTTTTTTCTTGTTAATAAGTAATATTTACCATGTAAATTTCTTTATAAATCTCTGAATAAAATAAAATTATAACCAGTATAGAAATGAACTCTTACTGACATGCCCCACAGCCTTCTTTAGAGAGCTCAACAGAAAATGTCTCCGCTGACTGTGAATTGGTCTTCTCTGAAAGCCAGCCAGCCCTTCATTGATAGCCCTGGATAAGGAAGGCCAGATACAACTCTTTGAAGATGTTGAGCTGAAATCAGAACCAAAAATCCTACCTCCAGTTGGCTCCTCTGTGAGAATGGATGGCCGGCCTTATTTCACAGGCTGGGCAGTTAAGGTTTCAGATGAGCTTAATTGCTCTGTTACACAGGGATGGAAAAGGAGGAATGTGACATTGATTCAGTGCTCAGATTTTGCAGGTAAAGATAGGGTCAGAGAAGGGAATAAAGATTTCAGCAAATTGGTTTTTTGTTCTCTACAGTGGAAGTAATTTAAGAAACAGATAGTCTCTCACTCCAACTTCTCTTCCCTGTTATCTATCTGTAATATCGCTGTAAAAATTCTTTCTTTAAAGATTTCAGTCTTGGGCCAGTCCCGTGGCTTAGTGGTTAAGTGCGTGCGGTCCGCTATTGACGGCCCGGGTTCGGATCCCAGGTGCACACGGATGCACTGCTTCTCCGGCCATGCTGAGGCCGCGTCCCACATGCAGCAACTAGAAGGATGTGCAAATATGACATACAACTATCTATTGGGGCTTTGAGGAAAAAAAGGAAGAAGATTGGCAATAGATCTTAACTCAGAGCCAGTCTTCCTCAGCAAAAAGAGGAGGATTAGCACAGATGTTAGCTCAAGGCTGATCTTCCTGACACACACACGTACACACAAATTTCAGTCTTTTTTCTTTGCAGTCTGTTTTTTATCATCTTTATGAGTGCTTTGATTTCACCATCTTCTTGGCACCACAACGGTAGCCATTGAGATGTTATTATAGATTCAGTTTTGAAATTTTATCATCTTATCTCTATTTCCTCTGCCATTTCTCAGTTTTAGTTCTTATTGCATCTTATGCTTGAAAATATTTGAAGCTTATAGTGTGTATCAGTTCTTATTTTCTCAACTTTTTATTATCTAAGTGCCCTCAACTATCGCTTTCTTAAAAAAAGAAGTGAAATACATAACAGAACAATACACTGTAATAAATTGACCAATTATAAAATTAAGTTCAACCTGAAATCCCTCCCCACTTAACAGAGACCATTTTTCATAATTCATCATGCTTTAGTTTGGGCAGGGTCAGTTTATCAATGATTTTTGGATGTTTTAAACCACACGAGATGAATACAATATGGTAAAATTGTTAATCTTGCAGAAGTTGTAGAATTTCCTGATGGTTAGAGAAGTTGATGGTGGAGAACCTGAATCATATGAAAAGTAGTTGATTAATTAGCACCTGACAGAGTTTGTTAATTTGTTAAAGATGATGATAAGACATACATGTTGAAAAGATAACTTTGCATATCAGAACATTGTCAGAGACCACTGGGAAAATTCATAATGTTCTCAAATACTACAAAAAATGACCATTTTTTCATAAAAGATGTCATACGTGATGGCATCGAATACTTATGTCAGAAAATTTGCAATGAAGAAAATTAACATTTGAGTCATTTTAATTCTAACAATTTGTTCATGCTTACTATTAGGTTAAAAACAATTTTTAGAAATAAAGTGATAAATGATGTACTTGCTTAATTTTTAATTATTTTAGGAAAAGACTTTTCCACATTTAAAAAAATGTTTATTTGTATTTATTTTATGCTGAATTTATTCCTAGGTCCAAAGACTTTTTTTAAATTAACTAACACCAATTCTTTTCAAACTCTTTAAAAAAGTTGAAGAGGATAGAATACTTCTAAAGTCATCCTATGGGGTTAGTACTACCCTGATATCAAAGCCAAAGACACTAGGAGAAAGGAAAACTACAGGTGAATACCTTTCATGAATATTGATACAAAAATCCTCAATAAAATCGTAACAAAGCAAATTCAGCAGCATATTAAAAGGATTATACATCATTTTTAAGTGGGATTTATTCCTGGAATACAAGGATGTTTCAATATATGAAAAGGAATCAATGTAATTAACCACATTAACAGAATGAAGGAAAAAAAGTGATCATCTCAATGGATGCAGAAAAGGCGTTTGACAAAACTAAACATGCTTTCATGTTAAAAACACTAAAAAACCCTCAGAGTAAAGGGAAGCTACTTCAACATAGTAAAAGCCATATACAGAAATCCACAGAGAACATCGTATTCAAGGATGAAAGACTGAAATCTTTTTATCTAAGATCAGGAGAAAGGTAAGAAGGCCCACTTTCACCACTTCTATTCAACATGGTATTAGAAGTTCTAGCCAAAGCAATTAGATAAGAAAAAGAAAGAAATAGCATTCAAATTGGAAAGGAAGAAGTAATATTATATTAGTTTACACATAATATTTTATATGTTGAAACCCCTAAAAATTCCACAAAAAAATTTTAGAACTAATAAATTATGCTAAGTAGTGGGACACAAAATTAACCTGCAAAAATTAGTTGTTCTCCTATACATTAATAACAAGTAATCTGAAAAAGAAATTTAAAAACTTTACATTTTTATTTACAATAGCATCAAAAAGAGTAAAATACTTAAGAATCAACTTACTCATGGAGGTAAAAATTCCAATGATTTTTTTGCAAAAATAGAAAAATCTATTCTAAAATTCCTATGGACTCCCAAGGGACCCTGAATAGCCATAACAATATAGAAAAAGAAGAACAAAGTTAGAGAACACACACTTCCTGATTTCAAAACTTACTACAAAGTAATCAAAACAGTGTGGTACTGGCATAAATACACACAATATACTTATGAAATATTATAGAGAGTCCTGAAATAAACCTTTGCATATATGGTCAAATGATTTTTGACAAGGGTGCAAAGATCATTCATTGGAGAAAGGATAAGTTTTTCAACAAACGGTGCTGGAAAACTGGATACCCACATACAATAGAATGATGTTGGACCCTTACCTTACACCATATACAAAAATTAACTCAAAATGGATCCAAGATATAAATGTTAGAGTTGAAGCTATAAAATCCTTAGAAGAAAACACAAGGTAAAAGCTGCATGTCATTGGGTCCAAATGCCATTGCCAACAATGATTTCTTTACTATGACACCAAAGACATAAGCAACAAAAAAAATAACAAATTGCACTTCATCAAAATGAAACGTTTTCTGTATCACAAGATACTAGCAACAGAGTAAAAAGGCAATGGTTGAAAAGATTTGCAAATCACATATCTGATAAATGGTTAATATCTAGCATATATAAAGAACTCCTACAACTCAACAATAAAAAAACAACCCAATTTAAAAATGCACAAAGGACTTGAATAGACATTTCTCCAAACAAAATATAAAATGGCCAGTAAACACATGAAAAGATGTTCAACATCACTAACTATCAGGAAAATGCAAAATAAAACCACAATGAGATACATGTTCACACCCATTAGCATAGTTACTATCACAAAATCAGAAAATAACAAGTGTTGGCAAGGATGTTGAGAAATTAGACCGCTTGTGCAATGAAGGTGCGAACATAAAATTGGAAAACAGTATGGCAGTTCCTTCAAAAATTAAAACTAGAATTCACCACATGATCTAGCAATTCCACTTATGGGTTCTGAAATAATAGAAAATACATTTATCAGTCTCTGCCTCCAGTTCCTGGCACAAAGCTCCTAAAACTTTGTAATTTCCTAAATGATAAGAACACTAGGAGCAACTCTTATTCTAATATTTGTCTTTGACACCATCCCTGACACAGAGACCCTAAAACCCTTGTAATTTCCTTTTTTTTTTTTTTTTAGGAAGATCAGCCCTGAGCTAACATCCGTGATAATCCTCCTCTTTTTGCTGAGGAAGACCGGCTCTGAGCTAACATCTATTGCCAATCCTCCTCCTTTTTTCTCCCCAAAGCCACAGTAGATAGTTGTATGTCATACTTGCAGATCATTCTAGTTGCTGTATGTGGGATGTGGCCTTAGCATGGCCGGAGAAGCGGTGCATCATTGCACGCCCGGGATCCGAACCTGGGCCGCCAGTAGCGGAGCATGTGCACTTAACTGCTAAGCCACGGGGCTGACCTCCTTGTAATTTTCTAATTGATAAGAACACTAGGAGAAGCTTTTGTTCTATTGAGGCAACTCTGGATGGGCTTCTGGATGGCTCCTGGATGGGGGCTGGTCACCAGGAAGACCAAGCCCTGATTAGAAGATTCGAATTTTTAGCCCTACCCCTTATCTTGCAGAGAGGGGAGGGGGGCTGGAAACTGAGTTAATAATTAATCATGCTTACGTGACAGAGTCTCCATTAAAATCCCAATAGAAGGAGGTTCAGAGAGCTTCCAGGTTGGCAACGACAAGGAGTGCTTGGAGAGTGGTGCACTTGGATATGGCATGAAAGCTCTGTGCCCCTTCTCACATACCTTTCCCTATGCACCACTTCCATTGGCTGTTCTTGAGTCATATCCTCTTATAATAAACTGGTGATGTAGTAAATGTTTCTCTGAGTTTTGTGAGCCACTCTAGTAAATAAATCAAACCCAATGAGGAGGTTGTGGGAACCTCTGGTTTATAGCCAGTCAGTCAGAAGTACAGGTAACAGCCTGGGCTTGTAACTGGCATCTGAAGTTGAGGTGAGGTAGGGTGGGTGTGCAGTCTTATAGGACTAAGCCCTCAACCTGTGGAGTCTGATGTATCTCTGGGTTGACAGCATCAAATTGAGTTGAATTATCTGACGACTAGCTGGCATTCCAAGAATTGCTTGTTGGAGGTGTGGGGAACCCTCCCACGTGTGAAAAAATGAATCTCAGAAAACCATTTATGGGCATACACCCAAAGTGATTGAATGCAGAGGTATAAAGACATAAATAAACACCCGTGTTCTTAACAGCATTATTCAAAATAGCCAGAAGCTGGAAGCAAACCAGGTGTCCATCAACAGATGAAATAACAAAAAAAATGTGGTGTATACACAGAGTGGAATACCATTCACCCTTAAAAAGGAAGAAATTCTGACACATTTTATGACAAGGAGGAATCTTGAGGACTTTATGCTAAGTGAAATAAAGCCATCCACAAAAGGAAAAATACTGTATGATTCCACTCATATAAGGCACTTAAAGTACTCAAATTAATAGGAATAGAAAGGAGAATGGTGTTTCCCAAGGGCAAGAGGGAAGGATAACAGGGAGTTGTTGCTTAATGAGCACAGAGTTTCAGTGCAAGGTGAAAATAGTTCTGTGGATGGTTGGAGGTTATGGCTGCACAACAATGTGAATGTACTGCATGTCACTGAACTGTACACTTAAAAATGGTTAAAATCGTCAATTTTAGGTTATGCATATTTTATGACCATTTAAAAAAATTAATTATTTTCAACAAATGAACAAACACTAACTACATGCAATAACATAGATGAATATCACAACCAAAATGCTGCATAAAAGAAATTATATTCAAAAGGCTATAGATTTTTTAATTCCATTTATATAAAATCTAAAAAAGAAACAAAACCAAGGTCTGGCTTCCAGTAATGGTGGAGTGGCTTGTTGAACTGACACTCTCACATATAACAATGATAAAATCTGAATACATATTATATGTATTTATATAGAATCATGTATTTATATGTAATATACATATAATAAATGTGTATATGTGTGTATGTAAAAATGTCTTCCGAAAGCAAGCAGAACTGACAGGGAGCCTTCCCTTAAATGATGGGAATTGTACCAGGAGGTATTTGCAAGCTTGAGTCTTTTGCCTCAAAGCATTCCAAAATCTGTACATGGCCGAGACAGGGGAAAAACTACAGTCTTACTTGTAAAGTTAGAGGATGTATTTTGGGGCTGACAGAGTAGCTGGAAAGTTAAGGGAGAAATTCTGGAAGGGAGGGAGACACACAGAGGAAAATCTCAAAATATGTACGTAAGTCTCCCCCCCACACACACCAAATTGGCAGATCTTTGAACAACACACATGCAGGGTAGACCCCAGAGGGCTTAGTGTAAAAACAGCAATTGGTAGATGAAAGAACTGAATGAGGATTTCAGCTATGCTCACGGTAAAGGAGAGAAGATTGGAGTTTCAGTCCAGCCAAGTTAACTCCCTGCTAGAAAAATAACAACACTCTTCAAAGGAATACAATAGAATCCAGAGTCTCTATAACTATCATTCATGGTTTCCAGTACACAGTTTAATTTTTTTTTAATTTATTTTTCCCCCAAAGCCCCAGTAGATAGTTGTGTGTTATAGCTGCACGTCCTTCTAGTTGCTGTATGTGGGACGTGGCCTCAGCATGGCCGGAGAAGCAGTGACTCGGTGCGCACCCGGGATCTGAACCCAGGCCGCCAGTAGCAGAGCATGCACACTTAACTGCTAAGCCATGGGGCCGGCCCTCCAGTACACAGTTTAAAAAATCATGAGATTTGAAGAGATGGGAAAATGTAATCCACATATGACCAAAAGCAGGGAGGAGAAACTCTCCCCATGGTGTTGCAATTAGCTGACAAGGATAAGACAGCAGCTATTATAAAGATGATCATGGTGGTATGAAAAATATTCTCATAATGAATGAACATATCTGGAAACTCAGCAGAGAAGTGGAAATTACAAAAAAGAACCAAATAGGAAGATTAAATAAAAAAAATACTTTTGAGTTTACATGTACATTAGAAACAGTAGAAGAGGGCAGGCCTTGGGGCTTAGCAGTTAAGTGTGCGGGCTCCACTGCTGGCGGCCCCGGGTTCGGATCTTGGGCTCGCACGGATGCACTGCTTCTCTGGCCATACTGAGGCTGCGTTCCACATACAGCAAATAGAAGGATGTGCAGCTATGACACAGAACTATCTACTGGGGCTTTGGGGCAAAAAATAAATAAATAAATAAAATTAAAAATAAAAAGGAACAGTAGAAGAAACATGAAGATAGAGCAATAGAAATTATCCAGTCTGAACAAAAGAATGTAAAAATTTTGAAGAAAAATGAAGAGAGCCTTACCTGTGAGATGATTGAGTCCCCAGCAGAGAGGGGAGAGACAGAAAAATTAAATGAGGCAGAAAGACAAATCAATAAGTAATAGCATAAAACTTCCAAAATTTGGTAGAAAATCTAAAATTTTAGATCCAAGGAAGTCAGCAAACCCAGAAAATAAAATACAAAATAAAACCATACCTGGGCACATGATAGTCAAGCTGCTAAAATCCAAAGATAAAAACAAAATCTTGAAAGCAGTCAGAGAAATACATATATACAGGGGAAGACATTACATACAGGGAGGAATAATGTCATTGATGGATGATATATTATCAAAAACAAAAGAGACAAATCAACAACAAAATGACATCATTCAAGTGCAGAAACAAAACCCAAAAGTCAACACGAGATTCTATATTTAGCAGATCTCACTTTCAAAAAGGAGGCAGAAGCCACAATAATATTCCGCACACCCATTAGGTGGCTGAAATAAAAAATAAAATTGCAAATATCAAGTCCTGGTGAGGACAAGGAGCAACTAGAACTGGGAATGCAACATGATAGTTGCATTCGGATAACGATTTAGCAGGTTCTTATAAAGTTAAACATACACTTATTATATGACTCAGATATCCCACTCCTAGGGATTTACTCAAGCAAATTGAAAACTAATGTTTAAACAAAATCTTTGGGTGAATATCCATAACCATGTTATTCATAATTGCCACAAGCTGAAAACAAACTAAATGTCCTTCATCAGGTGAATGGAGAAAGAAATTGTGGTGAATTGGGACATTAGAATACTACTTGGCAATAAAAAGGATAAACTCTTGATTCACACAACAACATGGATGAATCTTGGCTGCATTTCTCTAAGTGAAGGAAGCCCGATTCAAAAGACTGTACAGTATGTGGTTTCATTTGTATGACTTTCTAGAAAAGTCAGCATTACAGAGATGAAAAATGATCAGTGGTTGCCAAGGGATGGAATGGGGGAAGGGGTTGATTACACAGGGACAGTATGAGAGAATTTTGGGGAGTGAAAAAAACAGCTCTGTATGCTACTGTGGAGGTGGATACATGACCATAAAGTTGTCAAAACCCACAGAACTGTACACTACAAAGAGTGAATTTTACTCTGCAAATTTTAAAAATCAATCAGGATGCTGGGGAACTCAGATGAAATGCAGTGACAAATGAATCTCACTGTATTACAAGCATGTGACATAGCCACACATAATGGGTGGGGATGAAAGGTCCTGACCTAAGTTACATTGGAAGACAGTGTTTTGATGGGATACTGTAAAACTAAAGTAATGTACACAAACACTCTACTCTAGGTGTTAAGTTTGTTTTTCATAAGGGTATGGATTAGCAATTCTGAAACTAGTTGACACATTAGGAAATATATTGTAGCTAACTGGAGTTAAATTTCTCACTGTTGGTCAAAGAAGTTAAAAATAAACAAAAGGAGAATGCTAGAATAAACTCTGTGGTGCTGGATAGGAGTTGGAAGTATCAGTATGAATCCATGTCACTTCTAATATATCTATCCAGATAGATGGATAGATTGATAGATGAATAGATAGATGTGTATACCTGTGTTTATATTCCTACATACATTTCCAGGCTCTGCTGAGAGGGTCCAGAAGCACTGACACCCTAGTATCAATGAGCACACTTACCTCCCAGATCTTGGTTTCTAAATATCATTCTCCAATAAAAAGAACCATGTTTTCTTGGAGAAATGGCTAATTCTAGGGTGGAGATGGAAAATACAATATGAACCTGGACCATCTTGTAGTGTCAGAAGTAGGAAAGTGCTTTAAATAAAACACAGCAAATGATGAGATGTGTCAAAAGGAATCAATCTGAAAGACTTCTCAATGGCTCAAGCTGGAAAACTGTGAGGAACATAATAAATAATGGTAGCATTGGATTATTACACAGAGAATAAAATAAATATCCATGAGTCTATACTGACATAAAATAGATTAAATAAGAAAGGAAGAAAGAAAGAGGAATAAAAAAGAATAAGAGAAAGAAAGGAAGAAGGACGGGAGAAGGAGGGAGGGAATCTTCCTCACAGAATTCCAAATAATAAATGTGGCTGGATAGCATGAAATAGAGAATCACCACTAGAACACCACAGTAATAATTATTGTGGGTAAGGCTGACTGATGAATGCAAAAACTGTGGGTGAAATTAAAAAAAAAGAATACATTTGCAGAGCCTCAAATCATCTGCCTCAAAATATATAACTTTTTAATGTTAATTACTTTAAAAGACCTAGGAGTATTGAAAGCAAAAATTATAACACTGTATTGTGGGATTTATAACATGAGAAGATGTAAAATTTATGATAACAATAGCACAAAGGACAGACAGAGGTAAATGGAACTGTTCTGTAGCAAGTCTTCCATATTTTACATTGATTAAACTGGTGAACTATTAAGTCTAGGTAGGCTGTGATATGTTAAAGATGCATATTGTAATCTGGACCAACCACTAAAAAATGCAAAGGTGTGTCACTTAAATGCTAATAAAGGAATTAAACAGCATACCAAAAAACGTTTGTACAAGACTGTTCACAGGAGATGACCTGCACGTCCCCAGGAGGAGATGAGCCCACTGCGGCGCATCCACAGAGCAGAACGCCCTCAGCCGTGCCGAGGAGCAAACGCTGACACACACATGCTGGGAGAGACTCATCAACCTCGTGCCGAGGGAAGCAAGCTGGACAGAAAACAATACACGTGGGATGATTTCAGCCAAGATGAACCTATGCTGAAAAAACCAGAACAGCGGTTGCCTCGGGGGAAGGATGAAATTGCCTAGGAAGGAACAGGAAGGGGTTTTCTGGGGGTGATGGAAATATCCTGTTCTTAAAGGGGTGAAGGTTATATGGGCATGTTTATTTGCCAAAAATGTAAGGTTGAGATTTGTGCCTTTCAGTGTGCGTACTTCTTACCCCCCCACACACACAAAGGACTAAAAGAATAATAAAGTGATGTGGGAGTGGGATGGAGTGTGGAAGAAACAAAAATGGCAGATGATTAGTAGTTGTTGAAGCTGGGTGACGAGGCTACTATGCTGTTTTGTATATTGTGTATATTGTTTAAATTGTTCTGTAATAAAACACTTGTATAAGAAGACAAACTCGATATATAGTGTTCGCTGGTAAGATGTCAGCTACCTTTGGGGAGGAAGGAGGGAGAAAGGGATTGTCGGGGCCTGAGTGAAGCTGGTGCTAGTTCTTGGTCACACAAGTGTGTTCACTTTGTAATAATTCTTTGAGGTTCACATGGATGACATCTGCGTATATTTCTATACGCATGTTATACATCAATAAACATTTTAAATCCGGCATATTTGCAAAAAGATCCTAACTCAATATCTCAGAATAACAGCAGTGTTTTGTTTTAAAGTGGAACACGTTCACTCATGATATCATCAGATGGATTTTAATACTCCCAAGTATCTAGTAATGCCCTCACCCTTGAGTGGCCCCCCTGGGTGGTTCCATTTTTGCCTCAATTTGGCAAGTGGCATGGCTTTGAGTTTTTATGATGGGTATGGGCCCTTAAGGTGGGTGGGTTCCAAGGGGAGGATCTCTGCAGCGACCCTGATCACGAGGTCCAGAGGGAGGAACATGGCAGGCTGGATGGATGGAAGGGATGGTAGGACAGATGGCCTTGAAAAGGCAAATTCCAGGATCCCATGCACCTGGTATTTCCATTTTAGATATTGAATTTACATTTCAAATACTGGCCAGGGAGCTTCCACCAGGGCTGCAAGCAACCTCAGCAATAGCCAGGCTGGTGAGCCCCACCCCTACCTGAGTACTGGCCTCAAAGGATGCAGCCCAACCACACTGCACAACTCTGGGGGATTGGCAAGGCATGGAGAGATGACATTGTATAGAGAAGAGGCGGAGTAGAAGGTGGGGTGTAGAAGCAGAGGGGCGTGGGCCAGGGGTGGAGGGACAGGTGGGAGTGGGGTCCCCTAGCTGTGTATGCTTGGTGCTTTTGTCTCTTAACCATTCCGTGCTGGGAGCTTGCAGGACAGCAGGACTACAACTCCCAAGATGCTCTGGGCACGGGGCGGTGTCTAGCCCTGGGGGGAGGAGCAGGGCTGTGAAGGCTTGCCTCAGGGCCAAACCGCCATTGACTCAGGACTCTGGTCCTGCACCCGCTCCAACTGGACTGAGTCCCGGAGGGATGTGACGGGACGAGAGGGACCAAGGAGTTAGGAGGGTGTGGCAGCTGCATGGGCAGCTGCGGGCCTGCAGTGTGCAACTGCTTTTGTCCAAAATTGAAGCTGAACTCATGCCTCTTCCCCATCGCCTCCCTCCTTTGCTTGATTCCTCCTCCCCCCTGTGTGCCTGTGGGTCTTTCCACAGCCTCCTACCTAGTCCAAGGCCAGGTGCTTCTCTAAAGTGCTTATGGGAACTGGTTTGACATCCCAGAAACTTTCCACTTTGCTTGCTGCCCTCTGCCTTCTCCAGCCAAAGTGCCATCATTTCATCAGCTTTTGGGAGACATTCGCCCTTGTGGCCCCTCTTGCAAGCCCAACTGAAGAGTTTGCAGGGTGGTAACATTGGCTGTTGCTTGCCTTTTTTGCAGATGTGGAAGTTGAGGCATCTGTGGGGTTACTCACTGGTTTCCCCACAATCCACTAAGAGCAGAGGAGAACAAATCAATTCCCAGGCAAGTATCTAGTAGACCGTTTTCACCAACCCATTCCAGTGCAGAGGCCTCCGAAACAACATCCTTAAGATGAGAATAGCTTAAGTATTTTGCCCTTTAGATTGACCACCTAATCTCAGCTCAGGCCTGAGTGGCCAGTCTCTCAGGGACATGGGTGGTGATTCTGGTCCCTCAGGAAGAGACCGGTGGTCCAGCTTTGCGAGAGGGATGTTTGTGGTAGACAGCACCTGGGCAGCATTTGAAACCCGTCAGCTTTAACATCTCTGTTTTGGATTCAGGCAAGTTTCCCAGATAAACACACCTTGGGATAGTCAGATGTACCGTATTCTTTAAAAATTGATTACATCAGTGAAAAGAACAGAACATAAAATATCCTGCTCATTTGCAAAAGATAAAATGCAAGCAAGACTTTCTTGTTAATTTTTTTCTGCTCATTCTCTTGGCTGTACTGTACGCTTGAATGCAGAAACAAAAAACTTGAATTGCCGTATTCTCTTTTCCTGAGATTAGTAAATTAACTTAAAAGTCTTATGGAAACCTGTGGAGGAATGATTAGCGGTTTTTCTGATTTATGTCATCCTTACAAGTCTGGGCGTTGATTTAAATGAAAACAAGTCCTTGTTTATATCAAACACCCCAATAGGTTACATTTCCGATTCCTGAATGTATAATATTATCAAAACAACTGGAAAAGCTGGTCATCGAAACTAGACCCTGTCACTTTGTCAAGAATTTGCCTCTTTATGAATTAATGACACATGAATTCTTCAACATTTTTGTAAAGAAAGGATGAGAATCTCTGCAGTGTCTCTGAATGTGGCAAGACGGGGAATTCTCGTTAGACCGCAACCTCGGGTTCTTCTCTCGTGTTCAACAGGCCCGGGTGGTAGTCCGTGTGGTCAGGTGCAGCACCGCTCCCCAGCCCCTGTGACCTCTTCAGGGGGTTCTGATGACACTCGTCCACAAGTGTTGGAAGGAGACATTGTAACGTGAGGATATTCCTCATCTTGAAACAAGAATTAATTGAGAGGAAAGTCTCTGGGTCTGTGTGCTCCGATGCACTGCTGTTGGGGTGTGGCTGCAGTGACCACTGTGCTCCCAGCAGTCCCCACAATGGCTGCCTCAGACATTTGATCTCCTGGTGCAACCACAGCAGCTGTTGACAGAGCTGGGCGCTCACCATGGTTAAGTGTCTTCCATCAATTTTGTGGCTCTGACCCTCCTCTGATCAGCCCCTTCCCATTCCTAACTGCTGCATTGATTGCTTTGTAGTTGTTTCCTAGGAGCCACTGTGTGTAACTGGATTTCACAGTGTCTTTAGGGACCCACCTTCACTACACGAGTCACTGTACAACAGCCACTTATCCTGGTGTAGCCCATGTTCGTCCTCTAAAGTGGAGCTGTGAAGAACCCTGCTTACTCGGAGCTCCTCTCATTCTCATGCTGCTGGGGCTGCTTATGAAGCTGGGCATCTCGTCTTTGGTCTCATCACATTATTCTTTTCATCGATTATTCTGAAGTCGGATACGACTTTGTTAATAATGTGACACTGGCTGTCACAGGCACTTCTATGTATCTTCCCCAACAGCTCTGTGAAGTATGCCTGTGATTCCCATTTTACAGGGGGGACACTGAGGCTCAGAGAGGTCGAGTAGCTTCCTTCACACAGTTTCTTGGTGCATTTTGAGTCTCCGCCTGGAACTCCGCCTCTCAGGTGTGTGCACTTAGCTGGTGTTCCACTTTGTCCCTCTCTGCCAGCCTCACCAAAGGCACACGGTCCATCCTGAGTCCATTGTCTGCTAGTTGGCAGTCACCCTGCACAAACAGGCCCTGGATGGGGAGTGGACTAGCAGGGCGTGGTCGTCCGGCCTACCCTGGGCAGATTCTAGGTTTATTGCAAGAGCTGGAGCAGTGGAAAATACTGACCATCACTCACCTGCAAGGTTTCTTATGTAGAAATACTCCACTGACTTTTTAGAGGTGTCATGTCTTTTTGTCTTCATTGCTCCTCTGGGCTTTCTCCTACAGTCCATGCTGTGCAGTAACATACAGTACAGAGACTGGTGAACATCATACTGTTGCCCTGCACCAAACGGTCACATCATTCATTTTTCTAATTATGAAAGAATTACATACTTTGTAAAAAAAGGCAAATTACACAGATCTATGTAGAGTAAAGTGAAACCTTCCCCTTCCATCCCCTTCCCTGCACACTCACTCCCCTACTCAGAAGGAACTATTGTTAAGAGGTGGCAGCTTATTCTTCTGGACATTTCCTATGAATTTATAAATACACATAAAGTTTTTTTAACATAAATAAATTACATAACTACATCGTTTTGCAGCTTGCTGTTTCCCAAAACATATATCATAGACGTCTCTCCTTATCAGTGCACGTCCCTCTAACTTAGCTTTTTAGAAGTTTTAGAGCTACTCCAAAGAACAGGAATACCACGATCTGTTTATTTCTTCTTTGATAGAGATGGGGTTATTTCCAGTTTCACTATTATACATAATGCTACAGTAAGATCCTTGTATGGAATTTATTACACTGCTATTCAACTGCTCAATTTGCTTTGTTCCCTTTTAGTCAGAGACTATGATATATTTTTAACAATTTTATGGGAATTATTTTATAGGGAAATTAATTTTATCTCTGAATCAAGACATTTATGGGGAAACTGGACTTCAAGGTCATCCATCTCAGTATTGTGGAGAAAAATCATGAAACTTAGAAGATATTATGCTAGCTGCATCATATTCTAACAAGTCACGTTAACAATTTAAAGTTGAATGTTTGGGCTGGCCCGGTGGCGCAAGCGGTTAAGTGCGCGTGCTCCGCTGCGGCGGCCCGGGGTTCGCGGCGGCCCCAGGTTCGCGGGTTCGGATCCCGGGCACTCACCGACGCACTGCTTGTCAAGCCATGCTGTGGCGACGTCCCATATAAATTGGAGGAAGATGGGCATGGATGTTAGCCCACGGCCAGTCTTCCTCGGCAAAAAGAGGAGGATTGGCAGATGTTAGCTCAGGGCCGATCTTCCTCACAAAGCAAAAATAAAAAACAAAATAAATAAAGTTGAATGTTAGTATAGCCTCTACAGTCTTTGTTCAGAAGAAGCATGACATTTTCTTGTCTTGAAAACTTCTGACTCCAGGGGCTCTCAGTTGGGCTTCAGAGAGGATAAGATGTTGGTGTTGTATCTGTTTCTTTTCAGCTGTAGGCTGCATCTTCTAAAGATCATAGAATTGAACATGGTCCAATCTGTATATATGATTTGGGTCAAAAATTCAAAGTAATGAACCCAAGATAGGAATCTATAACTTTGGTTCATTTTTAAAGTTTTATTTTTATTTATTTATTTTTTCCCCAAAATCCCCAGTAGATAGTTGTATGTTATAGCTGCACATCCTTCTAGTTGCTGTATGTGGGACGCGACCTCAGCACGGCCGGAGAAGCGGTGCGTCGGTGCGCACCCGGGATCCGAATCCGGGCTGCCAGCAGTGGAGTGCGCGCACTTAACTGCTAAGCAACTGGGCCGGCCCTATAACTTTGGTTCTTAATGAAGAATTTCCTTTGATATCCTCAAGTCTCTGTGATTACTAGTAAAAACTCACCTGTGGATGAAGAGATGTGGTTCTGCTGGCAATGTCTGGCTTGAACATCTATAGTTAAGGCTGCCACATCCCTAGGTAGATTAGACTTGACCTCTCCATGACCTCTGCCCTTGTTCTTTGACGTGGGAAAAATAAGAATTTAAAAAAACTGTTGTTACTAGCGCTGAATGCTAGAAATGCCCATTAAAGAGTGAGTTTGATTTGGTAAACCAAAGGGAGTATAAGCAGAAGAAAATCTTTAATATCTATGAAATTTCAAGAAGTTCTAAATTTTTTAAATGTAACTCTATTTTTGCAACAATGCAAAATGTATATATATGAATGAAATATCCCTCTGTCCATTTCTTAACTTGTTTCCATTGATTTGATGGATTTATCCTCTAATCAGGATTCCAAGTGTGAAAGAACATCTTGGTATTTCAAAGAAAAGAAGCCATTGATATTTGATTTGCTTTTAGCTCGGCTTCCTACAGGTTTGAGGAATAAATTATCATGTAATGATACAATGATTCTGAAATCTAATTGTTAATTAGAGGAGTGTAAGGGATGATTGAATGGTGGTTCATCCCCATGGTCAGGGGTATTGTACACATGGACATGTAAACACGAATCAGGAAGCTGCTTCAGCCCCGTGACATCGCTGAGAACCACAGTGCAGGAGGATCTAGGGGCACAGCCCTTTGCCTCGATCTCCTGGGTTACATGTAGATCCAGAGGTCTTGACAGTGGCTTCAGAGCAGCTAACTTTTGTCTATTTCTCCCCTTCCTTCTCTCCAGCTTATCTCAAACAGTCCTGACTACCATGTTTTAAAGTAAGGCCAATTATAGTTATTTACATGAGCTTCTTGTTCATTATTGAAGAGTAATAATCAGGCATAACATTAAATATCATTTAATCTACCTAAATAAATTTGTTGTACCTTTTAATTGATTAGAACACTAAAGTTGGTTCAGAGTTTGATATTCACCAAGTGCGTTAATCTGCTTACAACTGCCATGTGCCTCACTCCTCTTAGAAGTGTATCATTGGCCCATCACAAGATTTTAATGACTCAAATCATCGTAAATTAAGATAATGCACTCTCTTTTTGATGACCGGGAAGCACATGGGTCCATTTTGGAAATATGCCCATCTGTCTTTTCTCCCCATGGGAAGTTTCTTGTCACTAGGTCTCCAGGTGGCTTGCACAAGCCCTAGGTCTGTAATAGCTTGGTGCCTCTCCTTCTACTTGGGGTAGAAATAAAAGAGGTCAGAGAGACTTATTAAAGTTTTGGTTGCATGAAGTCTTCTATGAAGACCATCCATACATATTGTTCTGGATAGCTCTCTGTTCCTAAGACTACTAGTTATTTTAAGGGCTTGTCAGAAACCGTGAAAGATCTGATGTTTTACCTTACCTGCAAACCAATAAGTTAGCCTACAATGGTCTTACAGGTGCTGGCAAAAGTCAAGAGACCCATGCGTCAGAGACAAAGGACTTAATGACACAACAATAGCGGTGGCCAGAGTATCAGCATTTGCACCAGTTCAATAAATCTCACTTCCTACAGGGTGATACACAGTGGGCCAGGTGACATGCAGAGAGATGCAAGATCTCAGAGCCTAAGGAACTCAAATCTTTGATAACGGGCAGGATGTCTGCTAACCTTTGCCCTGGGGGCGGGGGGTGTTATTTTTATTATACTGGGCAGTAAGCAAGGCTGTCCTTTGCTCCAGAGGAGGCCACTATTTCTATCTTCCAAGGCTGACAGCTCTACGCACATCCTTGAAAAGACAGCCTGGTTTTACTGGCTTTCAAAGATAAGCTTGAATGAGACTTGATCATCATTCAGTTCTTCTGTTTCCTGTATTGAGATTGTGCAAATATGTTCTTTTCTCTGTAAAGTTCACTAACTTTATTCATACATAAGAGATGCTTTTGGTTCTATTTATTAAGTTGAAATTTTCTTATTAGAGAAAATGATGAAACTATTATGGGTTGGATGTGAAAGTATGTTTTTTCAGGAAAAATGTGAAAGTAGATCGGTGCTCGCAGAACTTTGCCACAAGGAGCTGATAGCAACTTAAATGATTTTAATTTGAATACTGTTTTGTACAACTTTCTTCCATCTTACATCATCCTCTCAGCTTCCTGTAATTCCCATATTGGAATGGGGCAGTTTCAGGGATTCACTGAACTCATATACAGTATTCAAATGGTTTTGTCTGTCGTGGTTTTTTAATTGAGATAAAGTTGACATACAACATTAAATTAGTTTCAGCGGTACGACATAATGATTCAATGTTTGTATATATGTTGAAATGATCACCACAATAAGTCCAGTTAACATCCGTCCCCATATAGAGTTACAAATTTTTTCTCTTGTGATGAGGACATGGCATATTTCAAGGTGCAGAAGAATCAACGATGATGTCATACTTTTCCATATACAGCTTGATGAATTTGGACTTAAGCATACACCCTTGAGACTGTCACCACCATCAAGGCCACAAACATATCCATCATCTCCCAAAGTTTTCTCTCACCTCCTTTATTACTATTATTCTGTTGTAAGAACTCTTAATATCTACTCTATTAGCAAATGTAACGTATACAATACAGTTTTGTTAGCTGTAGGCACTATGTCGTATCCTAGATTTCCAGAACTTATTTATCTTGATAACTGAAACTTTGTATCTTTGAACATCAGCTCCCCATTTCTCCATCTCCCCAGCCCCTGGCAACCACCATTCTAACCTCTGCTTGTGTGAGTTTGACTATTTTAGCTTCCACAAATAAGGGAATATTTGCCTTTCTCTGTCTGCCTTATTTCACTTAGCACAATGTCTTTTAGGTGCATTCATGTTATCAAATATAGCAACAATTCCTTCTTTTTTCAATGTTGAAGAATATGCCATTTCTTTATCCCTTCATCCATCAGTGACGTTTAGGTTACTTCCATATCTTGGCTATTGTGAATTTGCTGCAATGAACATTAGAGGGCAGATATCTCTTTGAGACCCTGATTTCAATTCCTGTGGGTGTCTACCAGAAGTGGGATTGCTGGATCATAAGCTAGTTTTCACTTTTGGAGGAAATTCCATACTGTTTTCCATAATGGCTGTACTAGTTTACATTCCCATGAGGGTTCCTTTTCTCCACATCCTCACCAACATTTGTCATCTTTAGTTTTTTTGATAATCGCCATCATAACAGGTGTGAAATGATAGCTCATTGTGGTTTTGATTTGCATTCCCTGATTTGTGATGCTGAACAACTTTTCATACACCTTCTGGCCACCTGTATGTCTTCACTGGAAAAATTTTACTCTGGTCCCTTGCCCATTCTTTAAATTGATTTGTCTTTTTGTTTTTGAGCCAAACAAAAAAAGAGAACAAAATTTCCAGGCATTATGGGTGCTTCCCAGTTGATGCAGATGGCTTTGTATTTACAGTGGTACAAAAAGATCGTGTTTCGTGCTTTTTCTTCAGCTTGTCATAAGACCAGCAGTAGCTGCGGCACGGCAGATAATCGGGATCTTCTGGGTTTGGAGGTTAACAAAATAAATGAGTGGTAAGGAATTTTTTATTTTTCCAAGGAAATTATTGTGATCATAGTCCATGGAATCCAGGATTGATAGGTGTAGGAGGAAATTAAGGTGAGAATCGTTGATCTGGCATTACTACTGATCTTGAGGGACAGGTACCTACTGTATGAATGTTTGAATAAAAATATTAGAGATCAGGCATCTGTGATGGGTGAATATGTTTTCTGAGTTATTTACTTTTGAACATAACCATTTGGATTATGTGAACATCTAGGATATGGGAGTAAGTTGTTAACGGGGTGGTTGATAACATCACTATTGATTTAACCTCTATGAACACAAAGTGGTCAATGGATTAAGCAAATGAGTAGACAGAAAACACAGAAATGGTAAGATTTGGGATTTAGTAAAGGACTGGGGGCCGACTGTCCTGAGAGGGAATGCCAGGACCTGTGCGGTTGAGAGTGACAAGGAAAAGAAGAGAATAGACTAACACTCAAACAAGGAGGGCGTGTTAACAGGATGGAGGGGGAAATGATCTGGAGGAGCCTTGAGTTTTGACCTTGAGCTTTCTGTTCTTGATGCAAGTCTGCCTGATGACATCCCAGGACACAGGTCAGATATATCCCGAGTGCGTAGAGGGAGGGTGGAAGTACAAAACAGCCAGGATAATTGTCCTAAAAAGGCAGGCCTCTTTTATCATTTGACCCAGTTTCATGGTTTGTTTTTATAGGGTAAGAGGAAAAGAAGGATGATAAGTCACGTCTTCACAGAAGAAGCAGCGTAACTGTGGGAACCAGTCCAAACCAAAGCCTGGTTTAAGCATTTCCATTCTTTTGAGGTTGTCCAGTGACATATTCAAGAGGCCAGTTACTAGAATCCCATCCCATCCTGGCAATTTCTGGTCTCTGAGAGGACAACTTGGACCAGCCCCACCAGATCTGCTGGCCCGAGAGACCGCAAGGACTCCAGACCTGCAGCAGTGCATGACAACGCGTAAGTCCTTTCAATCTTGCCAAAACGTTGTAAAAACTTGCACCTAGTCACACAGGTGAATCCCTGCCAGGTGTGCTCGCAGGTGGTCTGCATTCCAGGTCCCATTCCCACTCCTGCTGGTCTTCAGATTTGGCAGAGATGATTCCAGGAACTGATCTGTGCATTCCACAGCTCCACTGTGGAGGTATCAGGAAGGAGGAAAGGGCAGTGAAGAGCACAGGAGCGAGACTGGTGATAGCACTGATGGCGGACACACTTGCTAGCAAGGCAGAGAAAGTGAGGGTCTAAGAAGGCCATCCTGACAGCAGATGAAATGGAGCAGGCACCTCAGTGAGGTCTCTTGGCAGCGTCCCTAATGTTTCCTTGCTTTGAGCTCTTGAAACTTTAAAATATATTGATACTTTTCTTTTATTAAACTCTGCTTCGAGACATAGAAAATATAGACAACAGTTTCTTTCTGAGGTGAGAGGTTGAGTTTCAGGGGAGGAGAGAAAGATCTTCCTTTTTCATGCTGTTCTCTCATTTTCCTTTACTATGTACATTATTTATTTGTACTTTAAAGTCAGCAGCGAATTATCAATGTCACGGGATGATTCAGTTTTTCCCCTCACAGTCACAGTAAAACCTACTAAAAATGGATTATTCTTTTTGTATAATATTCCAATAGACTCCAAAATATTATTTCAAACGCACTTTTGTGTCTATGTTCTCAAATTAGATATTTACTTCTTGGTCTCCATTTTTCTGTTCTCTGTTGCATGCCAATTCAGAGTTGCATCTAAGGAAATACCAGATTTCCCTCAGTTTTTTAGATCCATATGTGTTGGAAATTTGATTCATGGAGATGAACATGGCAGTTGGGGGATCGTGCGATTATCAAAAGAGATCTTTTCAGCATCAATAATGCGGAAAGAACCCACTGCTTGTTGGGATTTAATTGTCTATTTGAGGGATCAAGCTTTCACTGTTGGCTCTTCTCTTTCTCTTTGGAGGGAAAGTACAGCCTTCCCAGTCTTTCCGTTACCAAATCACTTTCCTGGGTGGCTGTGCCATGTCAGGAAGGGCTTGGGATGCTGGGAACCAGGATTCATTTTCAGCTTCTGGTTGTCCTGAGAAGGCTTCCCTGGCAGAGTGCAGCCTGTGTGTCTGGGTGACACTTGCAGCCATCAGAAATGAGGGGATAACTCACAAATGCCAAGCGATTCATCTGGTCCTTGTCTTACAGGGTGTTCCCAAGGGATGAGGTTCAAAATGCCACTTGGTAACCATTTGAAAGCTCCTAGCCATGGGGTGGGTTCTCGGTGCGAGCTCAGAGCAGTGTCTGTTCACCACCAGATGGGAAGCATTTCAGTATTTTAATTGGTAAGGCTGTGTTCATGCACGTCCATGGACCATCAGTTCAGTGGCATTCCCTGCTGTAGCCCCCCACACCTCTGTCGTGCGTCATCTTTGAAAGCTCCAAACAGTGTTCACACCCCAGCAGGTGGTGGTAATGTAACCACAGCACAGGACTGGGGACAAAAACACAAAAACCCAGGGGCAACACAGTTTATGGGCTCAGGCCCAATTGCCCCATTTGGACGAGTTGGTAACACCAACACTTAGTGTGTAAACTGGAGGATTGTCCAAGACCATGGAACTCAGAATGACACGGGCTCAGAAGTCACCTTGGACAGCAAGGGACAGTGTGAGGTCACTCACTGACCAGGATTATGGTCCCTTATACTGGCAAAGTAGAGCTCACCCGGGATCCATCGAGGGAGGAGGCTTGGGGCCTTCTGGGGAATTTCTGCCCTAAAGGGAATTGCATAAGGAAGGCAGGGGTGCTGAAAATCCTAGCTCACAGGGAGCAGTCATGTTTATGGAACGAGACCCAGCAGTAGCCTTAAAAGCTGCGTCACAAATCTTTCCGCCTGGATACAAAACAAGCAGGAGAAGGAATTCAGAGTCCTGGACAAGGATCCCAGCAGGATTCAAATCCAGGTCAGGGGTGAACAGGGAGCCCCTAGAGGGGCCTCAGGAGCGAGGTCCTGCCTGCCTTTAGTCCATTTGCAAATGAGCTTCCTTGGGCCTTGTCCTCTCAACGTGCACGTTTTGATCTTTTTACATTGTTTTCATCACTTAGAGCTGATGCAATTCCAGAGATTGAACTAGAAAACTACAAGTTCCTAAAATTTAGTCAAAAGAAATCTCAAAAAGAGAAGCAGAAAAAGTTCCCTGTTCCTCAAGAATGGAGAAAGGCAGCCCCTGCCTGTGGCACGACGTTGTCCTGGGTAGTGCTGTTTTAAAGACACCCACATTTCAGTGGTTGTTGCTCTGCCTGTGAAAGTACCTTCCACCTTAAAATCCCAAGAGAAAGGGCGGGGGCCATGTCTGCTCCTGGAGGAGCTGAATGATACTGAAATGAACTGATCTTTGGAATTATGGGGACTTGGGAGTGTCCCCACTAACCAGGGAAGGGGCTGGCCCTTCTCCCTTCGCCCACAGACAATAAGCTGACGAGCCAGAAGAGTTCGTGATTCAAGGAGAAATGTGAGATTCAGTGTCTCACTTACATGCCTACAGAAAGCGACAGAACCACACCACAACTCCCAGCTTTAAAGGGAACAGGACTTTAATATAATATTCAAATATGGCATTTATTATTTACAACAAATAACTACTGTCCCTCCCCAATGGGTGAATAGGTGGTGGGGTAGAGACATCAGGGAGCTGGGGTGGGGTCGTCCCCTCTCTCTTGGGTTTCAGGGGACCTCAGAGATCAGCTTACAATGCTCCCCTTCCCGTCAGGTGGGAGGAGCTGGCCCAGTGCATCGAAAGCCTCTCAGCTGTGTCCCCGCTGCTGAGGATGGGGCTGTGATCGGCCACTGGTACAGGGCTCGGTGTTGGGACCTGGGGACTGAGTAGAAGAGTCGGGTTACCCTGGGGGGCCTCCCTCAGAATCATGGCCCCCACCCTGTCCCCACTGCACTGAGTGCTCCAGACTCTGTGCTCAGTGCTGTCAGCCACCAGTACCCCATTTGTCACTGCCACGCAAGAGACCATTTGGTATCACCTATTTCACAGAGGAGGAAATGGAGTCTCAGGAAGCTGAAGAGAGTCACCCCAGTCACAGGACTGCTCAGTAGTGGAACTGGGATCCCAGTGCCAGCTGTCCAACTCCCCAAGGGCACGTTTAGCCCGAAGCTTTACTGAACCCCTGGGAGTCAGTCACCACGGCCCAGACACTCACTCACCCCTGACCTTAATGATGGCGGGTTCTTCTTATCCTTGAGTATTCTGCTGGCCAACTAGGTCTGGGGGGTCCAGCTGGCAGGACAGGCTGTAGCTCCAGGACAGAAAGGCACCTGTAAGCCTACCAGGAGACACACCTCAGGTGTCTCCCCACTGCCTGCCCAGCAGCTGGAGTCTAGGAGTCCCAGAGGTCGCCATGCAATAAGACCTGGGGCTGAGTGGGGGGCCACGGAGACAGGCTCTCTGGACTGGCCAACAGGGAGCGTCCACCCCTGCCCTCACCCAACTCCTGCCCGGCCTCACCTATCATTCTCGTTGAGCAGCTCCATGTCCTAGAAGCAGGCCCCAAATCGCTCCTCGGGCTCTAGGTTGTAATTCTTTGCGGCCACCTGGAGCAGAAGGATCGCCCTCATGACTGGGTATTCCTGGGACCAGAGGGAAGGAGAGGATGCAGATAGGGCCTGGGTGGGGGATGCTTCATGGACCTTGTGGGTGGTGAGGAGTGGGGCAGGGGACCATCCTGGGAGCCCTCCTTCCCTCCAGTTCCATCCAGGCTCTACCTGTTCACAGAATGGGAATAATCAGCCCCTCCTCCAGGAAGTTTTCCTTGATGCCATCCTCCCCTCAACCCACCCGCCAAATGGTTGGGTCTCCCACTTCTCTGTTATCAAACTCTTCCACTAAATGTAAGATACAGGGGGTGGAGCCAGGGACTGTTCTGCCCAGAGGGTCTCTGATTTCCTCCTCCTTCCCCTCCCCTGCAGGGAGTGCGGCAGCTGTTCACTTCAGTCCTCTTCTCAGGTTGATCTCATTCCCCTGGAAGGCAGAGAGCCAGAGTCCATCAGACAGAGCCCTCTAGCCTGACTAGAGCCCTAGGCCCACCCCTTCTCATGTTGCACTATTGCCAGGTCCCCAGAGGGGGCCGGGCATGCACAGAAAACAGGACTTGGACCTAGGCCGGGATCTGGGCTCCAGAGAAGCAGGACATGGGGGAGAGGCTAAGGGACCTGGCAGCACAACCCTCTCTGATGACAGACTTGGAGGCTGAGGCCTCAGGCAGAGGGAACTGCTCAGCCACCTATGTGCTGCCTGACTTGGAGGGGTCTGACATCTCTCTCCCTCCATGGGCAGCGTGGGAGGGAGAGGCTGCGTTCAGCTCAGATAAAACCTCAAGCAGCTGTGCCGTCAGGCAGCTCTGAGCTTCCCCAGCCTGAGGAACCGGAATGGGTGTCTCAGGTGGAGTCTCTGTTCACTCATCCCTAAGATGGGCCTCATGCCCCAGCTCCCAGGGGTGGCTGAGAGGCTCTTATGACAGGAGATGTGCCAAGTGCTGAGAGCTCAGAGCTCAGTTCGGGGGCTCCCCATCCCAAGGCTCAGGATCCTGGTCCTCCCTGCCTGGTCCTCAGGTGCGCCCATCTCGAGATTATCACCCATCAACAGGTGCAGCATCAGCAGGTGACCAAGGAAAGTGCCAAGATATGGGACGACACTTTGTGACATCGGGGTGTGGGTGGGATGAGTCCTTGCTCTCAAGTCGGCCCCCTGCAGACCCTCCCCTGAAAAGTCCTCACCCTCAGCCTCCTGGCCCACCTCAGGGTTCCCACGGGAGGCAGCCAAGACCCTTAGCAGCCTCCCCTCAACTCCTCCTCCTTTCACAGCCCAAGAACACCACACTCCTCCTCCTCACTTCCCAGGGCCGGCTTCTGGCAAATCACAGGGTGTGCGGTCCCTGGCCCTCCCCACAACAAACCCATCCTGCACCAGCTCTTCCAGGCCCTCCTCCCGGTCACTTCTACTGGGGGATTCAGGCACTGTGGCACCAAGAGGAAGGGGCCTCCTCTCTTGATTTGAGGGCCTCCAGCTGGGAGGGTAGAGCCCCTCCCCCACAGGCACACTCACCTGCTGCTGCTGCTGCTTCTCCTGCACTCTCTGGGGGCTGATCTGTCGGGGGGGCAAACGTGGAGGGCCTCTGCTGCCAGGGTCAATGTGAGTGTCAGTAAGGCCATAGTCCCCTCACCCCATTTCTCTCCAACACCACTGTCCTCTGACCGTGGACATCTGACTCCAGGCATCTGGTACCAATAGCACTCCATCCTCCAAGGTGTTGTGATCCTAGAACAAGCCAAGCTCCAACTCTCACTCTGGGTGTGAGCTTGGGCTTTGGGCCAGGCCTCCCCGAGCCTGTTTCCTCATCTGGAAGGTGTGAGAATTCCAGCTACCTCACAGGTTCTCCTGAGGACTCAGTGTCACATGACACTGTTCTCACCCTCACCTTTCCAGGTGGATCAGGCAGAAAGCTCCCACAGTCCTTTCTTCCCTCTTACCTAATCACCCCCCTGTGTGGCCTGCAACTGAGGCTCAACTTGGGGAGGACTGGCCCCCAAGTTCACTCTCAGCTTTCAGGGTTCAGTTTGGACTGAGAGCCTGAGTTTCTTTCTGTCTGTTGGCCTGGGCAATCTCGTGCTTCTCTCCTCTCTAGGAGTCCACATTGGGCAGCCCAAAAACACTGGTATTTGATTCCTCAGTTACAGGGATTCGACAGAGTGAGAGAGAGAGAGAGAGAGGCAGAGATGGAACATGAAAGAGGGAGTAAGAGGAAGTGAGAGACTTTTTTAGTTAAAATTTAGACAAGACATCCCATCACTTTGGCTGTTATTATGTTAAGAAGCCAGTTACTAACTACTTAGTGGTTCCACTGGGATGGCTATACCATGGGTGGGGCTTACTGGGTACCACTGTGGAGATTGCCCACCTCGTAGGCGAAGATGAGACACTTGGGTCACATTCTCCATTAAACAGGAAACAATTGAATGGTTTTATGCCACAGGATGGCAGTATCTAAATTTCCATTAGTTTCAACCCCCTCATGATGCTGACCTGGAAATGAGGCCAAGTTGGAAGCGACTGTTCCAATATCACATTGCTAGAACCCAGGCCTGTTTTGAGTGGTGTTCTGTGCTACCTGTCACCCCTTCTTGTTATTCTTCCATCTCTAAGTTTGTGCCTTACGTACATGTGACACCAGCCCACAGGGGTAATAGATATTATGTCATATACACCCTAGGACATCCCTAGGAAGTAGATTCTAGCCTGATCCCCATGGTGCAGGTTTAGAGACTGAGGAGGACCTGAGAGGTACAGGGACTTTCTCAGGATGAAGAACTGGTAAGAAAAAGGAGGTCTGCATTCGTCTCTGTCTCCTCAAAGCTAAGACCCGACTTAGGTTTCCAGGGAGCTGTGGCTAGGGCTGTGTAGGCTCCTTGTGTACAGTTCAGGAGATGACATGGGGGAGGAGGGTTAGCAGCCAGGGCACAGGGGGCAGCTCTGGACAAGTCTGATTGAGGGAAGGGGCCCAGGTAAAGGAATCTTGAAAAATGACCTCACTTCCTTGGTCATAAACCTCAACAGATCTTAGAACTCTGGTAACCAGGCACTCACAGCCCCCCATCCAGCTCACTTGACTGGAGACAGTCAACAGGCAAAAATATTTTGTTGTTGTATCCCAACTTTTGGAGGATCTAGGCTCAAAAAAAACCCAGAAAGAGAAACTTTTTGGTCGTTGCCGACGTTGGCTCAGCCCTCATCCCCGACGCCTCTGGACATCTGGCAGGAGGCAGTGAAGGGTAACACGGGGCAGCCCAGGAAAGGCTAGTGCAGGCCAGGACACAACTGTGATCCCACCTGATCAGCCCCACACCCCTTACACTTCATCGTGTGTGTGTGTGTCTGTGTGTGTTTGTGTGGAGGGGAGAAGGCAGGGTATGAGGGGTAGGCCATTCTTGGGCAGGAGCTGGTTGTTAGGTGTCGGAAGCATGGTGGGCCTGTCATGTTCATAGCCCAGGTCATGGCTGGCAGCATGAGAAGGTGAGCTCCTCTACTCTTAAGTTACTGAGCCATAGAGGTTTCATCTCTTTTCCTGCCTGACCACAGTTCTTTGCAGGGATGTCCCTCTGTGCCTGAACTGAGGAGCAGACTTTCTCTTGGGGGTTGACCCCAGTGGCAGTGTGCAGGCAGCCCCTGATTCCTTCTGGCCCAGCTCCAGAGCAGTCATTGCAGAACTCCAATCAGAAGGTCATCGAGGAGCTGCCCAATGGTTTCAATTTCACCAACTCACTAGGCAAGGGGAAGGTGCCTGAGGCCACAAACACCATCCAGTGCTGCTCTGAGATGAGAGCAGGAGCAGAGGGTCTCCACACTCAGGACCTTGAGATAACCAGGTTGGAGCAGAACTAGGGCATGACCAGACTGGGGCTGTCCCTTTTTCAAGCTAAAGGGGATGTACATGCAGGTAACCTTGCCTGGTTCGGAGCTGAGCTACCATGACCCTCTTACCTTTGCCTGGTGTGAGCTTCTGGAGGTCACTGAGGCAGAGGCAGAGGGTAAGGGGGACTGCAGGCTGCATATTCCTGGAAGGGAAGTGGGATCTTTCCTGTGTTTAGAGGGACACATGGACAGTCAGCTATGTGGGTGAATCTTTCTCTTTATCCCACTGTAGCGCCAGCTGCAGAGCTCTAGCCAGTGGCAGAAGCAGAGCAGTGGGCAGTGGTGGAGGTAGAGCTGGCTACAGCTCCGTTGACATCACCCCTTCTAGCGTTGGAGCCAGCGTCCCCTCCATCAGCAGTGTTGGAGCTGGAGCAAGGGCCAACATCGGCTCCAGCAGGAGTGGGAGCTGCTGAGCTGGAGTCACCTGGACCATCATTTCTAGTGGGAAGTCTGTCTCCACCTGTGGCTGTTAAGGAGCGTGAGAAGAAGCCCAACCTCACGGCCTTCTCTCCTAAGCAGGTGGTAGAGCGGTTGACCATGATGGATGCGGTGAGCAGCTGGGCTCTCAGGGCGGGGTGGAACAGGCCTTCCCTCTGCCATCGTTGTCCCAGACCTGATCCAGACTCCCATGATCTGGGCCCAAATCCCAGCTCCACCCCTTACCAACCATATGACCTGGGCAACTTCCGGAACCCCCAAGCCTTTGCTGTCCACCTGCAGATCGTAGAGGTGGACACTAACAGGACCTGCTGCACAGAGTGGCTGTGCCAGCTCCATGAGGTAGAAGAGATGGAAAGCTGGACAGGGCCTGGCCCATCAGTGGTGGAGGGGAACTCACTGTGTGCAGCCAGGTCTACGGTGGCCCTGCCGTCTCCTCAGGAGGCTCAACAGCCTCAGGACTTGACACCTGATGTGTGCTTCACTACAAGGGAGACAGACAAGGCCAGTGGTTGTAGCTGCCATGGGGGAATGTGCATCAGAATGGGGAGTGGGATTAGAGAGGAGATCAAGGTGGTGGAAGATGCCTCCTTGACATGAGCAGAGTTGAGCCACCATCTGGAGCTTGGAGTTAGCCAGGATGGGCTGGGTGCAAATGCCCCTCTCCCTTCCCTGCCGGGATTGGGTCCTGGGTCATCCTGTGCTGGGCACCCTCGGTGGACAGAGAAGAAAACCCAGGGACTCTCACAAGGCTCAGGCCACATCCTGAGCTTCCTGAGCTCCAGCTCTAAACTGTGACACCTGTGTCGGACTTTAGGGGCTGTGGACACAGAGGTGGCCTGTGGCAGGGCTGGATGACATTCCCCCTGTTCCCCAGGAGCTCTTCTGGAAGGTGGTGCCCTCTCAGTGCCTGGGATCCACCTGGCACAAGAAGAACAAGCCTGGCAGTGAGCACTAGACACCCACCATCCAGGCCACCATCGACCAGTTCAGAAGGGTGGCCAGCCTCGTCATCACCACCTGCCTCAGGGACGTGAGCATGACAGCCCAGGACAGGGCGAGGGTGGTAGAGCACTGGGTCCAGGTGGCCCAGGCGCGCCGTGGGAGGCCCAGTGGAGCCCCTCTCTGGAGACTTGGGAACTGCCTCTCCACCTTTATCAGCTCCCAGGATTGCAGTGTGTGGTCTAAGCTCCTGCAAGTCCCCAGGCCCTTCCTGCCAGGGGCCCACTGACCTTGACTCCAGGTCCCAGTGGGAGGATGCTCACTTCCTACCTGTCTAATTCCCTGGGTTGAGCTAAACTCCTCCTCCTTGTGAGTGTTACTCTCTGAGTCCTAAATGTCCTTCTGGGGCTCCCTGAGCATCTGTCTCATCCAGGAGGGGAGATTTAAATAGAAGGGACTGAAACTAGAGCAAGCGGGGCTCCAGTGCCCAACCTCACACCTCATTCTTTTCCCTTCCCCAAGAGTGCGAGATCTGGAAGAACTTCTCCTCGCCCTGCACTGTCATCTCTGCTCTGCAGAAAACTTCCACAAGCCACCTGAAGAACACATCGGGGGAAGTTTCCCCGTGGGTAGGCATCTCTCCATAGGAGGACCAGGATGGATGGGGGATCTCCTGTATGACTGCCATTGGCACCTCAGTCAGCTGGGAACTCCTGGGAGGCAGCAAATGCTGGGGACAGGGCCTGGGCATCGGCAGTTGGTCTCTAAGTCTCCTGGTGTCCTTAGTGAACCAGTTCTGCTTCAGGACTCAGTTTCCCTAAATGTCAGGTACTGGGTTGAGCCACATTGGAGATTTTCAAGTGTTTATAGCAACAGAACTCTATGGTCAGTTGAAACTCATAGTGGTCAAAACAGAGCTGCTCTGTAGAGCTGGGGAGTGGAGACCCCAGTGACCAACAGGAGAGTCCCCTCTCAGTCCCATGAGACCTTAGCGCTCAGAGGAGCCCAGTGAGAACACTCCTCCAGGCAGGTTGAATCTCTTGGGTTGTCAAAGAAAAGGGATTTGCACTCAGACTCCTCACATTATCCCTAAATTTATCCTTCCCTCTTTCCCCTCCCCTCAGGTAAAGCTCTGAAAAACTTAAGGAGCTCTATAGCCAAGACGAGTCCTTGAGCAGAAAACTGATGACCAAGATAGAGTGGAGGCTGTGGGTCTGGAAAGAGAGGAGAGGAGTGCGTGGCAGGGGGACTGAGTGGGCTGTGGTTTTGATAGTTTCTCACTTGAACTTTCTCTGAAACATTCCCATCTATCTTGTCCAGGTTAACAAGCAGAGGGATCTGTTCAGCCCATGGGCAGCAGGGTGCCATTTTTGGGCAGGAGGCCCTGGTCATGGGACACAGTGGTGTTGGCTGGGCTGTTCCAGGAGGAGTTGCCGAGCTGGTGCCATCAGCAGGTCTCTGGCTTCCGTGCTCGTCTATCCTGCTGGATGTAGCTTCTTCCAGGCTGTTGCGGTGGGTTTAGCCCTCAGCCTAAACCTGTCCTCAGGAAGCCAGGCCCCTGCTGCTCCTTCTGTGTTCACCACGTCTGTGAAGACGTGACTATCATCCTTCTTATCATCTTTCTTTTCCTCTTACCCTAGATAAACCAATCATGAAAGTGGGTCAAATGATAAAGGAAGCCTGCCTTTTTAGGACAATTATCCTGGCTGTTTTGTACTTCTACCCTCCCTCGATCCCCTGGGGATAGATCTGACCTGTGTCCCAGGATGTCATCAGGCAGATTTGCATCAAGAACAGAAAGCTCAAGGTCAAAACTCAAGGCTGCTCCAGATCATTTCTCCCCCTCCATCCTGTTAACACCCCCTCCTTGTTTGAGTGTGATTCTATTCTCTTCTTGTCCTTGTCACTCTCAACCGCACAAGTCCTGGCACTCCCCCTCAGGACAGTCAGTCCCCAGTCCTTTACTAAATCCCAATTTTTACCATTTCTGTGTTTTCTGTCTACTCATTTGCTTAATCCATTGACCACTTGGTGTTCATAGAGGTTAAATCAATAGTGATATTATCAACCACCCCCTGCTAACGACTTACTCCCATATCCCAGATGTTCACATAATCCAAGTGGTTGTGTTCAAAAGTAAATAATTCAGAAAACATAGTCACCCACCACAAATTCCTGATCTCTAATATTTTTATTCAAACACTCATGCAGTAAATACCTGTCCCTCAAGATCAGAAGTAATGCCAGATCACCATTCCTGACCTTAATTTTCTCCTCCACCTATCTAATCCTGGATTCCATGGACAATGATCACAATAACTTCCTTGGAAAAATAAAAAAATCCTTACCACCCATTTATTTTGTAAACCTCCAAACCCAGAAGATCCCGATTATCTGCCATGCTGCAGCTACTGCGGGTCTTATAACAAGCCGAAGAAAAAACACGAAACATGATCTTTTGGTACCACTGTAAACACAAAACCATCTGCATCAACTGGGAAGCATCCATAATGCCTGGAAATTTTGTTCTCCTTTTTTTGTGTTGGCTCAATAACAAAAAGACAAATCAATTTATAAAATGGGCAAGGGACCACAATAGACTTTTTCCAATGAAGACATACAAGTGGCCAATAGGTCTATGAAAAGGTGTTTGGCATCGCTAATCATCAGGGAATACGAATCAAAACCACAATGAGCTATCACTTCACACCTGTTAAGATGGCGATTATCAGAAAAACTAAAAATGACGAATATTGGTGAAGATGTAAATAAAAGGAACCCTTATGGGAATGTAAACTAGTACAGCCATTATGAAAAACAGTATGGAGGTTCCTCCAAAAAAGAAAACTAGCATATGATCCAGCAATCCCACTTCTGGTATATACACACAGGAATTGAAATCAGGGTCTCAAAAAGATACCTGTACTCTAATGTTCCTTGCAGCTAATTCACAATAGCGAAGATATGGAAGTAACCTAAACGTCGCTGATGATGAATGGATAAAGAAATGGAATATTCTTCAACCTTGAAAAAAGAAGGAATTACTGCCATTTTTGACAACATGAGGGACCTAGAAGATATTATGCTAAGTGAAATAAGGTAGACAGAGAAAGACAAATACTTATATGTGGAATCTAAAATTGTGAAATTCATACAAGCAGAGGTTAGAATGGTGGTTGACAGGGGCTGGGGAGATGGAGAAATGGGGAGCTGATTGTCAAAGGATACAAAGTTTCAGTTATCAAGATAAATAAGTTCTGGAGATGTAGGATGTGGCGTAGTGCCTTCAGCTAACAAAACTCTATTGCATACGTCACATTTGCTACCAGAGTAGATACTAAGAGTTCTTACCACAGAATGATAGTAATAAAGGAGGTGAGAGAAAACTTTGGAAGGTGATGGATATGTTTGTGGCCTTGATGGTGGTGACAGTCTCAAGGGTGTATACTTATGTCCAAATTCATCAAGCTGTATATAGAAAAGTATGACACCATCGTTGAGTCTTCTGCACCTTGAAATATGCCATGTCCTCATCACAAGACAAAAACATTTGTAACTATGTATGGGGACGGATGTTAACTGGACTTATTGTGGTGATCGTTTCAATATATACTCAAACATTGAATCATTACGTTGTACCCCTAAACTGATATAATATTGTATGTCAACTTTACCTCAATAAAAAAAACACAAAAAACAAAACCATTTGAATATTGTAAATGAGTTCAGTGAATCCCTGAAAGTGCCCCATTCCCATATGAGAGTTACAGGAAGCAGAGAGGATGAAGTAAATGGAAGAAAGATGTACAAAACACTATTCAAATTAAAATAATTTAAGTTGCTATCAGCTCCTTGTGGCAAAGTTCTGTGAGCACTGATCTTCTTTCCCATTTTTCCTGGAAAAGCATATTTTCAGATCCAACCCATAACAGTATCATCATTTCCTCTAATAAGACAATTTCAACTTAATAAATAAAACCAAAAACATCCCTTATTTATGAATAAAGTTAATGAACTTTACAGAGAAAAGAGCATATTTGCACAATCTCAATAAAGGAAACAGAAGAACTGAATGATGATCAAGTCTCATTCAAGTTTATCTTTGAAAGCCAGTAAGACCAGGTTATCTTTTCAAGGATGTGTGTAGAGCTGGGAGGCTTGGAAGATAGAAATAGTGGCCTCCTTTGGAGCAAAGGGTAGGCTTGCTTACTGCCCAGTATAATAAAAATAACACCCCCCCAGGGCAAAGGTTAGCAGACATCCTGCCCGTTATCAAAGATTTGAATTCCTTAGGCTCTGAGATCTTGCAACCCTCTGCATGTCACCTGGCCCACTGTGTATCACCCTGTAGGAAGTGGGATTTAGTGAACCAGTGCCAATGCTGATACTCTGGCCACTGCTGTTGCTGTGTCATTAAGTCCTTTGTCTCTGACCCATGGGTCTCGTGTCTTTTGCCAGCATCTGTAAAACCATTGTAGGCTAACTTATTAGCTTGCAGGAAAGGTAAAATATCAGACCTTTCACAGTTCCCGACAAGCCCTTTAAGTAACTAGCAGTCTTAGGAACAGAGAGCTATCCAGAACAATATGCATGGATGGTCTTCATAGAAGGCTTCATGCAACCAAAACTTTAATAAGTCTCTCTGATCTCTTTTATTTCTGCCCCAAGTAGAAGGAGAGGCACCAAGCTATTACAGACCTAGGGCTTGTGCAAACCACCTGGAGACCTAGTAACCAGCAACTTCCCATGGGCAGCAAAGACAGATGGGCATATTTCCAAAATGGACCCATATGTCTCCCTATCATCCAAAAGACAGTACATTATCTTAATTTATGATGATTTGAGTCATTAAAATCTTGTGATGGGCCAAAGATACACTTCTACGAGGAGTCAGGCACATAGCAGTTGTAAGCAGATTAACACACTTGGTGAATATCAAACGCTCAACTAAACGTAGTGTTCTAATCAATTATAAGGTACAACAAATTTAATTAGGTCAATTAAATGATATTTGATGGTATCCTTGATTATCACTCTCTAATAATAAACAAGAATCTCACATAGATAACTATAATTGGTCTTACTTTAAAATATGGTAGTCAGGAGTGTTTGAGGTAAACTGGAGATAAGGAAGGGGAGAAACAGATAAAAGTTAGCTTCTCTGAAGCCACTGTCAAGACACCTGGATCTACATGTAACCCAGGAGATCGAGGCAGACGGCTTTGTGCCTAGATCCCCCTGCACTGTGGTTCTCAGTGATGTCACGGTGCTGAAGCAGCTTCCTGAATCGTGTTTACATGTCCATGTGTACAATACCCTTGACCATGGTGATGAACCACCATTCGATCATCTCTTACACCCCTCTAATTAACAATTAGATTTCAAAATCATTGTATCATTACACGATCATTTATTCCTCAAACCTTTGGGATGCCGAGCTAAAGGAAAATTAAATCTCAATGGTTTCTTTTTTTTGAAGGACCAAGATGTCCTTTCACACTTGGAATCCGGGTTTGAAGATAAATCCATCAAATCAATGGAAATAACTTAAGAAATGGACAGAGGGATACGTCATTCATATATACACAGTTTGCAGTGTGGCAAAAACAGAGTTATATTTTTAAAAATTAGAATTTTTTGAAATTTTATAGATATTAGTGACTTTGTTCTGCTTATACTCCCTTTGGTTTACCAAACCAAACTCACTCTTTAATGGGCGTTTCTAGCATTGAGTGCTAATAACAGCAGCTTTTTTAAATTCTTATTTTTCCCAGGTCAAACACCAAGGGCAGAGGTCATCAAGAGGTCAAGTCTAACCTACCTACAGATGTGGCAGGCTTAACTATGGATGTTCAAGCCAGACATTGTCAGCAGAACCACATCTCTTCACCCATAGGTGAGTTTTTACTAGTAATCACAGAGACTTAAGGATATCAAAGGAAATTCTTTATTAAGAACAAAAGATATAGAGTCCTATGTTGAGTTCATTACTTTGAATTTTTGAACCAAATCACATATATCGATTGGTCCATGATCAATTCTATGATCTTTAGAAGACGCAGCCTACAGCTGAAGAGAAATGGATACAACACCAATATCTTACCCTCTCTGAAACCCAACTGAGAGCTCTTGGAGTCAGAAGTTTTCTAGACAAGAAAAAGTCATCGTTCATCTGAACAGAGAAAGTAGAGGCTATTCAAAGATTCAACTCACATTGTTAACATGACTTGTTAGAATGTGATGGAGCAAGCATAATACCTTCTAAGTTTCATTATTTTTCTCCAGAATACTGACATGGATGACCTTGAAGTCCAGCTTCCGCATAAATGTCGTTATTCAGTGATAAAATTAATTTCCCTATAAAATAATTCCCGTAAAAGTGTTAAAAATATATCATAGTCTCTGACTAAAAGGAAACAAAGCATATTGAGCAGTTGAAAGCAGTGTAATAAATTCCATACAAGGATCTTATAGCAGCATTATGTATAATAGTGAAACTGGATGTAATCCCTTTGCTATCAAAGAAGATATAAACAGATCATGGTATTCCTATTCTTTGGAATACCTCTAAAACTTCTAAAAAGGTAAGTTAGAGTGATGTGCACTGATAAGGAGAGAGGTCTATGATATATGGTTTAGGAAACAGCAAATTGCAAACGATGTAGTTATGTAATTTATGTTTAAAAAAAATTTTGTGTATTTATAAATTCATAAGAAATTTCCAGAAGAATAAGCCACAACCTCTTAACAATAGTTTCTTCTGAGTAGGAGAGTGAGTTTGCAGGGAAGGGGATGAGAGGGGAATGTTTCACTTTACTCTACATAGATCAGTGCAATTTGACTTTTTTACAGTGTGTATTTGTTTCATAATTAGAAAAATGAGTGATGTGACCATTTGGTGCATGGCAACAGTATTATGTTCACCAGTCTCTGTACTCTATGTTACTGCACAGCATGGACTGTAGGAGAATGCCCAGAGGAGCAATGAAGACAAAGAAGACATGACACCTGCAAAAAGTCAGTGGAGTATTTCTACATAACAAACCTTCCAGGTGAGTGACGGTCAGTATCTTCCACTGCTCCAGCTCTCGCCATGAACCTAGTACCTGCCCAGAGTAAGCCGGAGGACCACGCCCCGCTAGTCCAATCCCTGCCCGGAGACTGTTTGTGCAGGGTGACTGCCATCAAGCAGACAATGGACTCAGGATGGGGCGTGTGCCTTTGGGGAGACTGGCAGAGAGGCATAAAGTGGAACACCACCTAAGTGCACTCATCTGAGAAGCGGAGCTCCAGGTGGAGACACAAAATATACCGAGAAATTGTGTGACGTGAAGGAAGCTACTCCATCTCTCTGAGCTTCAGTGTCCCCCCCTGTAAAATGGGGATCACAGGACTACTTCACAGAGCTGTTGGGGAAGTTACATAAAAGTTCCTGTGACAGCAAGTGTCCACATTATTAACAAAGTCATATCCGACTTCAAAATAATCGATGAAAAGAATAATGGCAATGAGACCAAAGACGGGATGCTCAACTTCATAAGCAGCCCCAGCAGCATGAGAATGAGAGAGGGTACTAGTAAGCAGGGTTCTTCACAGCTCCACTGGAGATGATGAACACGGGCTACACCAGGATAAGTCACTGTTGTACAGTGACTCGTGTAGTGAAGATGGGTCTCTAAAGACACTGTGAAATCCAGTTACACACAGTGGCTCCTAGGAAACAACTACAAAGCAATCAACTCAGCAGATAGGAATGGGAAGGGGGTGAGCATAGAAGGGTCAGAGCCACAAAATCTGACGGAAGACACTGAACCACGAGCGCTCAGCTCTGTCAACAGTTGCTGTGGTTGCACCAGGAGATCAAATGTCTGAGACAGCCATTGTGGGGACTGCTGGGAGCACAGTGGTCACTGAAGCCACACCCCAACAGCAGTTGCATCGGAGCACACAGAACCCGAGACTTTCTTCTCCATTAATCGTTGTTTTAAGATGATGAATATCCTCATGTTACAATGTCTCCTTCCAACCCTTGTGGATGAGTGTCATCAGAACCCCCTGAAGAGGTCACAGGCCAGAGTAGGATGGAACACTGGGGGCTGGGGGAGTGGCGCTGCACCTGACCACACGGACTATCACCCGGGTCTATTGAACACGAGAGAAGAACTCGAGGATGTGGTCTAAGGAGAATTCCCCGTCTTGCCACACTCAGAGACACTGCAGAGTTTCTCGTCTGTTCTTTACAAAAATGTTAAAGAATTCGAGTCATTAATTCATAAAGAGGTAAATTCTTCACATAGTGACAGGGTCCAGTTTCCATGACCAGCTTTTTCAGTTGTTTTGATGACATCCCACATTCAGGAATCGGAAATGTAACCTATTGGGGTGTGTAATATAAACAAGGACTTTTTTTCATGTAGATCAGCACCCAGGTTTTTAGGGAGGACATGAATCATGAAAGCTGCTAACCATTCCTCCACAGGTTTCAATAAGACTTTTAAGTTAATTTACCAATCTCAGGAAAAGATAACTTGGCAATTCAAATTTTTTGTTTCTGCATTCAAGCGTATAGTACAGCCAAGAGAATGAGGAGAAAAAAATTAACAAGAATGTCTTGCTTGCATTTCATCTTTTGCAAATAATCAGGATATTTTATGCTCTGTTCCTTTCACTACTCTAATCAATTTTTAAAGAATACGGTACATTTGACTATTCCTGGGCATGTTTATCCTGGAAACTTGCCAGAATCCCAAGCAGAGATGTTAAAGCTGACGGGTTTCAAATGCTGCCCAGGTGCTGTCTACCATGAACACGCCTCTCCCAAAGCTGGACCACCGGTCTCTTCCTGAAGGATCAGAGTCATCACTCATGTCCCTGAGAGACTGGCCACTCAGGCCTGAGCTGAGATTAGGTGATCAATCTAAAGGGCAAAATGCTTAAGCTATTCTCATCTTAAGGATGCTGTTTTGGAGGCCTCTGCACTGGAATGGGTTAGTGAAAACGGCTTACTAGATACTTGCCTGGGAATTGTGTTGTTCCCCTTTGCTCTTAGCAGATCCTGGGGAAACCAATGATTAACCCCGAGGATGCCTCAACTTCCACACCTGTGAAAAAGGCAAGCAACAGCCAATGCTACCACCCTGCAAACTCTTAAGTTGTGCTTGCAAGAGGGGCCACAAGGGCGAATGTCTCCCCAAAGCTGATGAAATGATGGCACTTTGGCTGGAGATGGCAGAGGGCAGCAGGCAAACTGGAAAGTTTCTGGGATGTCAAACCAGTTCCCATAAGCACTTTAGAGAAGCACCTGGCCTTGGACTAGGTAGGAGGCTGTGGAAAGACCCACAGGCATGCAGGTGGGAGGAGGAATCAAGCAACGGAGGGAGGTGGTGGGGAAGAGGCGCCAGTCCAGCTTCAATTTTGGACAAAAGCTGTTGCACGTTGCAGGCCCGTGGCTGCCCATGCAGCCGCCACACCCTCCTAACTCCCTGGTCCCTCTCGTCCTGTCACATTCCCTCCGGGACTCAGTCCTGTTGGAGCGGGTGCAGGGCCAGAGTCCTGATTCAAAGGGGCTTTGGCCCTCGGCCAAGCTCACATTGCCCTGTTCCTCCCCCCAGAGCTAGGCACGGCCTCGTGCCCAGAGCCTCCTGGGAGTTCTAGTCCTGCAGCCCTACGGGTTGCCAGCTGGGAGCGGTTAAGAGAGAAAAGCTCCCAGCATGCACAGCTCGTGGCCCCAACTCGTGCCTTGTCTCTCGGGCCCTGGGCTCCACGCCTCTGATTCTCCATCCAACCCTCTTCTCTATACCACGCCCATTCTCCATGCCCTGACCACCCCCCAGAGTATGCGCAGTGTGGTTGGGCTGCATCCCTTGAGGCCAGTACTCAGGTAGGGGTGGGGCTCACCAGCCTGGCTATTGCTGAGGTTGCTTGCAGCCCTGGTGGAAGCTCCCTGGCCAGTATTTGAAATGTGAATTCAATATCTAAAATGGAACTACCAGGTGCCTGGGATCCTGGAATTTGCCTTTTCAAGGCCACTGTCCTACCATCCCCCCATCCCTCCAGGCTGCCATGATCCTCGCTCTGGACCCGTGGTCAGGGTCGCTGCAGAGATCCTCCCTTTGGACCCAATCTGCCTGAAGGGCCCATACCTTGGTCAGGAGTCTTAGAAGGACTGCCCTGAGCCATGTCATAAAAAGGAGAAAACATCACATTGGACAGCCCCAATTCCTGCATTATACAGACAGGAAACTCAGGTGCACTGGTAAGTGACCCCTAAGCCACTTCAGGGGACCACACACATGTCCCTTTTCCCACGCTGCACACAGGCTGGTTCACTGGACTTCCTTATCCCAGTGTGGACCTCTTGGCCTCGTTAACATAGGCAACAACACCGAAACTTCCCTTTGGTCCTTCCCACAATGTTAGGCAAGTTTGTGCAGGAAGGTAATATGCAA
The DNA here is from genome assembly GCF_020826845.1 of Diceros bicornis minor. Lineage (NCBI taxonomy): Eukaryota > Metazoa > Chordata > Mammalia > Perissodactyla > Rhinocerotidae > Diceros > Diceros bicornis. The sequence continues at coordinate 59,188,662 of NC_080758.1, forward strand.
TTTCTGCTCTACTATAGGGCTGGCTCCTTGGGAACTAGTTTTAATATCCTTGTTTAAATATACCCTCAGAATCACAAAATAATTTGTTGCTGTGGGGGGTTATGGTGATAATTCTCTGAAGTCGTTTTTCCATTTAGCTTTTCTGATTGACTCCAAATACTACAGCACCACACACTTCTTAGACTGGTGGATGCACAGCTCCACTTCTTTGCAGGGAGGACGCACAACAGCAGAATATCTGTGGCCTGACTTTCTGGAGCATCGGTATTACTACAAGATTTGGAAGAAGAAATGTTAGGTCATTTCCAAGGTAAGGAATTAAAAACTTAACACTAAGATGAGGTGGGAAAGTCATATGCCATTAATAATTGTCAGTAATCTGTGCCTGAAATGTCAGACTTTCTCTGAGAAAGAACTCTGAGACCCTATTTCCCATTGTTTTAAATAGGAAAAATTAGAAGGCATAGCAAAGCTATCGAAAAACTCTACCAATTTCCTAAGTCACAATATGGCACCTAGACATAAGTTACGAACATCATGAGCTCCTCATTTTGTTCCTCATCCAACCCAGTCTCACAGGTCTTCAGTGCATGCTGTGAACACGGCACTGTGCTAGGTGTCGAGGCCTTGGTGAGCATCGTGGTGGGGGTGGACCTTGCTGGAGAAAGATGGCATCATAAAAACTCAAATCCATGCCACTTACAAAACTGAGGCAAAAATGGAAAGACCCAGGAGCCACGCAGGGATGAGGGCATTAATAGATACTTGGGAGTATTAAAATCCATCTAATGGTGTCATGAGTGAATGTGTTCCACTTTAAAACAAAACACTGCTGTTATTCTAAGATATTGACTTAGTATCTTTGTGCAAATATGCAGGATTTAAAATGTTTATTGATGTATAACATGCGTACAGAAATATATGCAGAAGTCATCCACGTAAATCTCAAAGAATTATTACAAAGCGAACACACTTGTGTGACCAAGAACTAACACCAGCTTTACTCAGGCCCCGACAATCCCTTTCTCCCTATTTCCTCCCCAAAGGTAACTGATATCTTACCAGTGAACACTGTATATCGAGTTTGTCTTCTTATACAAGTGTTTTATTACAGAACAATTTAAACAATATACAAAATAAGCAAAATAGCATAGTAGGCCCATCACCCAGCTTCAACAACTACTAATCATCTGCTATTTTTGTTTCATCCACACTCCATCCCATTCTCACCTCACTTTATTATTCTTTTAAGCCTTTGTGCGTGTGTGGTGAGTAAGATGTGTGCACACTGAAAGGCACAAATCTCAACCGTACAGTTTTGGCAAATAAACATGCCCATATAACTTTCATCCCTTTAAGAATAGGATAGTTCCATCACCCCCAGAAAACTCCTTCCTGTTCCTTCCCAGACAATTTTTTCCTTCCCCCGATGCAACCCCTGTTCTGGTTTTTTCAGCATAGGTTCATCTTGGCTGAAATCATCCCATGTGTGTTGGTTTCTGTCCAGCTTGCCTCCCTCAGCACGACGTTGATGAGTCTCTCTCAGCATGTGTGTGTCAGCGTTTGCTCCTTGGCACGGCTGAGGACGTTCTGCTCTGTGGATGCCCCAAAGTGCGCTCATCTTGCTCCTGGGGACGTGCAGGTCATCTCCTGTGAACAGTCTTGTACAAACGTTTTTTGGTATGCTGTTTAATTCCTTTATTAGCATTTAAGTGACACACCTTTGGATTTTTACTGGTTGGTCCAGATTACAATATGCATCTTTAACATATCACAGCCTACCTAGACTTAATAGTTCACCAGTTTAATCAATGTAAAATATGGAAGACTTGCTACAGAACGGTTCCATCTACGTCTGTCTGTCCTTTGTGCTATTGTTGTCATAAATTTTACATCCACCCATGTTATAAATCCCACAATACAGTGTTATAATTTTTGCTTTAAATAGTCATAGGTATTTTAAAGAAATAAGAGAAATAAGTTAAGTGTTTGGAAGGAAATGCTTTGAGACTCTGCAATTGTACTGTTTCTTCTTTAAGTTTCCTCCCGTTTTTGCATTCATCAGTCAATCTTTCCAACAGTAATTCTTACTGTAGCGTTCTAGTGGCGATTTTCAATTTCATGCTATCTAGCGCATTTATTATTTGGAACTCTGTGAGGAAGATTCCCCACCCTCCCTCTCCTTTCCTTCTTCCTTTCTTTCTCTCTTTCTCTCATTCTTTTTTTCCCTTTTTTCTTTCTTCCTTCCCTTCCTTTCTTATTTAATCTTTTTTATATCAGTATAGCCTCGTGGATATTTATTTTAGTCTCTGGGTAATAATCCAATGCTACCATTATTTATTTTGTTGCTCACAGTTTTCCAGCTTGAGTCATTGGGAAGTCTTTTAGACTGATTCATTTTGACACGTCCCATCATTTTCTGTGTGTGTGTGTGTTTGTGTGTGTTTTAAAGCACTTTCCTACTTTCTGGCACTACAAGATGATCCAGGCTCATTTTGTATTTTCTATCTCCAGCCCTAGAATTAGCCATTTCTCCAAGAAAACCTGGTTCTTTTTATTGGAGAATGATATTTAGAAAACAAGATCTGGGAGCTAGATGTGCTCATTAATATTAGAGTGTCACTGCTTCTAGTCCCTCTCAGCAGAGCTTGGAAATATATCTATGAATATAAACTCAAGTATACGCATCTGTCTATCGATCTATCAATCTATCTATCTTTTTTGATAGATATATTAAAAGAGACATGGATTCATACTGATACTTCCAACTCCAAGCCAGCACCACTGGGTTTATTCTAGCATTCTCCTTTTGTTTATTTGTAACTTCTTTCACCAACAGTGAGAAACCTAACTCCAGTTAGCTACAATATGTTTACTGTGTCAACTAGTTTCAGAATTGCTAATCCATACTCTTATGAAAAACAAATTGACCACCTAGAGTACAGTGTTTATGTCCAGTACTTTAGTTTTACAGTATCCCGTCAAAACACTGTCTTCCAAAGTAACTTAGGTCAGGACCTTTCATCCCCACTCCTTCTGTATGGTTATGTCACATGCTTGTAATACAGTGAGATTCATTTGTCACTGCATTCCATCTGGGTTCCCCAGCATCCTGATTGATTTTTAAAATTTGCAGAGTAAAATTCACTCTTTGCTGTGTACAGTTCTATGGGTTTTGACTTTATGGTCATGCATACATGTCCACAGTACCATACAGAGCTGTGTTTTTCACTCCCAAAGTTCTCTCATGCTATCCCTTTGTATTCAACCCCTTCCCCTACTCCATCCCTTGGCAACCACTGATCATTTTCCATCCCTGTAATTCTGCCTTTTCTAGAAAGTCATATAAATGGAATCATATTCTATATAGCCTTTTGAATCTGGCTTCCTTCACTTAGAGAAATGCAGCCAAGATTCATCCATGTTGTTGTGTGAATCAAGAGTTTATCCTGGGACCGACCCATGGCTTAGCGGTTGAGTGCGTGTGCTCCCCTACTGGCGGCCCAGGTTCAGATCCATGGTGCGCACTGACACATCGCTTCTCAGGCCATGCTGAGGTCGTGTTCCACATACATCAACTAGAAGGGTGTGCAAATATGACATACAACTATCTACTGGGGCTTTGGGGGGAAAAAGGAGGAGGATTGGCACTGGATGTTAGCTCAGGGCTTATCTTCCTCACACACAAAAAAAAGAGTTTATCCTTTTTATTGCCAAGTAGTATTATAATGTACCAATGCAACACAGTTTCTTTCTCCAGTCACCTGATGAAGGACATTTAGTTTATTTCCAGCTTTTGGAAATTATGAATAAAATGGCTATAATGATTCCCACAAAGATTTTTGTTTAAACATTAGTTTTCAATTTTCTTCAGTAAATACCTAGGAGTGGGATATCTGAGTCATATAATAAGTGTATGTTTAGCTTTATAAGAACCTGCTCAACTGTTTTCTGAATGCAACTATCATGTTGCATTCCCAGTTCTAATTGCTCCTAGTCCTCACCAGCACGTCGTATTTGCAATTTTATTTTTTATTTCAGCCATTTAATAGGCGTGCAGTATCTTATTATGGCTTCTACTTCCTTTTTGAAAGTGAGTTCTGCTAAATATAGAATTTTGTGTTGACTTTTGGGTTTTCTTTCTGCACTTGAATGATGTCATTTTGTTGTTGAGTTGTCTCTTTTGTTTTTGATAGTACATCATCCATCATTCACAATATTTCTCCCTGTATGTAATGTCTTCCACTGTATGTGTGTATTTCCCTGATGCTTTTAAGAATTTCTATTTATCTTTGGATTTTAGTAGCTTGACCATCGTGTACCTAAGTATGCTTTTCTTTTATATTTTATTTTGTGGGTTTGCTGAATTTCTGGGATCTAAAATTTTAGATTTTCCAACAAATTTTGGAAGTTTTATGCTATTACTTATTGATTTGCCTTTCTGCCTCATTTCATTTTTCTGTCTCTCCCCTCTCTGCTTGGGACTCAATCATCTCACAGGTCATAAGGCTCTCTTCATTTTTCTTCAAAATTTTTACATTCTTTTCTTCAGACTGGATAATTTCTATTGCTGCATCTTCATGTTTTTTCTACTATTTCTAATCTACCGGTAAACTCAAAAGTATTTTTTTTTTATTTCATCTTCCTATTTGGTTCTTTTGTGTAATTTCCACTTCTCTGCTGAGTTCCCACATCTGTTCATTCACTATGGGAATATTTTTCTTTACCATCATGATCATCTTTATAATAACTGCTTTCGTATTCTTGACTGCTAATTAGAACACATTGGGGAGAGTTTCTACTGCCTGCTTTTGGTCACATATGGATTACATTTTCCTATTTTGTCAAATCTCGTGCTTCTTTTAAATTGTGTACTGGAAATCATGAAAGATAGGTATAGAGGCTCCGGATTCTATTGTATTCCTTGGAAGAGTTTTGTTATTTTTCTAGCAGGGAATCAACTTGGCTAGACTGAAATTCCAATCCTATCTCATTTACAGTGGGCATAACTGAAATCCTAGTTTAGTTCTTTCATCTTCCAACTGCTATTTTTACACTAGGCCTTCTGGGGCCTACTCTGCATGTGTGTTGTTCAAAGATCTGCCAATTTGGAGTGTGTGGGGGAGAGACTTACATATATATTTTGCGATTTTCCTCTTTGTGTCTCCCTCCCTTCCAGAATTTCTCCCCTAACTTTCCAGCTACTCTGCCAGCCCAAAAATACATCCTCTAACATTACAAGTAAGACTGTAGTTTTTCCCCTGTCTAGGCCATGTGCAGATTTTGGAATGCTTTGAGGCAAAAGACTCAAGCTTGCAAATATCTCCTGGTGCAATTCCCATCATTTAAAGGAAGAGTCCCTCTCAGTTCTGCTTGCTTTTGGAAGTGATTTATACATACACACAAATACACATTTATTTTATGTGTATTACATATAGCCACACGAGTCTGTATAAATATATATAATATTTTGTGCAGATTTTATCATTGTTATCTGTGAGAGTGTTAATTCAACAGGCTACTCCACCATTACTAGAAGCCAGACCTCGGTTTTGTTTCTTTCTTGGATTTTATATAAATGGAATTATAAAATATATAGTCTTTTGAATATAATTTCTTTTATGCAGCATTATGGTTGTGATATTCATCCATGCTATCGCATGTAGCTAGTGTTTGTTCATTTGTTGATAATAATTAATTTTTTAATGGTCATAAAATATGCATAACATAAAATTTTCACCATTTTTAAGTGTACAGTTCAGTGTCATTCAATACATTCACATAGTTGTGTAGCCATAACCTCCAACCTTCCACAGAACTGTTTTCACATTGCACTGAAACTTTATGCCCATTAAGCAACAATTCCCTGTTATCCCTCCCTCTTGCCCCTGGGAACCACCATTCTCCTTTCTATTCCTATAAATTTGACTACTCTAAGTACCTTATATGAGTGGAATCATACAGTATTTTTCCTTTTGTGACTGGCTTTATTTCACTTAGCATAAAGTCCTCAAAGTTCATCCATGTCATAGCATGTGTCAGAATTCCTTCCTTTTTAAGGATGAAGAGTATTCCACTATGTGTATACACCACATTTTTTTGTCAGTTCGTCCATTGATGGACACCTGGCTTGATTCCAGCTTCTGGCTATTTTGAATAATGCTGTTAAGAACACGGGTGTACATATATGTCTTTATACCTCTGCGTTCAGTTCTTTTGCGTGTATACCCATAAATGGTGTTCTCAGATTCACTTTTTCACATGTAGGAGGCTTCCCCACACCTCCAACAAGCAATTCTTGGAATGCCAGCTGGTCGCCAGATAATTCAACTCAATTTGATGCTGACAACCCAGAGATACATCAGATTCCACAGGTTGATGGCTCCGTCCTATAAGTCTGCACACCCACCCAACCTCACCTCAACTTCAGATGCCAGTTACAAGCCCAGGCTGTTACCTATACTTCTGACTTACTGGCTAAAAACCAGAGGTTCCCACAACCTTCTCCTTGGGTTTGATTAATTTGCTAGAGTGGCTCACAAAACTCAGAGAAACATTTACTAGGTCACCAGTTTATTATAAGAGGATATAATTCAAGAACAGACTGTTGGAAGTGGTGCATAGGGAAAGGTATGGAGACGGTACACAGAGCTTTCATGCCATCTCCAGGTACACCAGTCTCCAAGCAGTCCTTGTCATTGCCAACCTGGAAGCTCTCTGAACCGCCTTCTCTTGGGATTTTTATGGATGCTCTCTCACATAGGCATGATCAATTATTAACTCAATTTCCAGCTCCTCTCCTCTCTCTGGAGGATAAGGGGTAGGGCTAAAAATTCCAAGCTTCTAATCAGGGCTTGGTCTTTCTGGTGACCAGCCCCCATCCAGGAGCCATCCAGGAGCCCACCCAGAGTTGCCTCAATAGAACAAAAGATTCTCCTAGTGTTCTTATCACTGGGGAAATTACAAAGGTTTTAGGAGCTCTGTGCCAAGAACTGGACACAGAGGCTGATAAATATGATTTTTATTATTTCAGAACCCATAAGTGGAATTTCTAGATCATATAGTAATTCTATTTTTAATTTTTGAAGGAACTGCCACACAGTTTTCCACAGTTTTATATTCTCACACTCAGAGCACAAGGGTTCCAATTTCTCAACATCCTTGCCAACACTTGTTATGTTCTGATTTTGTGATAGTAACTATCCTAATGGGTGTGAAAAGGTATCTCATTGTGGTTTTATTTCACATTTTCCTGATACTTAGTGATGTTGAGCATCTTTTCATGTGTTTCCTGTTCATTTTATATCTTCTTTGGAGAAATGTCTATTCAAGTACTTTGTGCATTTTTAAATTGAGTTGTTTTTTTATTGTTGAGTTGTAGATGTTCTTTATTTATTCTAGATATTAATCCCTTATCAGATTTGTGATTTGCAAATATTTTCAATCTTTCTATGGTTTGCCTTTTTACTCTGTTGATAGTATCTTGTGATACAGAAATCTTTTTCATTTTGATGAAGTAAAATTTGTTATTTTTTTTGTTACTTATGTCTTTGGTGTCATAAAGAAATCATTGTTACAATGGCATTTGGACCCAATGACACACAGCTTTTACCATGTGTTTTCTTCTAAGGATTTTATAGCTTCAACTCTAACATTTATATCTTTGATCCATTTTGAGTTAATTTTTGTATATGGTGTAAAGTAAGGGTCCAACCTCATTCTTTTGCATGTGGGTATCCAGTTTTCCCAACAACATTTGTTGAAAAACTGATCTTTTCTCCTTTGAATGATCTTTGTACCTTTGTCAAAAATCATTGGACCATATACGCAAAGTTTTATTTCTGGGGTCTCTGTGCTATTTCATTAGTATAGTGTGTGTATTTACGCCAATACCACACTGTTTTGATTACTTTATAGTAAGTTTTGAAATCAGGAAGTGTGAGTTCTCTAACTTTGTTCTTCTTTTTCTAGATTGTTTTGGTTATTCAGGGTCCCTTGAGAGTCCATATGAATTTTAGGATAGATTTTTCTAATTTTGCAAAACCATCACTGGAATTTTTACCTCTTTGAGTAAGTTGATTCTTAAGTATTTTACTCTTTTTGATGCTATTGTAAATAAAAATGTAAAGTTTTTAAATTTCTTTTTCAGATTACTTATTATTAATGTATAGAAGAACAACTGGTTTTTGCATGTTGATTTTGTGTCCCACTGCTCTGCAGAATTTTCTAGTTCTAACAAATTTTTGGTGGAATTTTTAGGGGTTTCAGCATATAAGATATTATTTGTAAACAAATATAATATTACTTCTTCCTTTCCAATTTGGATGCTATTTCTTTCTTTTTCTTGCCTACTTGCCTTGGCTAGAACTTCTAATACCATGTTGAATAGAAGTGGTGAAAATGGGCCTTCTTGCCTTGTTCCTGATCTTAGAGAAAAAGCTTTCATTCCTTCACCCTTGAATATGATGTTCTCTGTGGATTTCTATATATGGCTTTTATTATGTTGAAGTAGTTTCCTTTTACTCTGAGGGGTTTTTTAGTGGTTTTAGCATGAAAGCATGTTTAGTTTTGTCAAACGCCTTTTCTGCATCCATTGAGATGATCATGTGTTTTTTTCCTTCATTCTGTTAATGTGGTTTATTACATTGATTCATTTTCATATGTTGAAACATCCTTTATTCCAGGAGTAAATCCCACTGAAAAATGCTGTATAATCCTTTTAATATGTTGATTAATTTAGTTTATTACTGTTTTATGGAGGATTTTTATATCAATATTCATCAAAGATATTGACCTATAGTTTTCTTTTCTCTCAGTGTCTTTGGCTTTGATATCAGGGTAGTGTTAATCCCATAGGATGACTTTAGGGGTATTCTCTCCTCTTCAACTTTTTGAAAGAGTTTGAAAAGAATTGGTGTTAGTTAATTAAAAAAAAAGTCTTTGGCCCAGGAATAAATTCAGCATAAAATAAATACAAATAAATATTTTTTAAAAATATGAAAAAGTTTTCTTACTAAAAAAAATTAAAAATTAAGCAAGTACATCACTTATCACTTTCTTTCTTTTTTTTTTAAGATTTATTTATTTATTTATTTATTTTCCCCCCCAAAACCCCAGTAGATAGTTGTATGTCGTAGTTGCACATCCTTCTAGTTGCTGCATGTGGGACGCGGCCCCAGTGTGGCCAGAGAAGCGGTGCGTCGGTGCACGCCCGGGATCCGAACCCGGGCCACCAGCATCGGAGCGCGCACACTTAACCGCTAAGCCACCGGGCCGGCCCTCACTTTATTTCTAAAAAGTTTTTTAACCTACTAGTAAGCATGAACAAATTGTTAGAATTAAAATGACTGAAGTGTTAATTTTCTTCATTGCAAATTTTCTGACAGAAGTATATGATGCCGTCATGTATCACATCTTTTATGAAAAAATGATCATTTTTTTGTAGTATTTGAAAATATTATGAATTTTCCCAGTGGCCTCTGACAATACTCTGATATGCAAAGTTATCTTTTCAACATGTATGTCTCATCATCATCCTTACCAAATTAACAAACTCAGGTGCTAATTAATCAACTACTTTTCATATGATTCAGGTTCTCCACCACCAACTCCCCTAAGCATCAGGAAATTCTACAACTTCTGCAAGATTAACAATTTTACCTTATATTGTATTCATCTCATGTGGTTTAAAACATCCAAAAATCATTGATAAACTGACCCTGCCCAGACTAAAGCATTGTGAATTATAAAAGATGGTCTCTGTTAAGTGAGGAGGGATTTCAGGTTGAACTTAATATTATGAGTGGTCAATTTATTACAGTGTATTGTTCTGTTATGTATTTCACTTCTTTTCTAAAAAAAAGTGATAGTTGAGGGCACTTAGATAAAAATTTGAGAAAATAAGGAACTGTTACACACTTTAAGCTTCCAATGTTTTCAAGCATAAGATAAAATAAGAACTAAAACTATGAAATGACAGAGGAAATAGAGATAAGGGGATGAAATTGCAAAACTGAATCTATAATAATATCTCAATGGCTAATGTTGTGGTGCCAGAAAGGTGGTGAAGTCAAAGAATTCGTGAAGATGATAATAAACACACTACAAAGAAAAAAGATTGAAATTTTCATAGAGAGAATTTTTACAGTGATATGACAGAGAACAGGGAAGAGAAGTTGGAGTGAGAGACTATCTGCTTCTTAAATTATTTCCACTGTTGAGAACAAAAATCCAATTTGCTGAAATCTTTATTCCCCTCTATGACCCTATCTTTACCTGCAAAGTCTCAGCATTGAATCGATGTCACAGTCCAGCTTTTCCATCCCTAGGGAACAAAGCAATTTATCTCATCTGAAACCTCAATTGCTCAGGCTGTGAAACAAGGCCGGCCATCCATTCTCACAGAGGAGCCAACTGGAGGTAGGATTTTTGGTTCTGAATTCAGCTAAACATCTTCAAAGAATTGTATCTGGCCTTCCTTATCCAGGGCTATCAGTGAAGTGCTGGCTGGCTTTCAGAGAAGAACAATTCACAGTCAGCGGAGATATTTTCTGTTGAGCTCTCTAGAGAAGGCTGTGGGGCTTGTCAGTAAGAGTTAATTTATATGCGGGTTATAAATTTTTATTTTATTCAAAGATTTATAAAGAAATTTACATGGTAAGTATTATTATCAACATAAAACGTTGTCTATTCTCTGGTCATTTAAGCAAAATTTTCCTCTCAGGGTCCACCCATGGACAAAGCCCAGATTTAATCTCCAAGAGTCAGCCAGGCACTCTGCGGTCCATGGGAAGCCCTCAAGTTTGCAGCCTGTTTCCTTGTGTGCTGTGCTGGTGTTTAATCTTCCATCTCTTCCGGGTACAACTAGACAGATGCTTATCAAATCATCAAGGGACTTGACATTCGAAAAATGTACTTTTCATTATCTTTAGACTTCTACACTTTTCAAAAAGACTCTCAGCATTTCCAGTAATTGTGCAGCAGTTTACCCAACACTAAGGTTCCCACTATTAAAAGTTAAAACAAGTAAATTTTGAAAAGGAAAAAGTGATCTTTGCAATTTTGTACAGAATCTATATAATGGGTGCATCCTTATAAATGGAGGTGATGGTGCTCAGGGCAAGCTACCCCAGGAGGCACCACTCTGGTATGCAGATTATTTCGAGCTGAAGACAATAAGGACTCAGAGAACTCACGAAGAATATTTGAGTTTCCCCTCCCAAACTGCCTAAAGAATTTAAAACAAAAGATCTGTTTCAGGAAGGAGTTATTATCATGATGGCTGTAAAGATAATGTAGGATAGAGGTTACAACAGGAAAGGCACCAAGCCCCTTTTATCAAAAACTCTATCTCTCCCTGACCACATTATCTATAGATGACCCTGAGAGGAGTTGTCAGGCAAACATTTGCATTTCTATCTCCATGTGAGTTGTCTTCTTGCCCTCTGAGGTCCCAGACCACTACCCATCCCCAACACCTTCCTCGTCTTTAGCTACAATACTTAAGCGGGCAGCTTAGACAGAGGGACGAGTTGCTCATTTCTGAGTTTCTCCCATGTATACATGTTATTAAACTTGGTTTTATTTTCTCCTGCTAACCTGTCTTGTTAATTATTTGGCCAGCCATAAGAACCTTAAGAAAAGGGCAGAGGCAGATTCTCTCTCTCCCCCAACAGTTTTTGTGCCCAACGTGGGGCTACACCGGCTGGCAAGTTGCGTTCTCTGGCTGGAAGAACTGCCTTCTCCCTGGATTACTTCAGATGATGAGATATGGGAACGCCTGACGAAAGTCGGCAAAATATAAGACTTCTTACCACGTCAGCCTCCCAGAATCTCTACCTGTGGAGTCCGGTGGAAGGAAGTGGTGAGAATTTTTTTCTCTTTCTAAATTTAGATTGGCAGAAGAAAATATTTGGGAAACGAGTTTCTTGTGCTTTTAGTGACGCTGGTACATTTGGTAGAGTATTCTTGGTTTTGATCTTGATCCCTTTTCCTCCCAGAGATAGTCTCTGTTTTTCTCTTTTGTCTTTGTCTTTTGTATCGTGTGTCATAAGAAGGAAATACCATAGGGTAGGACGCAGGCATAGACCCTATAAGCCCAATGTCCGGGCCGGCCCCACAGACTGGTGAGTTTGCGGGTCTCACCAGACTGGCGTCTATTTAGACAAACTTTGCTGTGGGTTAATATGCACATGAAGTGAAGGCCATTGCCAAGGGCATCTTGGAAGCCAAAAAGGCCACAAATTTGGTGGGCACGGGTCGAGCGGTTAAGAGCCATTAGGGCAGTCGCCACTTTCAGGAAACTCCCGTGACAGGATAAGTTGGGTCACGGAACGGGGTAGATGACACAGGTCCCCCGTCAACTGCAAGAAAATGTCCATGCAATGACGAGGTACTCTGTAAAGCACACAGTCCCCAACCCCGTGACACCTCCCCACCTAGGTATTATTCTGGCTCCAGCAGACCTAAGGCGTGGCTAAAGCTGTCATGGTGCACATAAGAAAAAAACCGGAAGAGGTTTTTCCTTCTGTCTTGTTCTGTGTCCTGAGACAACTTGGCTTTGTGCCAAGTGAGACCATCCTCCTTGGTCTCCACCATATGGAAGGTGCATTTACTGGGGTGCCCCTTGGTGGCCAGTCGAGTAGACTGGGGTTCTGAACTGTCTCTTTGTCTGGCTGTGCCAAGCTCTCGGGGGAGTTTGTCATAAAGGGCCCAGTCCATAAGGGCTTTTGTCGTCTTAACCTTCGTTGCTTGTTAGTGCTGGAAAAATCCCATACCAGTATCACCTGCCCGGTGTCACAGATTAGCGTAGCGGGTCTGTGACTGGAGGCGTCCCACACTATTGTGGGAGACCGGAGACACCGTTTTCACTACACCATCCTTACCGCCTGTGCAACGAAGGTCTTTACTTTCTCTGAATATCTTTGGGAGTGAATTCTGTGGATCATGGGGGCTACATCATCTGCGCCCTCACCAGGGACGCCTCTTGCGTCCACGGTAAAGATTTATTCTAAGCGTGGAAAGTTACCTCTGGGTCTTTCTTAAAAAGTCTTATTGGATCGAGTCACTATTGGAATAAATAGACAAATGAAGATCCTACTCGTCAATGGCCAGATGACGGATTCTTTGAATTGGGAAAACTTCTAAATTGGGGGAAAAAAATATGTTTTGAGAGCTCTCACACAATTGTTTAATTGGTACCTAAAAAAGGGCCAGAAAAAGGAAGGGAAAAATTTAAATAGCCTTAAGAGCTTGACTCAGGTTACAATTGAATTGAGAACATGTAAAAGTGTAAGTGTTGATAAGATTATAAAGGTTGGAATGTTTGAGCTAATTTTATATAAAGAGGTTACATCAACTTTGCCTGAGTATATTTTAAAATGTCTGACTGGGAATTCTTCCCTTGTCCAAAATCAGAAGACCCAGACCTATTAATAAAAATCTTAATGATAACTATGGTTAAAGGTATAAGAGGTGATGAAATTTACATGAAGTTTTGTACAAAAAACTGACGTTATTTCTATTACAGAACTGGTTAACAAAAACAGTAATTTAAATGATGGCTAATTTTATCTAATGTCTTATGAAGTCTTATAGACAATCTAAATAATTATTGGGAACAAGTAACTAAATAGTTGTGAAAAAGATGAATGTTGGGTGAACTTTAAACAATAATTATGTGTTATGGTGGTTACAGCTTCCAAACTCTTTTTGGTGACATAAAACTTTAGAGTTTTGCTAAATTTTGTGATAAAAATTCACTGAGTATTATCATTTCCAAATAAGATAAGATATTAGACATTGATTGCTAAACTTACGTTTGTCTACTTTTGGCTTTTCATTACAGGAAAACTAAAAGGTGTTTTGGGTCTATTGGTAAACGTGTGTTTTATTAAAAGATTGTACTATAAAGGAACATATTTCTAGAAGTTATGAAGTCTTTATAAATTTTCCAAGCTACAAGATCCTAATGTAAAAGAAAGTTTATAATTGTTTACTTAGTTTTTACTTACAAATTGTGGTTTCTAAGAGTTAAAATTTCTAATTAGTATATGTGATTGAAGCTACTAAATATTAAGAAAATTATGTCTGTGTCCAAGGAAAGTAAGATGTATAAAGAAGGAACAAAGAATGGAGATATTTTATTTGATTGATTAAGAAAGATAAATTTGTCTTCAAGTACTAGGAGGGAAAAGAAAGACATGGGACAAATTCTGAATGTAAAAAGAAAGTTATAGGTTTGTGGAAGAGGAATTCTAGAAAAGCAGTTTTTGTATGGTCAAGTTGGCTAAGATTGAAATGAATTTAATTAAGTAAATGAGTTTTAATATCAGAGGGAAGCTGGTACAAAATTATAATTTGGTCTTCTTTCTCTTAAAAGGATAATTTTCATGAACTTGATAAAGAAGTTATAAAAGATTTTTCTTTACCTTTGGGTAAGTCTACCTGAAAGACAGGAAAAAAAAAATCTGTTAAAATGATTTCCTGCGTTCAAAAGACTGAGGTCTCTCTATTAAAGTTTTTGGACTGTCAATGCTCTCTTTGCTTTAACGTTTTCTATTTTTGACAAGCTCCCCAAAATTCATATAAATAAAGTCTTTTTTTTTTACTTTTTCTCTTTGAGAATTTTCAAAGGGCCCTGGAACTTCTCAAAGAAATTTCGTCTCTTCCTACAAAGGGAAAGATACTAAATTTATTAGGCTTATTCCGTATGTTAAATTACATGGAAAGCATTGTCAAACAAGTGATGGTAAGTCTGCTTAGGTGCTGTTATGTGGGCAAATGTTATTGACATAGGTGTTTTAAAATTGTATAACATTACTGAAATTCTGATCTGTCCTGATTATCAGTCATAATTCTGGTTATTATTATTTTAAAGTGTTGTATGTCACAAAATTAACCAAATTTCTCTGTCAATTGCCATTTTGAGGTCTTGTTTACAGACTTATTTCTTTGCTCTAATGCTCTTGCAAAATGTTTCAACTTCAGAAAAATTCATGGAAAAGACTCTGACATTTACACTGGAGTACAGGTTTCTGACAAACTTTCTGATAATAAAACTGAACTTGGTAAGAAATTACAGAAAGCTGATGGAAAGACTGATAACTTCATGAAGCTGCTCACAAAAAGATTGGGATCAAGAATGGATTACACAGGACTGAATGAACTGATAAGGATGATTATAATTTTTATTATTTTTCATTTGAAGTATTGCTGAATTTTTAATGTTTTGTTTTTTTAGATTTAAGGAAAACTTTTTCTCTTTTCTCCTGAGCTAGCTATGACTTATAACAATTTGGTAAATAATATTTTTGTAAGTAAAATTGAAATATTTATCTTTCTCTCTATCTGATCCCTCGAATTTGGAAACTCTTAGTGAGTATTGTTGTTTTCATGGCAATATAGTTATTTGCATAAGTTCAATAAGAATCTCTTCTCCTTATAACAGGACACAATTGGAAACACTGGTTCTATTACCAAGGCTGTGACTGGAACATCATATTTGCGATATAACCATACAGCTTTTGAGGAATGAAGATTGGACTTTATAGAATAAAGCCACGTGGAAACATTGGCCTGGTACCTTATGTTCCAAGCAGCGCTTACCAGGATAAGTAAAGAATGTCACTTATCTGGCAAGCACAAGGAACCTCGAAATATTTTGGGGGAACCTCGGAAGAGAGGAGTTCACCCAAATCGGTAGGTATTACAGGCAAAGTCTGATAACAAAATTTTGGCTTGGCTTTCCTGGCCTGGAGAGGCCTTTAAAGTTCAATCTGAGATTCCTTATAAAAAGTTCCAGCAAAGCAGATTTAAAAGAGCCTATGTGATCAATTGCCATTCTTGCTGTACTTATGTAAATAATTGGGCCAACTCTATTGGAACTAGACTTATTTTGCAAACTACTTAGTTTTAATTTGTCTTTCTTTGATAAAAATGAGGGTGATTTTAGAAAGAAAAATTATATTTCTGTAAAAACTATAGTGTAGATTTGCGGATATTAGATCCTGGTTTTGTTAATTGTCTTTTAAGGTTTTTGTTTTATATTGTTGACTTGACTGGATCCTGATTTCTTCTAGTCTCCTAAAATATCTGGCTACAGATGTCCAAACTAACGTTTTTTATTTTTTCCATCATTTTCATTTGGAATCACTGAAAACTGAACCTGCCCTTTTTCCTGAAGCCTTTCAAACTGAAGCTGATGGACTTGCTATAAACTTAAGAGATTACCCGATGACATCATCAGAGACATTTTAAACTGCAAAAGCTGCTTTGACGCTGACATCTAAAAATCTTATCTGGCTGTCCTCTAAACTCAGAAACTGCTTTACAACTTGCTCCAACCATTAACCTTGTTTTTCTTTCGTTTACATAGAAATGCTTCCATTAAATACTTGATTGCTTGCTTCCACGATATAGGTGTAACCTTGAGAGCCCACCTGCATCACCACCTTCTAAAATGTACTTAATTGAACTATCTATTATCAGGACTAAGAAATGTGCTCAGTGAGATGAAACAATCTACCAACTCAGCTTCTGGACTATGAAACGTCTTTAATTTTCAAAAGGACTGTGAAACTTCTAGGAAAGTTTCAGAGGAGGGAACTGATGGTGCTCAGGGCAAGTTACCCCAGGAGGCACAACTCTGGTATGCAGATTATTTCGAGCTGAAGACAATAAGGACTCAGAGAGCTCAGGAAGAATATTTGAGTTTCCCCTCCCAGACTACCTAAAGAATTTAAAACAAAAGATCTGTTTCAGGAAGGAGTTATTATCATGATGGCTGTAAAGATAATGTAGGATAGCGGTTAGAACAGGAAAGACACCAAGCCCCTTATCATTATCTATAGATGACCCTGAGAGGAGTTGTCAGGCAAACATTTGCATTTCTATCTCCATGTGAGTTGCCTCTTGCCCTCTGAGGTCCCAGACCACTACCCACCCCCAACACGTTCCTCGCCTTTAACTGCAATACTTAAGCAGGCAGCTTAGACAGAGGGATGAGTTGCTCATTTCTGAGGTTTCTCCCATGTGTACATGTTATTAAACTTGTTATTATTTTCTCCTGCTAACTTGGCTTGTTAATTATTTGGCCAGCCATAAGAACCTTAAGGGAAAGGGCAGAGGGAGATTCTCCCTCTTCCCCCAACAACAAGATTATCTGATTCCCAGAAAAAGAAAACATTACTATAATATTAAGGCTACAACTGTCAAAATGAAGCCAATATACACTCAAGTCAAGCTTTTGCTCAAAAGTTAATTGGCTCCTCTTTGAAACTTTATCATGTTTATTATATAAGCATAATATAGAGCCTAGAATATAGAAAGTGCTTATTGGTAAGTTAACATTCTGATCATTTATTTTGTAAATGTTAGTATGAGAGATGTAATTCGTTTTCTAGTATATTCAGATTTTCAAGTTCTGCTCAACCTAAAGCCACATTACTGGCAAGTTGGGATACCTCTAGACATCTGAAAAATATGAATCCTAAACAGAAGCATATAAATTCTCTAGTCATCAGGTTCTAAGTTCTAAAACATTCTAAGGTTTTGGAACAAATCAATGGCATTCCAAATTTACAGTAAGGCTACATGTGCCACACAGGATCCTACAGGAAGAGAAATCCAGATTTTAAATAGAGGAGATTATGCACAAAAATAAAGTACGTTTTCAAGTCTGAAAGGGGATTTCAAGAAGGAAGAGACTCTCAGAACATGTGGGAAGTGGTAAATAACTTATCAAGGGCTCTCTAAAGGAGAACATATTGTGGACAAAAGAGCTTCACACCAGAGAGCTAAAATGGCATCTCTGGAATCCTTACGATGAAATAGATGCTGAACTACTATTTCCTGAAACTTAAAATGCACCTTGGGCCGGCCCCGTGGCTTATCAGTTAAGTGCACACGCTCCGCTACCTGCGGCCCGGGTTCGGATCCCGGGCGCGCACCGACGCACGGCTTCTCCGAGCACGCTGAGGCCGCATCCCACATACAGCAACTAGAAGGATGTGCAACTATGACATACAACTATCTACTGGGGCTTTGGGGGAAAATAAAAGGAGGAGGATTGGCAGTGGATGTTAGCTCAGAGCTGGTCTTCCACAGCAAAATGAGGGGGATTAGCATGGATGTTAGCTCAGGGCTGATCGTCCTCACAAAAAAATATAAAAATAAAATGCATCTTATCCTCCAAACAAATACCACCTCCTGCCTTGCAGCTTACCTGGACATAGTGATGTGTTGGAATCGTTTTTCTAATTCATTGGTTCTTTTTTTTTTGAAGATTTTATGTATTTATTTTTCCCCCCAAAGCCCCAGTAGATAGTTGTGTGTCGTAGCTGCACATCCTTCTAGTTGCTGTATGTGGGACTTGGCCACAGCATGGCAGGAGAAGCGGTGCCTTGGTGCGCGCCCAGGATCCGAACCTGATCCACCAGCAGCAGAGCGTGCGCACTTAACCACCAAGCCACGGGGCCGGCCCCTAATTCATTGGTTCTTAAACTTGATGGGCACCAGAAGCACCTGGAGGCCTTGTTGAAACCCAGATTGCCAGGCCCCACCCCAGACTTGCCAGTTCAGCAGGTCTGCAGCAGCACCTGACAATTTGCATTTCAGCCCAGTTCCCAAGTGATGCTGATGCTGCTGGTCCAAGGACTCCACTTTGAGAACCACAGCCTGATTTACACCCTATGTATGGTTACCAAATCCATTATTTTATCCTTTGGCTGCTACTTTTCCTTTATCACATCAGCACCTTAGCTCCGAATCTCCTCACCTAGCAATGGGAATACGTGGAGAGTTTAACAGCTGGTTCTCCTTTCCAGATCAGTTCTCCCTCTTCCTCTCAATACTACATTCTCTTGCCAGGTAACTGTTCCTTAAACATCAGTGCATCATAGATCTTCCTCGCTCAAAAACTCATGACTCTTATGCTGAACACAAGACATTTTAAATTCTCCACTTGGTTCACAAGGTCTTTAATAGCCTTACTTTAATAGTAAAATGTGGACACCCTGTTCCGTACCCTGCCTGCTATAAAGGAGTATGTGAGGATTACATAAGATACAGTCAGTTCTCTTTCTGCACAGTGTGACATTCTATAAGGTCATTGTGTACACTGAATCGGTGAATATGACCCACTGCTCCTACGGGAAATGCGGTGTTAGGTTTCTGTAAGCCTTAGTCACATTTTCTTCAACTCATCAGTACATTACCTTGTTCTCTGTGTGTTCTCTTTAAAGTCACCTTATTTAATATATATTGTTGATATATTAACATTGAACTCACACCAACAGCACTGTAACTCGTGTCTGATAGTAGCTTGTCGAACACACATACTTTCTCAGTAAAGGCACGTCACAGCCTCTTGCCCTGAGGAACACCAGGCAGCATTGCAGCACTACACATGGGGGACATATTAAATGGCAAGGTCACCAACATAATGCACAAAAAGATAAGAAATGAGGCACTAAGTAGACTGCAAGAAGGACACTTGTTTACAATGTGGGCTGAAACAAGAGGGCAGAGCAGCACCTTGTTCCCCCTCAGCTGGGAACGTGCACGTCGAGTGAATCAAATTTCTCACCACTTTGTGCATATCTGCAAATGGACATGAAAGCCCTGAGAGTGTTCATTTGGGGGCTGCCAGTACATTTTAGCTAGTGGGCAAGTGTGCAAACACGGAATCCACAAATAATGAGGATCAACTATATTATGAAAGCATCTTTTCAAAACCAGAATATTGCTTATATATAAGAGCAATAATGATAACATAACAGCTAACATTTAAGTGCCTACTATGTGCCAGGAGCTCTTCTAAGTACTTTACATAAGTTAATGCATGTAAATCTCACTAAAACGCTACAAGACAGGAGTTTTCAGTAGCCCCTTTTGATAGATGAGGAAACTAAGGTTCAGAGAGTAAATATTTCCACAGGTTCTCCAGTTAAAAGTGGAATAACTGGGATTGATGCCCAGACAAACTAGTCCAAAGCCCACAGCCTCAACCACTATGGTAGGAATGTGAGCGAATTTTCTACCACTCCCTAAAAAGCCCCTTCTGATCCAGCCTGTGTGGTCTCACACATACTTATTCACTCATCAAACATTTTCTGAGTGCACCAAAGGTGTCAGGTACGGTGTTTAGATACTGGAGGGACAAATAGAATATCGTCACAAATAATCCATAACCAACCAATAAATCAAAATTGGGGTGAGTTTATTATGAGCCAAGCTTTGAGGATCATATAGCCCAGGAGAGTCCTTTCACAAAGAAATGGAGCACTGCAAAGAAGTGGGGTGTATAGTGTGGTTATATACCATCAAAGAGCATGTACCACATGTGATTGCAATGTCCCTTTTACAATAGCCACGACATTGACCTGTTGGCACGTGGATTGATGGACACTGTGGGTATCAGGTGTGCTGTCTCCATGGGCGTGGCTGTTGTCTCAAGTTTGGTGGTCACGGAACGAGCGCAGCAATCAAATCCTAGCCTATGGAGAAATGCTTATCCTTAAGGAAATGCTAATGTAGGGGAAGTTGCATTTACACCTTAAGGGCATTGCTTTTGTCTTTGGGACACGTTAATTGCTTAAAGCGGATATACAATGGATGAACAGAGGCTACAGGCCCCTTTTGGGGAAAAGCAAAAAAAAACAAGGTCAGGCCCAATTAGTTTTACACCAAATGGCTTCCTCATATGCTCCAATGTATCCTGTTGCTGGCCATTTATTCATCAAGAAGAAAGATCGTCTCAGATTTAAGGAGCTCTCTGTCTATGAGACAAGAATAAAACAACAGTTATGGAAAAGGAAATAAGTACAGGGTCCCAGAGTGGGGACATCAAAATGGGTCTCTAGATGGAGACCTCTCAGGAAATGTCTCCAAGAGGAAGGAACATTTGATATGAGTTTAGATCAAGAAATAGGAATTAAGTTGATTAATAAAGGGGGTAGGAGTGCAGAAGAAACACATATAAAAAGACAGATATAAAGGATGCTAAAGCTTTCAGAAAATGGGGGTATTTTTAAGGCTGGAACAAAGCGAACATGTAGGACACAGTGGGTGATGAGGCTAAAGATGAGGACAGCAAGAGAAAGCCTGCGTGTCCAGCTCAGGAGTCTGAATGTTCTCTCGGATGCTCTGAGCAGTCATTGAAGGAGTCTAAGCAGATATCAGATTTAAGCAAATTTGGATTCTAGAAGGTAACTCTGGACGCATTGTGAAGGAAAGATTAGAAGAAATTAAGACTGAAGGAAAGGGACCTGTTGGAAGACTAGGCAGCGATCCAGATAAGATAGGTCTTGGCCGGCCCGGTGGCGCAAGCTGTTAAGCATGCATGGTCCAATGCGGTGGCCCGGGCTTCGCAGGTTAGGATCTCGGGTGCGCACCAACGCAGCGCTTGGCAGGCCATTCTGTGGCAGCATCCCATACAAAGTGGAGGAAGGTGGGCATTGATGTTAGCCCAGGGCCAGTCTTCCTCAGCAAAAAAGGAGGAGGATTGGCAGATGTTAGCACAGGGCTGATCTCCTCACACACACAAAAAAGATAGGCCTTGGCTCAACCACGGAGTCTGCAGGTGGAGGAGGCCAGGAGGTGGGAAGCAGTGCTGGGCTCCTGCAGGAGGAAACTGAGCTGCCTCTCAGTCACGGGAAGACTGTGCCTGTCATGGCCTCCCCACTCCCATGCCCAAATGCCATGTTCCTTTCTACTTCAGTACCTTTCCTCTCTTCTCCCATCTGAAATCCTCACTCTTTCTTCCCTCCACCTGCTCAAAAGTGGTCCCTTTGAGGACTTGATCTAGTCCACCTCTCCTAAGAAGCTGTCCTTAATTACAATTTCTCGATAACATTCTCATTTTTTTTAAGTTTCTGTAATACAACATACACTAAATACCTTGGCAGAATCAAATTATATCTTGCAAACAATTTCATGTATGTGGAGGAGCTTGGAACCGTATAATTCTTTATATTTCCTTCGATACCTACCACAAATACCTTGCACATAGAGGTCAATGGATGTCCAGTAAAGTTAAATAGAGTGGAAGCACACTTTATAAGCTAAAAACTTTTATGAGTTCAGTTATTCCTTTAGATCAGCTGCTTGAACCATTTGTTTTTCTCCACAGGTCAACAGTGTTGCCCAGCACAAATGAATTTTACACCTTCTCAAACTCAATAGAGCAAAGATGGAACTTCATTCCCCTTGCAAGCCTTACTGCCCCAGAGAAAAGCAACAACATGTGACGTCTAATTCTTTCTTCACATTCTCATCTCAAATTGTAACTGTTTCCCAGTTGCTAATTGGTTTTCATTATTGAAACTGACAAAAAAGTTTCTCATTATTTCTTTCTTTCTTTTTTTTGTTATGAGAAAGATCAAACCTGAGCTAACTTACAATGCCAATCCTCCTCTTTTTGCCGAGGAAGATTGGTCCTGGGCTAACAATTGTGCCCATCTTCCTCCACATTATATGGGATGCCGCCACAACATGGCTCGACAAGCGGTGCATTGGTGTGCGCCCGGGATCCAAACCTCTGAACCCGGGGCTGCCGTAGCGGAGCGTGCTCACTTAACTGCTGCACCACCGGGCTGGCCCCTCTCTTTATTTCTAAAGCTAAAATGTCTAAATCTTTCTCTGGGCTAGTTGGAGTTTCCATAAAATGAAAATGTACATTCCAGAAAAATCCTTAACTTTCCAGAATAATCTTGAATATGGTAAACACCTTGGCAAAAATGTCACTGATTTTCAATGTCAGTGCCTCCACAAGGGTATCCTTGCATTGTCTCCCCTCCCAACCACCTCTCACTCTGGCCCTCCCCAGGCTCATGGGGTCAAACTCTTTACTGAGTGCTAGGAATGATCAGAGTCTGAGGGAGACTTCAAGGATGACTAAGCCATGGTTTCTGACCCCAACCATCACTCTCCATCTCTGCTTTAACCTCTATTTTTCTTACTCTGGTTTCTACTTTAGTTGTTTACTTGTCTTGTGAATTGTTGTTTTGTGGTTTATAATTATCATGTAAATTCATATTACTTGTTGCCTTAGAGTTTAGAAAGAACTTACATTAAACAATGTTTTTTCCCAGCCCTTTGATGTGTCTAACACCTTTCAACGAAATTCAAGTGGCTTCTTGTTTTTACGTCTCCATCATTATTTAGAATTATGTTCACCCCACACTTTTGAACTGACTAATGCTGCTTTATTCTTTAAACTATTCTATGACAAGACTCACGTGAGGAATCCCTGAAGCACCATCAGCTAGGCATCCCCACATTCCTCACATCTGTTTCCTTGAGTTGTTCCTAACTAAAGATGTTTCTGAAACTAATACTGAATTGTACCAAGTGGTCATTGCATAAAAAGCACTATCACAGATACCTTAAAGAGAAGAAATGGAAAAGAATATTCAATTCCTCAGATAAGTTTGCAATCCAATGAGGCATTGAGGGGACCAGGGGGCACTGATCAGAGCAGGAATCTAAGAGAAGAGTTTTAAGTCAATTTCAAATGAGGTTAAAACTGGAATGAGATAGTATTTTACCAGTTATCTGAAATCATAGGCATTTTTCTGACCTATGAGAATTTATTTGCATATAAACTGTACGTGTGGGGTAAGAGAGTGCTGATATTGTTTGATTTCTTTTTATTATTCACCACTTTGTAATAGAGGTGGCTATTCACAATTAATAAATATCATAACGTGGAGAGACCCAATTGCCTCTTGTTATCAATTCTTACACAAAGCTAAAGTTTTAAAGATCAAACTTCATTCTAGTTACCTTGCAACTAGTCTATTTATATCAGAAAGATGCTGAGTTTTAGGAAAATACTTAAAAACACAAATTTTATATGTAATTTCAAAAGCAAAAAATGAGTTAAAAATTGGGTGGTAACCAGTTTTGCTGCTATATACTAAACTTTAACATGGGAGCAGACATTTTTAGAGAATATAATTGATATTTGCCTATTTGTATATTGTAGAATGTTAAAGGATTTACAGTTTTAATAGTATTTCAAATACCAGAGAATAAAAAACAGAACTGTTTCAGTTTTATGAAATAGCTTTTTAGACATAGCAGATTTTCAGAGCCTATTACTTGAAAATAAAATAATCACTTAGTGAGGTTTAAGCCATGTGGTTTTATTTTGAAATTGCTCATTCCATAGGAGCATCAGTAAAAGCCCTCCAGGAGTAGCTGATGCTCTTTCCTTCCGCCTGAGCACCAGCTGTATTTTCTTTAAGCATCAGACTCTCGGGCAACACCATAGCCCTCAACTCTGTTTAGTTGAGAAAAGGCTTTATGAGTCATATGTTTTTTCTAGGGGTATGGAGCTCCCAGACTTATTAAGTACAGGGAGAGAGTAAGAGTCTGAACACATTCAATAAACTCCAATGTGCTCAGGTGAGAAGACAGGTGCCTGAACTCACATCTGAAGAAGAACTTAAGAGGATGCTTTCTGACTCTGCTTCGTGCCTCTGACTAAGCAGTCCTGGACATCCCCGTTACAGCCATGGAATAACACAGGCAGTCTTGATGGAGCAGAAGTCCTCCTATGTCCATCATTTGTGCAGAGCAAACTGGCTTAAGATCTCTCATTTCCTGCTGCAGTGGTAATTTACAGAGATACAGAACTGCCATCTAGTGACTAAGAGAGCAGCAAAGTGCTTTACATGAAAAGTGAAATTCTGAGTTTTATAAAACAGAACAGTGAAGCACTAAAGTTGGTAAAGTTGATACAATGTGGCACACGAAAGTTATAGTAAACCTGAAAAATGTGTAGGTGGACTAATCAGTTGCTCTCTATGCCTCTAAAACATGTCTTGACATCCTACTCATAAATAGTAGAGTTTAAATATAATAGAATAACTTTGGAAACAAACTTCTCATCTCATCTCATCCAATGCTGTTGGCAGGAGCCGGTATTAAATAGCCAGATGGTGAGAACCCATGTTGAAGCACCATTTTTATCACAATGGAGAGAATATGAGGCATAACCCAACAGACTGATGTTCACATCTTCCCCCTTACCCTTGACCCAGTTTTGTAAACATGGTTTTCTTTATCAGTTAAATATGAATTATAACAGTTACTTTAAAGGATTACTGTAAGAATTGCATAAGGGAATACAGTAAAGGAACTGGCGCACAGTAGATTGATAGTTAATTCTCCTGCCCTGTCTCTCTTCTAAGAAACATACAGAAATAATCTAAGAATAGAACCCATGTATAAAGTAAACTTATGACAAACAGTCAATGGCTCCTGAAGTAAGGGACATCATTGTTGAGTGCTTAACCTCAACTGCCTCCAAATACTGTTAACTCTCAATTAATTTTATGTGTTTTCTGTCTTCCAGACACTTCACTGGCTACAAGGAAAGGAGAAGTGTGAAATTGAAATTAATTTCACCCTTGAATGGCCTAGCTGTAACAACAGGTGTTTTAAATCACCTAGTTCTTCAGGTTTTCTGCTTATTACTATATATTTTAACATGGTTCACAGCCAGAGAAAATAAGAAAATCATTATAATTTTACACACATGAATATATGTCTTGACTATTACAGCTGGACTCTTAATATATAGAGCAATGTTGTACATGTTTTGTGCTTGTTGATAGTACAGAATACTTTTGTCCAGGCTTTCTTTGGCATTATCATAAATAATGAAGATCTCAGTAATATAAGCCCAGGAGAAAAGGGTTTATAAAAATCTAACATACTATCCTAGTCATGCCTCAAAAAAAAAACAAGCTATAAAAATAATGAGAGGATATTTTGAAGGCACTATTTTTCTTAATTATTTCCAACTTTATTTCCCTTTACCTCTTTTTAATCTTTCTCCGTCTTATTCGCTATTGGCTAATCATCTCACAGTAATTAAATCACCCTCAGCAGAGTCCACCATGCCTCTTCAAGTGCCCCAGCCTAATGTCTGGCTCAGCTCTGACAAAAAGTAGCTGGGAAAACCTGTTTTGTGGCACTATTCTTAAGAATATCTTTACACTTGGGCTGGCCCCGTGGCTTAGTGGTTAAGTGTGCACACTCTGCTGCTGGCGGCCCGGGTTTGGATCCCAGGCATGCACTGACATGCCAGTTCTCTGGCCATGCTGACACCGCGTCCCAAATACAGCAACTAGAAGGATGTGCAACTATGACATACAACTGTCTCCTGGGGCTTTGCAGGAAAAATAAATAAATAAATAAAATTATTAAAAAAAAAAAGAACATCTTTACTCTTACAATAATAGCTATATGTTTGAAAGGCACCAGTGGATTACAAAATGAAGTACTTGACCAATGTTGTATCCTCATTTTCCCTCCAGGGAGAACACAACATTCGTGTGTAATGCAGGGCTGCTGCTTTATTGTTCTCTCCTTTCAAGACATTTTATTACTTGTAAAACATAATAGGATTAATGGTGATATATGAGTAACAATATAAACTTACAGACAGCAAAAAGATACTATTTCAGTGTCATCATTTTATGTACTGTAACAAACAGTAATATTTTCATAGTGTAATATCTTGATTGATCATAAATTTTTTCCTGGCTCATTTTTATGCTAATTCATTTATTAGATTACCAAATTTATACTTTTATGATCTTTATTTTCAATCAATATAATTGAAGGGACATCAGTTGTTCTTGGTAAGTGAAAGTTCAGAAAAAATTTTTGATAATGTATAAGTTTGAGAAGGATCTTTTTGTTTTTTAAAAGAGAAGTCAGGCCTGGCCCTGTGGCTTAGTGGTTAACTGCACGCGCTCCGCTGCTGGAGGCCCGGGTTCGGATCCCGGGCACGCACCGACGCACTACTTCTCCGGCCGTGCTGAGGCAGTGTCCCACATACATCAAGGATGTGCAGCTATGACATACAGCTATCTACTGGAGCTTTGGGGGAAAAATAAATAAATAAAATTATAAAAAATATAAAAGAGAAGTCATTTAATATTTAGAAAAGTTCTCAAAAATCATCAAACACTTTAATTTTACAGAAAGGAATACTACGTTCCAGAGAGGCTAAGTACGTTGTCACACACTAACCAGAAACAGACCTGGGCCTAGAACTCAGGTCTGAGTCACCTGACTTCTACTGGACCACACTCAAGGGAGCACACCCTCTTCTTACTGGTAATTTCTAATACTAAGTTATTTTCAAAAGCACAGTTGAGAGAAATTGTAAATAAATAAAACATGATTTTATATAAAAAAGTAGCAATTGCGACCCACAATTTCTATTCCATATGAGTGTTTCCTTTCTTGTAGGTTTCTTGTTTTTAATACCAAGTCCATTTTGGTAACAAGAAAAAAGACATAATGTTTAGTTTCTTTAGTAACATACAAAAAGCTTCTGTGGAAATTAAAAAGACACTAACTAATGTCTCGTCTACTAAAGCAACTTAAGAATATTATTTGATTTTGGGAAAGCTCTGAGAGATTTTTTTAAAAATCATATCCACGTGACTATTAGTCCAGCCAGGCACATCTCCACATGACATCTCCTAGAGTGCCCAGTTTTCTGCTGGATCCAGCTATTGTCAGGCCCAATGCTCTGGCTGAGTAGAGAATGATGCCGCTTCTGAAAAGCATGTACTCAGTTCCACTTCAAGGCTGATTGATGGAGACACTAGGAAAGGAAAAGATGAAAATATTACCCTAATCAATGATGTAAAACACAAGCTATGAGCAACCGTTAAAAAAATTCTCTATGAAATTGATCAATTCTACTATCACTACACCGGGCTATTTCCTATCAGTAATTTGACACATAAACAAATAGAATAGTGTATTTAATGATATCAATTCTTTTAGTTGTGTGCTTTTCCTTTTAAAACTACATATGCTTATATGTGTTTGCTTTATTTTCAGGTGGTGTCACTGTGTCAAGGCCTCGCGGGCAGGTGGGGCCTTCACTGAGGACCCCCAAGGCCCCCCCTAGGCCCGCTGGCTGTGCACGTGCCCTTGGCCTCATGGGTTAAACCCAAGGCCGCAGGGCTCCCATAGCGAGCGGCCAGAGAAAGAAGGGCCCATGAGAGAGGTAGGCGAGGGGCGCGGGCTCTGCCAACTTCCTCTTCTCAGGTCCCTGAGAGAGAGAGACAGAGAGAGAGAGAGAGAGTGAGAGAGCGAGAGAGATCCCTGACCTCTGCATTGCTGCCTCCACCGCTGGTGCCATGTCACACACCATCCCCCTTCCCCCAGCATCCCCATGCTACCCCTGGGAAGGCACCACCACTGGGAGGCCTGTTCCTGGTCACCTCCCTGTCGTCCCTTCAGGACCAGAGCCCAGTGCAGGGGAGTTGGTTCAGACAAACATTTACATGTCCCTCTCCATGAGAATTGTCTTCTCCAGTCTCACATCCCAAACCCCACCCCCAACATCCTCCTTTGTCTTATCTGAAGATAGTATTTAAGAGGAGCATCTCTGCCATTCTTTTGAGAGACTCCATTTCTCATGTGTCTCCCATGGATACATGTTATGAGCCCAATTTAATCAAGCATGGATTCTTTTACTTGCCTATTTGCATCAGGAACATAATTACTAGCTAGAGAATTAATTAGAGAATATTCATGGTGAATGAAAGATGTCATTTCTAATAACATAATGGAATTCCTTGAGGCTTTATTCTGGGGATATGTGTAGGATTAAGTCACGACACACTGTGAGAGTGATAAATAAGTTCTATATATTTTTCTTCTTCAAGACCATGAATTTCAGCCACAGTTCATACCCATCTACTTTGCAACAATGAAAAACAAACAATGACCTTGAATATTTTGCCCTCAGATTCATTAGTCTTTAAAGTATTAATTGAACAATTTAAATCTAGATGAGTGAAAGACTATGGAGACTTCTAGAATGTCACGTTAGGTCCTTTAGAAGTGAAGAATTGTTTTTATAAAACATTTCTATTCCTTCTTATACCTTGACAATAATGTTACTCTGAATCTGTTTTAAAGAGGATAATGGCAGATTTACTTTAATTTGCACCCCTTTTAAAGTACATTTACCTAATATTTCTCAGTCTCTTGAAAACTTTTATCTCTAGCTCAACATTCATTTAAATCACCAGACCTATTTGATGAAGCCGACATGAACATTTACTCGAAAACTCCACAGAAAATTACTAATTTAACCTGTACTCTGGACGATCCATTGTAAAACGCAAACTGGATTTGCCAGGCCCCTCAAAACGGCTCATAACTCTGTTTGTACATTTATCTGGGCAGATACTATCTGAAGGTAATTGTTCTTCCCAAATGCTTTCTTTAATTCAATCAGCAATACTTCCAAAGTCTTAATGAAAATGTGGCCAATTTGGTGAAATCCAAGTGACTTTTTTGTTTTTGCATGCCAATGAGATTAAGAAAGTAAGTGTTTTAATTATTGTTATTGATTTTAAAAATCAGAGATGAAGAAAACAAACTTCTTTGTCCAAAGACATTTCTGCAAATGAAATCGTCTGAAAAACTGACAGCTAGCCCCCTGTTTTAACCACTAAACCATAAGAAATGTAATACCGTGGGCAAACACTTGAGAGTTGTCACCTGCAGGAGTCCCCAGCACTGTTGCCCCATCAGGGCCATGGATCAGGGGAAGGAGCCAGTGGAGGGGAGTCAGCTGGGCCCTCAGCATCCTTCCTTCCTTGGTCAGAACCCGGTCCCAGCTGCTCCCTGTATCATCTTCTGGGGAAGCAGAGAATTCTTCTGGAGACACAACACATTGGGTGTTAAGGATGTCATTGTTCTTTTATAAACAGATGTTAGATCGTGTAACGGGCTTCTCAGCACAGGAGAAGCCACCTCAAGGGAAGGCAGAACTTCTCCAGGAGCTGAAGGTCATCCAGGGAGAGCAGAGTCAAGGGCTGCACAGCGTCAGCCGGCTCCTGCTCTCCATCTCATGGACACCTCGGTCCCCAATCCCCGACATCCCTCCCAGTGCCCCCCACAAGGGTTCCCATTGTATCCTCAGAGTCCCGAGCAAGCGCAGGACCGGTGCTCAGAGTGGCAGAGGGGCCGCCGAGCTGGAGAGCCCCGGGGCGCATGCACTGGGGGCGGAGTCCCTGATGCGGAAGCGGTGGCCACTGGAGTTTGTGTGGGGGGCTCGGGCAGTTTCTGGATCCTTCCTCCAGGATTTTCAGCGCGGGGAGCTCTCCTTTCTGCAGTGTGGAGGAGCGCTGGGCAGGAGCGGCGCTGAGGTAGGCGGTGGGCAGCGGGCTCGGCGTGGAGATCTCCGCCGCGTATGGCGGGAGCGCGGTGTCCGGGGCGGCGGATGGGACCGGGGCCGGGGCTGCCGGCGGGCTGCTCCAGGCGGGGGAGCCCAACCTCTGTCCCTTGGAGGAGCAGAAGAGCGCCGCTTGGCCAGCCTGTCCCTGTGCCTTGGCGGGGCCCCACCTCAGCGGGGTCACACCCATCCGTGGTGCAGGGGGCGGCAGGGAGTCGCCTGCCCTGTGCGCCCGCCCTTGAGTTCGCGCCCCCCGGGACCCCGTCTAGGCCAGGTCGCGACATCTTTGGGTGAACACTTTCCTTCGGAAGAGGGCCTGTGGTCAGCGCTCCTCTGCCTGACTCCGCTCAGGCTATTGGGCTCCTCATTGCCTTCATTAAACAAATGAACGGTTTCTACATCCTTGGGACCACCTTTATTGAAAAGCCTGATCGCATTCATGGTTTCTGATAATTGACTCTATATTTGCAAGGTGAACTTTGAAGCCTGTGAATTGTTGTAAACTGCATTTAATGAAAGGAGCTTTAAACAGTCTTTGGTGCAAATTGTGTAGCTTCCTAATACTAACTCACCTTCTGTTAACATAGACTGATGACTGATCAATTGATGATTGACATAATGTGTATGGAATTTTGGTTTCAGTTGAAAAGATTTTCTTGGCAGTCGGTGCTAAAATTAAAATCGGATAAAGAGGAGGATTTTGGAAGTTGTATGTAGTGTCTGTTTTGTCTCCGTACTCATTTAGAATTGTAAGAATTTAGATTTGGAAAGCCCATAGAACAAGAAGTTTGAAATTTTGATTTGACTGACAAGGGGAAAGGTCAAAAGGTCAAATACGGTAGGATGTCATTTATATAATATTCTAGAAAAGATAAACCATAGGGAAAGACAACAGATCATTAGTTGTCATTAGTTTTCATATTTAGTTAATCATTTAGTTCAATAGTTTAATCATTAGTTTTAATATTTCTTATTAAAAAATACATTTTAATGATAGCATCCTAATTATGCTTTTGGGTGATACCAGAAGTTGATAACCTATTAAATTCTGCAGTAGAAAGAAATGACATGTTGGTTATTGGCGTCTTTGAAGTGTAAGTATTGGCGGTAATGAAACTTTTAAATGAGCTTTTTTGGATTCTGAACTACTGATTTTTTTACTAGATCCTGTTGGACGTGGCATGTTACAAGTTTCAAAAGACTCTTTAAATTATTGTAGCAGGCTGAAGCTATTAAATTATAATGTAAGCTCTTTATAGATGAAACAGGCAAAAATACAAAAAGCCATTCATCAATTTATCTTTGTTAAAAAATCAAGTAAATCTTACCATACACATGAATGACTTTTGGCTAGACAGACCTGAACTTGACAAGATGGACTCATTGGTATGGGGAACTTCTTTTGGAATGTTAAAATGGGAGAGGATATATAAATTTTACCTGAGGGTGACCCAAGTCGATATGGCAGGTTTAGTTGCTTTTACACTCTTTCTGAGTTATGATCTTGATTAAAAACCTGGTCATAGACATTCCAAGACATTTGGACCATTTTATGTATCAATATAATAAGATGTTTTATTTCTCTGATACTTTCTGATTTCAGGGTGTCTGGGAAAAACAGTTTCTCAACATAGGTACTTTGGAATATAATTTTTGATTGTTGACTTATTGAATCATAGAATTGTTGAGTTGGAAATAATTTTAGTGGTTTAGAGCCTAACCTCTTCAATTTCCAGGAAATGGAACGTGAGGTTTCTTGAGTTAAGTCGTCCACAGTCAGACTGCTACTTTAGTGGCAGAGTTGGAACTAAATGCTCAGATGCTTGTCTCCAGATTCCTAGTACAGTGCTCTCTGTGCTGCGTACTATTAAGTAGACAAATCAATGAGTTACCTTCTCATATCATATACATAGCCAGCAGGGTCGATTATTTCCCATATGCATTTCTTTCCTTTCTTTTTTAAGTAACTACTAACCACAATTAATTTATTCCCCTGCCATGTTTAATGACCATCCTTGTGTGTCTCCTCGAGCACACGTGTGAACTCCCTAGAGTGGACACCTGCCTGTGATTGGATTGTTGGGCCAGAGGCTGATGTGCATCAGCCTCTTGATGAGCTGCAGCCAAATCATCCTCTGAAGTTTTAACAATTTCCATTCCCTCCAACAGTGTTTGAGTCATCCTTGCCCTGGGAATGGTCAGATTGGCATTGTCAGATTTTTAAATTTTTGCCAATCTGATGGGTGAGGAATGAAGTATTTGTTTTCCTCTTTTGACACACGCATAGAGCTGTGCAACTACCAAAATTGAGATACAGAACAGTTCCAGCACCCAGAACTCCCTTGAGCTGCTCTTTTCTAGTCAACTCTTCCCCCAACCTTAACCCCTGGTGGCTAATGATCTGTTGTCTTTCTCTATGGTTTGTCTTTTCTGGAATATCATATAAATGGAATCCTACAGTATTTGGCCTTTTGAGTCTGGTTTCTTTCATTTAGCATGATACATTTATTTGAGTGTTCATCCATGTTGTTGACTGTATCAGCAGTTCCTTCTGCTTTATTGCGGAATGTAGTATCCATTGTATGAATTTACCACAGTTTATCCATCCACCAGTTGAAGGACATTTGAGTTATTTTCAGTTTTGTCTTTTTTGACTATGAATAAAGCTGCTGTAAATCTTTATGATTTGAGAAGGCAAACAAGTTTTTGCATGAACATGTCTTCTTCTCCTGGGTAAGCACATAGAAGTGGAATTGCTGGGTCATATGGTATGTGCATGTTTAACTTTATTTTAAAAACTCTTTGTGGTAGCAAAGTCATGGCCCACAAAGATGTCCTAATCCCTGAACCTGGGAATACATTGGTTTACTTGGCAAAGGTGAATTAAATTTGCAGACGGAATTAAGGTTACTGATCAACTGACTTTAAAATAGGGAGAGGATCCTGGATTATCCAGGTGGGCCCAGTGCATCACAAAGGCCCTTAAAAGGGAAAGAGAAGCAGTAGAGTAGAAAAAGATCCAAGGGAAGCAGGTCCAGAGAGATGCCGAGTTCTTGGTTTTGAGGGTGGAGGAAGGGGGCATAGGCTAAGGAATGTGGTGGTCTCTAGAAGCTTGAAAAGGCTAGGAAATGGATTAAACTTTAAAGTCTCCCCAAAAGAACCTAGCTCTGCCAACACCTTGATTATAGCCCAAAGAGACCCGTGTCAGACTGCTAACCTACAGTACTGTAAAACAATAAATCTGAGTTGATTTAAGCCATGAAATTTGTGCTAATTTGTTACAGCAGCATAATAAACTCCACTTTAAAACGGTTTTCCAAAGAGGCTGAACCACTTTGTGTTCCCACCAGCAATGTAAGGGTGTTCCAGTTACTTTCCATCCTCATTAACACTTGGTATGCTCAACCTCTTTAATTCTAGTCATTCCAGTATGTACATAGCAGGATCTCAATGTGGTTTTTATGTGCCTTTTTCTCATGATTAACGACCTTGAGCATCTTTTCATGTGCTTATTTGCCATCTGCGTATCTTCTTTGGTGAAGTGTCCAAATCTGTGACCATTTTAAACTTGAATTTTCTTATTGCCGAGTTTTGAGAGTTCTTTATAGTCCTGTCAGATATGTGATTTGCAAAGGTCTTCTCCCAGTCTGTGGTTTGCCTTCTCCAGCCTCCCACGAGTGTCTTTGTAACGTCTGTGTAACATAACTCGAGAGGTTTCACATGACCTTATCTTCCTTCATTGGGAAACAGAGTGAAGTTGGAGCCCTTGAGTCCAATCAGACCTTGATCAGAGTTGGGTCTGGGTCTCAGTTTTAGTAAACCCAGGCCTTCCACTTTCCCCCGTTCCTGTTTGCGGTGCTCCCCTCCCCCGCACAGGGGTCTGGTCCCAAGTCTGGTAGATCTGTCTCCTCAGGTTTGGGAGCCCACAGAAAACTTAGCTACGCCCGTCAGACATCTCAGCGTAGCTCTCCAGCCTCCTACCTTACATTGTTCACAATATGGCAAATTCCCAAAAGGTCACACTAGCAGGATGTTTGACTTAGGCCACTTCCACCACTTCTGGAGGTTTCGCTTTGCTTTGTGGAAGCTTTTGGCCTATTTCCCCAGATTCCTGTGTGGCACCAAAACTTAACACAGGTGCTGTGAGGAAGAGCAGTTGTGTGTCTGAGAGCCTTCAGGTTTCCTCTGCCACACCAAACTAGAAGTTTGGCTAGTTTCTCTTTTCCCTAGCCGAGGCTCTGACTGAGCAAGCCAGAGTCTCGGCAAGCACCTAGAATCAGAAAATGCCTGCAGGGGAAAGAAAGATAAAAATCCCTGCTCACATAAAAGAGTTTTCTTCTTTCTGGAATTTTAGTTGGTTGGTTCTGAAGTTCTCTGATGCTCTAAAAATATATTTATAATTTATCTGGCTTTGTCCAGTTTTGCAGCAAGAGTGTTTCCCTGTCCTAGTCTCCTCTAAACCAGAAGTTCCCTTGTCGTTAGTTTTTAACTCCATCAGTTATACCCTGTCAATATTATTATTGTTTGGTAAAGTCATGCTTTCAATGATTTATTCAGACGTTTACCCTTTTTTATCCTCACGATCCATTTTTACATCTTAGCATTTCTTCTTCTATCAATTTCTTCTTAAAGTACATTCTTTTTCACTTTTTAAATTTTTTCTTTGAGGAAGATTAGCCCTGGGCTAACATCTTTTCCTATCTTCTGCTATTTTGCATGTGGGTCACCACCACGGCATGGCTGATGAGTGCTGTAGGTCCACACCTGAGATCCAAACCCATGAACCCAGGCAACCAAAGTGGTGCATGGTGAACTTAAACCAATACACCAGGTGGCTGGCTCCCTTAAAGTACATTCCTTCGATGTTCCTTAATGAGCATTTGTTGGTGGTAATACTCTTAGTAAATGTTTGCATAAAAATATCTTTAATTCACCCCAGTTCTTGAGATATGGTTTGATTGGGTATACACTGAAAGTGATCGTCTCTCTGTACCCTGAAGAATTAATCCAACTCTCTCTTGCCTTCCGTTGTTAAGACACGTATCATGGGTCTAAATGTAAGTCTCCATAAGTGTTCTGTCCCTCTGCGGGGCTTTGAATATCTTCTTTTGTATTTGGTGTTCTTTGGTTTCCCTGGATGTATCTGACTCTAGATTTATTTTTTTAATTCTGCTTGAGATGTATTCAGCTGCCTGAAGCTAGAGTAGAAGAATTTTATCAATTCTGGAAATTTCTGTTATTATGTCTGAATATTCCTTTAAATCATATATATATTTATATTTTTTAATTCAAATATATATGCACATACTTATTTATACACATTCAATATATATTCATTAAATACATATTTATATTATTTAACTCAATGTATTATATTATTCAATATAATGATTTATGTTATTCAAAAAATACATATATTATTCATATATATAGTTTCCTTTACTTGACCAAACTCAAGCCAGGCTCCTTTGAGCCCTCTTCTTCACTAGGCCTTGATCTTGGCCTATAATAACTACAGCCTCTCAGCACAAATAGTTTCACCCCACACACACACATTAAAGAATTAAACACTGACATAGTTTCTAACAGCTCAAATCCACATCCCTACGATGACCCCTGCCCCCTTATAGTGCCTGCCTGAGAAAGCTCAAGGCAGCCAAAAGAATTGACTGTTTGTTCTGGCCAACACTCGATCATTGGCCCCTGACATCCCTTTCTTAGAGCATTTACCCAAAAGTGCTTACAACTGTGAATCTTTCCTCTGTCTTTTTGAGTTGTGTATGTGTCTCCTATAACTGCATTTCTCAAGGTTCTGAGAGTCATTCCTTGAGAGGAGGACAGGGTGTCTGTCTCCCAGACTCTGTGAGAGGAGAGAAGTTAAACTTTGATCATTTCCAACTAGCAGACACAACTGGCCAGATCACACTGCACTGACCAACACTCTGTAGCTGTTCCCTCCCTGACTCTACTGAGCCCCTGCTCACCCCTCTGCCTGCTCCCTCATTCTCCCTTTCAAATGCCCCGTCACCTCTGTACAAATCAAATTGAATTCAGCCCTGTTCCCTCTTCCCTACTGCAGTGGTATATTACTGATTAAAATCTGTTTTGATCTTTTTAACTAGATTCTGGCTTTGTGTATACTCTACATTTAACACACATCCTGATAATCTCATGCATATGCATATATATGCATATACCAACACAACCATCGGCCCTCCAGGACCAGTTCAGCTGACCCCATCTTATCAACAGAGTAGTTCCGCATTTTCTTTCAGGAACTGACACCCCTCGTCCAGTTCAGGCCAGTTGAGACCACCAACCCATCAACTGGGCCTGCGCAAATGCTTGATAAGTGACCTTTTTGACATCGAGCTAAAAGCTCCATCCTCAGATCATGGTAACACTGCCAATTTGTGAACACACATCTGATGAAGAGCCATGAAGCTTGACTTTGCTTGCGCGGATCATCAATTACCTCACTTCTCCTTACTTCCAATCATCTACCTCCACACATCAGACCACCCTGCCCTTCATCCCATAAATTGTAACCCAAGCCCTGGATCAGGGAGACAGATCTGAGACAGACACGTGCCCCATCTCCTTGCAGATCAATCTCACAAAATAAAGCTACAATTCTTTCCCCAAAAGCTAATGCCAGAATAATTACCTTTTTTAATGTAGATTGGGCAAGAGAACCTCAATATTGTGCGGTAACATCAATACATATATATATACTTAATGGATGTTTTATCTTCTTTTTCTTTTTCTTTGCTGAGGAGGATTCACCCTGAGCTAATATCTGTTGCCAATCTTCTTCTTTTTCAAAGGAAGATTCACCCTGAGCTAACCTCTGTGCCAACCTTCCTCTATTTTGTATGTGGGTTGCCACCACAGCCTGGCCCACTGATGAGTGGTGTAGGTCCATGCCCAGGAACTGAACCTGGGCTGCTGAAGTGGAGTTCTCTGAATTTAACCACTAGGCCATGGGTCTGGCCGATCTCTAACTGTTTTGAAGATGTTACTAGAGATGTAATTGAAGTTTCACTATGATCTCTGGATTTCCTTGCTGCTCCTTTAGTCCCTCACTTCAGTGTATGTGTTTCTTGCTCCATCTTTCATGCTAGAGGAATACCTCAAATATCTAGTGGTCCGTGGCTACCCATTCGTATTTCTGTGATGAGGAGGAAACAGCTGAGTATGATCTCTGTGGGCCTGATGGGGCCTGTGTCTGTCTGGACTCAGTGTTTCTTCAGGGGTGTAGAGTGTTGACATAAACAAGCAAACAATGTTGGCACCCACACTGATCTCTAACAACATACTTATTCTACACATTCCCACAATGACAGACATCTTCTGAACACTTGGAAATGCTGACAACACACACACACACACACACACACACACTATTTGCAAATGACCAGCAGCATTCAGCCTGTAAACTGCACCTGATAATGCACACTGATAATCAGAACATACACACAAACTCACACACATACAGACCACTCACTGTCTCAGAGCCCACAGTGACTTGAACTCTAAACACACACAGACATCAACAAAACACACATTCACATAGATGCTATAATAGCCATGCACCCTGTGACCATACAGAATTGCTGAACACACACACATCCACACAACAAGGAACGTGGCCATGCACGTGTGGGCTTGATCAGGGGTTTTTTCACACCTCAGCATCAACATGGACACCCCGGGGCGAGAGGGAGAGGCAGAGGGAACAGGGGGAACATGGGGGGAGCAGACAGGAGGCACTTGCATAAAGCAAATATGATACCTGCAAAGCTGGTTCCTAAATGACATATGACTCAAGGGTATGAGGAGCCAAGAGGATCTGAAATGGTACAAAGGAGGTGACTGATACAAACCCATCACAAGATATTGAAATGTAAGGGACAGTGATATTTTAAAAGGCACTGAGGAGAGTTCATCAAAGCTTAGGTATAATTCCAGACCATGAGTGACATGGAATTCTGGCCAAAGAACAGCCATTATTGCTGTTAAAATTCCTATTTAAATGTTTCTTATAAAATTATACTCATTGAAAAATGACAAATATTCATTGGTTTAAAACATTTAAAACATTTCAGGATAAAATTACTGCAGGTTCCACTTTTATTGAGTAGCTTTCCTTGGGCAGCTATAAAAGCTGGATAAAGCACACAGAACAGCTGCTGGAAGGGTCAGAGAACATCCCGTGCAGGCAGGACTTGGGGGTCTATAATCTCTGAGATGAGGGAAGCACAAGATTGTGAGCACCAGCTCCATGCAGCTTCTCCCCTAAGGCATTTGCTATTTCAACAGTGAGAGAAGAGAGTCTGAGTAGAAAGAGGAGGAAAAATGAAATGAAATTTGGTTCCAGCAAAGTCCAGTAACTTCTGCTTCCAGTCAGATGTGGTAAAGGCAGAGCAACAATTAAACATTGATTTAATAAATACAGTGTGTTTGAAAACACCAAAGGGATGTGGAAGAAACAGGACTAGATGAAATAAAATTTCAAAAAGTTAAGAGCCTTTTTAGGTGAGATTGCCAGACATACCCTCACCCGGGGGAATTTGCGTAATCTGGACCGTGGTAATCAGACTTGTGTTAGCAGAAGACAATAGTAAGTACAATCTGTCATATTGATCTATGTTAGCTTTTTAATATCACAAGTTTTGTTTCCCTGTTAAATTTTATTGCCTCCACTAGAAGACTCTGTGAAGGGAAGGACATTGTATCATTTGCCACGTGATCTCCAGAACATTCTTCAGTTGGGGCTGTATGACTACTATAGATATTTGTTAATTGTTGGTTTCATGAATGCTATGGACTGAATGTCTATGTAACCCAATTTCATACGTTAAAATCCTAACCCCTGACGCGATGGTATTTGAAAGTGGAGCCTTTGGGAGTTAATTAGGTTAGGTGAGGCCATGAGTGTGAAGCCCCCATGATGGGATTAGTGCCCTTATAAGGAGATGGAGGGCCAGAACTCTCTCTGCCAGATGAGGGTAGAGCAACAAGCTGTCCTTCTGCAAAACAGGAAGACAGGTCTCACCAAAAACAAATCAGCTGGAACCTAGATCTTGAACATCCCAGTCTTGAGAACTCTAAGGAATGCATTTCTGTTGTTAAAAGTGCCCAGTCTAGGGACAGCCCAGTTGCGCAGTGGCTAAGTGTGTGTGCTCCACTTCGGCGGCCTGAGGGTTTGCAGGATCGGATCCCGGGTGCACACTGATGCACCGCTTGTCAAGCCGTGCTGTGGCAGCGTCCCATATAAAAAGTAGAGGAAGATGGGCACAGATGTTAACCCAGGGCCAATCTTCCTCAGCAAAGATGAGGAGGATTGGCATCAGATCTTAGCTCAGGGCTGATCTTCCTCTCACACACACACACACACACACACACACACACAAAAACCCAAAAGTGCCCAGTCTAGGGGCCTGCCCCACCACCTAGTGGTTAAGTTTAGTGAGCTCCTCTCTGGCAGTCTGGGTTCGGTTCCTGGACACAGACCTGCACCACTCATCAGCAGCCATGCTGTGGGGGTGACCCACATACAAAATAGAGGAAGACTGGCATGGATGTTAGCTCATGATGACTCTTCCTCAGCAAAAATATAAATAAAGAACCCAGTCTATGGTATTTTTGTTACAGCATCCCATACTGACTAGGACACTGAGTGTGTGAATAACTTCATCTAGATCGATGATCCTTCTTCCACATGACACATTATTGCCAATGATTCCTAATTTGGCGTGAGTCAAATGTCCCTTAAGGATCATAAAGACGTTAGGGACCTTCTCCGTAGTTATGTACATATTGATACGCATGAAAACGTTGCATCAAGTGCTTTATCGACGCCTTAGTCTCACACCTCATCCCATTAGCCTTCAACGAACCTCAGTGTTACAGCCAGTGCTTTGGAAAACAGAGGAAAGTCCCTGGACGGAAGAGGGGCTGGTGTCCATCGTGCAGCTCCTGTCCTCTGCCCAGCCAGCTCCAGCGCAGGGTCAATTTATAAGATGGGCTTTCCTCCAGGCAGCTCTGTCTTTCTCCCAGCCTGTTCTAATATAGGATGATCTCACCAAGAGCAATGATTGGAAATTGGAAGGGAAGAGCTACAGAAGGCATCTGCCAGGGGAAATTCTTTGTGGTTACATGATCTAGAATATGGACACCCGGCTGCTCTAAGGGGTCCTGAAAATGGAACCCTTCCCATGTCTGCAATATCCCTCTGTGTCCTCTTTCCCCACCATCTCTCTGTTCTTGGTGGCAAAATTCCCTTGGCAACGACAATATAAAAATGCAAATAGGGAATGGTCCATTTCCAGTCTCAGAATTCTGTGAGATTTTACTGCCTATCCCCAGTCTCCCAGGACTAACGCCCTTTTTACTCTTTTAAGATTAGATCACATTTTAATCTCCTTGAATCAGAGTTTTCTCTCATCCTTGTTATGTATATACATTTTCTAACACAGAATATTGAAAACATTATTTTTGGCCCTACAATTTCCAGATTAATTCATAGCTATTTTCTGATGGATGCATGCCTTTTTAATTATGTTTATAACTCCATTAACTATAGAAATTGACTACATGCTGAGTAGTAATGTACTAATACAGGAAAATGGCCCATTTTTATTCATCATAAAGTTTCATGTTTTCATCAAGACAAATACACGAATACTTAATTATTCAGCAAAAACTCTTACTGTGTACATGTAAGCAATAATAAATCTATTGGAGTTGGTTTACCTTGTCGATTATTCCTTGTTTCTGAATTGTCCCTTCAGCATTTCCATGAACATTTTAGAATCCTGCATCCTTATCCTACCATTTTAAATACTAGGTCATTGACAAAAGTCCACATGACTTATCCAGTTGTGTGCTAGTGTGTCCTTTGTAGGGTGTCTTTCCGGGTACGTTTTCCAATGTGAACTCCAGCTGATGGCCTTGTGGCACTGACGTAAATACTGGTGTCTCCACATATCATGGGGCCAGTGGTGTGTGGTCCTTTACGGAGTCATATATAACCTAATACTTTTCATTCAATCAGTGTAAACAATGCTATGGAAAGTAGATTGGGGACAATTAATAAAAGAAGATTGATTATGAACATGCTGTTGGGGAGAAAAATTGAACCTCTGGCTATAAAGGTTTATGTTTATGCAATTAATCAGCTACCCTAACAAACCCCGTTCATAGGCAGGGCTATATACATATATATATTAGATTAAGATTATATCATCCATTAGTTTGAATGTGCGTTTGTAAAGTATGCCTTGTTTCTCTTGCCCTTTCATACTGGGAGAAATACGGAATAGATAGAAAATGACTGGCTTACTCTGGTCCTAACTCAGATCACGTAGGGCTTGAATCGTTGAACAAATGAGCCATTAACGGCGGCTACACCACTGGGATTTCCTGATCTAACATCGGTTATACACCCTATTGTGGATATGGACTCTAGAATAGGATTGTGCTGTTAGCCTCAGGGTAACTTGTTCCGCTGATCAATATTTTGGATCAATAAGTGATAAAATATTTTGACTAGCTGGTCTAGATTTTAATCACTCGGTGGTTATTTTCTTCCCTGAGGTCACCCCAACCAAAATTCTTAGTCCATTTAAGTTTTGTTATCCCTTGATTTGGCTTACCTTTGTGTTTTTTTAATTAATTGAAGCT
Organism: Diceros bicornis minor; assembly: GCF_020826845.1. Classification (NCBI taxonomy): domain Eukaryota; kingdom Metazoa; phylum Chordata; class Mammalia; order Perissodactyla; family Rhinocerotidae; genus Diceros; species Diceros bicornis. The sequence continues at coordinate 59,230,576 of NC_080758.1, forward strand.
CCATAGGGTCTTCTCGCCTTATTTTGTCATTCCCACCTCTTCAGGGAAAGATCAATTTCACTGTTTAAATGTAAGAGAGAGTAAAACCCTCGAGTGGCCCTTCATACAAGTTCTCATTTAGACAACAAATGATGATGTTGCCTTTGCAAGGTCTGGTCACCGCGGCTTTTACACCGTGTCACTGAGCAAGCAGTGCCTGTAACACCAGAAATGCCAGAGGAGATGCTTTTCCTAAACAGGTGTGGGCTGTGTTTGCCGATTTTCTTTTACTTTTTAAAGCTTTCCTTGAATGCCTACCTGTGTTGGGTTAACAATTAATATAATAAATAATTATTGGGTTGAATTTATTTTATTGTTAACTTTTGGTGATTATGTGTTCTGATATCAGATTATGCAAGGAGAAACAACTCTTATTCCTCATAGTAACAGTACTACTTCTATGAATTAATAGATTAATGCAGTATTAGATTAGGAGTTAGTTTCTGTGACTGAAATTAAGTATATTGTCGAACCCGAAAGCTTTCTTAATTGGTGGCTGAATTTAGGCCAACGAGGGTATTGTTTGTACTCCCTCTCTAAGGAAGGTTGTATCCTGTATCTAAAAGGCTGTACCTCTTTAGGGCTGGGTCTGGAGGAGGCAGGAGGCTGGACCAGTGTGGAGCTGGCTCTGGCCCAGAGGGATGAGCAAGAGACACAGGGCACCTGCTGCCACACACAGCCGCAGCAGACATCACTCATCAGTCACGACATGCTTGGCTGCAGAGCCAAGAGAGCCCCCAGTCCAACAAGGTGCACTCCGAAGCCACTCCCGGGCAGAGCAGGGGACTGTGATGAACCCATTTGCAGTCCCTGCTCCCCTAAGACGTGCTGCAGGCCTCCTCTCCCCACTTACCTCAGCAGCTCCTCACTGTCCTCGGGACTCAGGCCTTCAAGGCCCGCCAGCAGGCTGCTCCAGCACTTCTCCTTCCTTATCATCGTCTCCCCTCTCTGCTCCCACTCTAGTTCCAGGGCAAGTTACTTGTGGCTCCTGAGTGCTGCTCCTTGGCCTGGAAGGCCCTTCCTTCACCCCATCCACCCTGTGCACTCCTACTTACGCTTCAAGACTCGACTCCAGTGATGCCTCCTCAGGAAGCCCTCCCTGATGCTCCATCTTCCCAGGCATGCTCTGGGCCACCACTCTGCCTCCTGCCCACGTCCATCACTGCCAGGAACCTTGCTGGGCCCTTGTCTGGTCTCCACGTCCAGCCTAGCCCCTAAGGGGGGGAGGAAATGCTTAGGCTCAGGCAGTGGAGCAGACTCCTGGACCGTGGTGACACTCTCCACCCAAGGAGAGGTCATTCATTGACCCACTTCCAGCTTGGGCCCAATGCAGCTCAGGGGGAGCCAGGACACAGGGAGGCTGGCTCTGGGCTCCACAGGTCACAGGGTCAGCCTAGAGAAAGGGCACAAGGGGCCACACAAAGGGCCTCAGGACAGAACTCCAAGTCAACAATACCCTTGCCAAGGGCAGCAGGGGCCAAAGGCAGCTGCACAGGCCGCAGGAGGTTCTGGTGAGCTTTTCATCTGCTCAGAGAGGCCCAGGGCTGGATAGAAGGAACTCAGGAGGCCCGTCTGAGGTGGAGGCCACCTCGGGGGCATGTAAGCAGAAGCTGAGCTTCCCACAGTAAGTGGAATCTGAAGAGGTGACCCTCAGACCCCTGGCAGCTCTAACGTCTCCGAGTTGGAAGTCAGTCCCCTCAGTCACAGCCTCTAGCTGCCCCCTCATAGGGCTGTGCCTCTCAAACACAGCTCCCAAGGTGAGTGGAGGCTGAGGGTGAATCAAACTTCCTACCCGTGGGAACCTCTGTGATCCCGGCCTCCCACAAGGGGCCAAGGATGATGAGCAAGGGACAGAGGGACTGACCCACACGACTTCCCCACGGATTCTGAACATGCTTGTGATTCACGGGGCCAATTAGTATCTGTCCTCATCTCCACTCCTCTCTCCCCAAAAGGACATGTCAGTGTTTACTATGACATCCACAGACACATCAAGGGCATCTGGGAAGAGTCATGTGTACATCTGGAGAGAAAGGAACTGTGAAAACCAGTAATATCTGCATCCATGTGTGCAGATACTGACATCCACATACAGCTGTCACATTCCTCCAGCAGCCCTGGAATACTCCGCAACCACGCTGACAGGTTTTGGCACATGGGAGCCAAACCAACTGGTGCTGTCCCCGAATGCCACCACTGCTGGGGCCTACCTTGAGATTGGGGGGAGCCTGGGTGCCATGCCCCATCTCACAAAATTCTGGCTGTTGTCCAGGAGGGTCTCACAGCCTTTGAGGATCATGCACTCCATGGCTATGTTTTCCTGGATGCTCTCTGTCTCATTTACTTCATTGTTCATTATCCTGTGGGGACAGAAAATAAGCCAGAGACAGGCTGTCCCCACCTCTCAGGGAGAAGGGAATGCCGGGCCTCTGGCCAGACGTAGGAAGAAGGCCTGGCACCCAGGATGCTCAGGTGGAGCCTGTGGTCATGAAGGGGGAGAGAGCATGCATATTGAATACCTGCTGTGCTGGGCACTCTATGGGCATGATCTCACATCATCCTTCTGACAGCCCAAGGTGACAGATGGCCTTATTTCAGAGAGACGGAAATGGAGATTAATAGCTAGAAAGCAGGTCTGATCTAAAAGTCTGAACCATGTCCTTGAGGGCACATGCCTGGGGAGCCCACTCGGGGGCCATGACTGTGAGGGCCCCAGCTGGGAGGAAGCCACCCCTAGGAGCACCAGGGGCCCATGGCCGGGAGGGCCCAGGCCCTAATAGGCCCCAGCTCTGGGCTGCGTGGAGAATGCGGTTAGAGCCAGCCCCTGACCCAGCGGACCACACAGGCTGTCCAGCTCCGCAGAGCAGGCAGTGTGGGAAGGTGAGGGGGAGCTCTGGGTCCTAAGCCCACCTCCAGGCCCTTCCTCCTGTCGGCTTAGAGCCTCAAGCGTTGGGCTCTTGCTCCAGACAAGACCTTGGAAGAGGCTCCACATTAGAGTCTGAGATCAGAAGTGCTGTGGGTGTCCGTCCTCAGCCCTGCTCGTGGGAGTGCTGGGAGCTGAGAGAACCAGTCTCCATCTGCTTTGTCTCTCTCTCTCCCCCTCTCTATGTTGCTGCTCTCTCTCTGACTTGCTTCATCACTGTCTCTCTCCTTCCCCATCTTTGCCTCTGTTCTTCTCCCCCTACCTCTCCCTGCTGCAGATTCCCAGGCACATTCTGACACTGCATGAGCTCCTGGCCCACTTTTCATGAGCACATCGAGCCAACAGCCTGGACGATGTCAGGGCTAAAATGGAGGAGCTGTCTGGGTGAGCCCGGCTTCCGGGTGCCCCCGCCAGTGGACAAGCCAGGGCTGAGGATGCTCCCCAGTGGGAGTTTGCTGACCCCCAGATGGTAAAAGCTCATGTTCAGGTTAGGATCCCAAATGGTGAGGGTTGGGGGACCCCCAGCTTGCCCCACCTGCAAGCAGGGCCCCCGGAACAATCTGAGGAGTTCACAGCTGAAGCCCAGTGGGCACTTGGTGGGATGGTGTAGGTGCTGTGCTGTCCTGGGCACAGATGGGGTTCGAGGAAGGGCCCTGGGTACTCACGTGAGCCCACCTGCCAAAATGGGGAACCGCCCAGGGACTCACAGGTACTCTGCCAACTTCTTCTGTTCTCCAGTGTCAGTGTGTCACAATCTGTGGTTTAGGAGCCCCAGAGGGGGTCCTGGGTGATGGGTCTTCATGTGCTCAAGGCTGCAGTCAACAGCAGGCAGTGTCATGGGTGGAGAAGCCCATGACTAGTCCAGTGTCAGAGGCCCCAGCCCTCTGGTCAAGGTCCCTCCCCTGCCCCTCTTTCAGTCACCAAAGTACGGGGCAACCTTCCTCTGCCGGGGCAGAAGCAGAGGGACCAGGAACAAGGCGCCTACAACAACCCAGGCAGCAGTTGATGGTGGCCTGTACCAGGTGGTGGTAGTGGAGGCGAGGAGGAGGTTCAGATTCTGGGTGTGTTTTGAAGATGGAACCAACAGGAGTTTCTGATGCATTAGATGTGAGGAGAGAGAAGACGGGAGTCAAGGGTGAGTCCAGCGTTTTTGGCTGAGCAAGCAGAAGGTTGGAGTTGCTGCTAACCGGGATAGAGAAAGGTGCAGGAAGGGCAGGTGTGGAGGGGCAGTCTTTCTTGCTTCACTGGAGCTTTACTGGGGGCATGTTGAACTTGAGATGGACAACAGTGGTGGAGAGGACAAGAAGGGAGGAGGGTGTTTGAGTCTGGGGTTTCAGGGTGGGAGCCATTCAGGAACCATCAGCTCGGAGATGGTATTTAAAGTCACAAGACTAGTGAGATCACCAGGGGAGTGAGTTTAGGCAGGAACGAGATGCGCACAAAGAGCTGAGCCCTGGGTTCTCCACCTTATGAAGGCCAAGAGATGATGAGCAGCCTCGTAGTCAGTGTTGAGTTGCCACAAACTGCAAAGGATTGTTGGTGTGCAGTATGTGAGGTCCAGTACCCAGCCCTGCCAAACACTCAGTGCCCTAAATGGCTTCCCGAATCCAGCAAAAGGCAGCCAGTAGGGCCACGGATCCCAGCTGGGTAGAGGGAGGACAAGGCTGGACCAGGGCAGGGCACAGGCTCCGGAGTGGAGGTTCATTCAGGGAGAAAATGTAATCAGAGCGTGATTGCAGACTAACAAAAACCATTGTGGGGTGGGGACCCCAGTCTTCTCATGCCCCAAGGAGCCAAATCCTGCACACTTCCCCAAGGAGAACACCTGGGGCTCCTGCTAGGCTCCTCGTCACTGTGGGTTGCCCTGTTCCCGGTCGGGCAGGAGTGAAGAAGGCACATGAGTGCCAAGCCCTTTGTCCCAAGACCCTGATCCACTTTCCTGAAGCCTGTCTCCTTGGGCTGTCAGAAGGATGATGTGAGATCATTCCCATAGAGTGCCCAGCACAGCAGGTATTCAATATGCATGCTCTCTCCCCCTTCATGACCACAGGCTCCACCTGAGCATCCTGGGTGCCAGGCCTTCTTCCTACGTCTGGCCAGAGGCCCGGCATTCCCTTCTCCCTGAGAGGTGGGGACAGCCTGTCTCTGGCTTATTTTCTGTCCCCACAGGATAATGAACAATGAAGTAAATGAGACAGAGAGCATCCAGGAAAACATAGCCATGGAGTGCATGATCCTCAAAGGCTGTGAGACCCTCCTGGACAACAGCCAGAATTTTGTGAGATGGGGCATGGCACCCAGGCTCCCCCCAATCTCAAGGTAGGCCCCAGCAGTGGTGGCATTCGGGGACAGCACCAGTTGGTTTGGCTCCCATGTGCCAAAACCTGTCAGCGTGGTTGCGGAGTATTCCAGGGCTGCTGGAGGAATGTGACAGCTGTATGTGGATGTCAGTATCTGCACACATGGATGCAGATATTACTGGTTTTCACAGTTCCTTTCTCTCCAGATGTACACATGACTCTTCCCAGATGCCCTTGATGTGTCTGTGGATGTCATAGTAAACACTGACATGTCCTTTTGGGGAGAGAGGAGTGGAGATGAGGACAGATACTAATTGGCCCCGTGAATCACAAGCATGTTCAGAATCCGTGGGGAAGTCGTGTGGGTCAGTCCCTCTGTCCCTTGCTCATCATCCTTGGCCCCTTGTGGGAGGCCGGGATCACAGAGGTTCCCACGGGTAGGAAGTTTGATTCACCCTCAGCCTCCACTCACCTTGGGAGCTGTGTTTGAGAGGCACAGCCCTATGAGGGGGCAGCTAGAGGCTGTGACTGAGGGGACTGACTTCCAACTCGGAGACGTTAGAGCTGCCAGGGGTCTGAGGGTCACCTCTTCAGATTCCACTTACTGTGGGAAGCTCAGCTTCTGCTTATATGCCCCCGAGGTGGCCTCCACCTCAGACGGGCCTCCTGAGTTCCTTCTATCCAGCCCTGGGCCTCTCTGAGCAGATGAAAAGCTCACCAGAACCTCCTGCGGCCTGTGCAGCTGCCTTTGGCCCCTGCTGCCCTTGGCAAGGGTATTGTTGACTTGGAGTTCTGTCCTGAGGCCCTTTGTGTGGCCCCTTGTGCCCTTTCTCTAGGCTGACCCTGTGACCTGTGGAGCCCAGAGCCAGCCTCCCTGTGTCCTGGCTCCCCCTGAGCTGCATTGGGCCCAAGCTGGAAGTGGGTCAATGAATGACCTCTCCTTGGGTGGAGAGTGTCACCACGGTCCAGGAGTCTGCTCCACTGCCTGAGCCTAAGCATTTCCTCCCCCCCTTAGGGGCTAGGCTGGACGTGGAGACCAGACAAGGGCCCAGCAAGGTTCCTGGCAGTGATGGACGTGGGCAGGAGGCAGAGTGGTGGCCCAGAGCATGCCTGGGAAGATGGAGCATCAGGGAGGGCTTCCTGAGGAGGCATCACTGGAGTCGAGTCTTGAAGCGTAAGTAGGAGTGCACAGGGTGGATGGGGTGAAGGAAGGGCCTTCCAGGCCAAGGAGCAGCACTCAGGAGCCACAAGTAACTTGCCCTGGAACTAGAGTGGGAGCAGAGAGGGGAGACGATGATAAGGAAGGAGAAGTGCTGGAGCAGCCTGCTGGCGGGCCTTGAAGGCCTGAGTCCCGAGGACAGTGAGGAGCTGCTGAGGTAAGTGGGGAGAGGAGGCCTGCAGCACGTCTTAGGGGAGCAGGGACTGCAAATGGGTTCATCACAGTCCCCTGCTCTGCCCGGGAGTGGCTTCGGAGTGCACCTTGTTGGACTGGGGGCTCTCTTGGCTCTGCAGCCAAGCATGTCGTGACTGATGAGTGATGTCTGCTGCGGCTGTGTGTGGCAGCAGGTGCCCTGTGTCTCTTGCTCATCCCTCTGGGCCAGAGCCAGCTCCACACTGGTCCAGCCTCCTGCCTCCTCCAGACCCAGCCCTAAAGAGGTACAGCCTTTTAGATACAGGATACAACCTTCCTTAGAGAGGGAGTACAAACAATACCCTCGTTGGCCTAAATTCAGCCACCAATTAAGAAAGCTTTCGGGTTCGACAATATACTTAATTTCAGTCACAGAAACTAACTCCTAATCTAATACTGCATTAATCTATTAATTCATAGAAGTAGTACTGTTACTATGAGGAATAAGAGTTGTTTCTCCTTGCATAATCTGATATCAGAACACATAATCACCAAAAGTTAACAATAAAATAAATTCAACCCAATAATTATTTATTATATTAATTGTTAACCCAACACAGGTAGGCATTCAAGGAAAGCTTTAAAAAGTAAAAGAAAATCGGCAAACACAGCCCACACCTGTTTAGGAAAAGCATCTCCTCTGGCATTTCTGGTGTTACAGGCACTGCTTGCTCAGTGACACGGTGTAAAAGCCGCGGTGACCAGACCTTGCAAAGGCAACATCATCATTTGTTGTCTAAATGAGAACTTGTATGAAGGGCCACTCGAGGGTTTTACTCTCTCTTACATTTAAACAGTGAAATTGATCTTTCCCTGAAGAGGTGGGAATGACAAAATAAGGCGAGAAGACCCTATGGAGCTTCAATTAATTAAAAAAACACAAAGGTAAGCCAAATCAAGGGATAACAAAACTTAAATGGACTAAGAATTTTGGTTGGGGTGACCTCAGGGAAGAAAATAACCACCGAGTGATTAAAATCTAGACCAGCTAGTCAAAATATTTTATCACTTATTGATCCAAAATATTGATCAGCGGAACAAGTTACCCTGAGGCTAACAGCACAATCCTATTCTAGAGTCCATATCCACAATAGGGTGTATAACCGATGTTAGATCAGGAAATCCCAGTGGTGTAGCCGCCGTTAATGGCTCATTTGTTCAACGATTCAAGCCCTACGTGATCTGAGTTAGGACCAGAGTAAGCCAGTCATTTTCTATCTATTCCGTATTTCTCCCAGTATGAAAGGGCAAGAGAAACAAGGCATACTTTACAAACGCACATTCAAACTAATGGATGATATAATCTTAATCTAATATATATATGTATATAGCCCTGCCTATGAACGGGGTTTGTTAGGGTAGCTGATTAATTGCATAAACATAAACCTTTATAGCCAGAGGTTCAATTTTTCTCCCCAACAGCATGTTCATAATCAATCTTCTTTTATTAATTGTCCCCAATCTACTTTCCATAGCATTGTTTACACTGATTGAATGAAAAGTATTAGGTTATATATGACTCCGTAAAGGACCACACACCACTGGCCCCATGATATGTGGAGACACCAGTATTTACGTCAGTGCCACAAGGCCATCAGCTGGAGTTCACATTGGAAAACGTACCCGGAAAGACACCCTACAAAGGACACACTAGCACACAACTGGATAAGTCATGTGGACTTTTGTCAATGACCTAGTATTTAAAATGGTAGGATAAGGATGCAGGATTCTAAAATGTTCATGGAAATGCTGAAGGGACAATTCAGAAACAAGGAATAATCGACAAGGTAAACCAACTCCAATAGATTTATTATTGCTTACATGTACACAGTAAGAGTTTTTGCTGAATAATTAAGTATTCGTGTATTTGTCTTGATGAAAACATGAAACTTTATGATGAATAAAAATGGGCCATTTTCCTGTATTAGTACATTACTACTCAGCATGTAGTCAATTTCTATAGTTAATGGAGTTATAAACATAATTAAAAAGGCATGCATCCATCAGAAAATAGCTATGAATTAATCTGGAAATTGTAGGGCCAAAAATAATGTTTTCAATATTCTGTGTTAGAAAATGTATATACATAACAAGGATGAGAGAAAACTCTGATTCAAGGAGATTAAAATGTGATCTAATCTTAAAAGAGTAAAAAGGGCGTTAGTCCTGGGAGACTGGGGATAGGCAGTAAAATCTCACAGAATTCTGAGACTGGAAATGGACCATTCCCTATTTGCATTTTTATATTGTCGTTGCCAAGGGAATTTTGCCACCAAGAACAGAGAGATGGTGGGGAAAGAGGACACAGAGGGATATTGCAGACATGGGAAGGGTTCCATTTTCAGGACCCCTTAGAGCAGCCGGGTGTCCATATTCTAGATCATGTAACCACAAAGAATTTCCCCTGGCAGATGCCTTCTGTAGCTCTTCCCTTCCAATTTCCAATCATTGCTCTTGGTGAGATCATCCTATATTAGAACAGGCTGGGAGAAAGACAGAGCTGCCTGGAGGAAAGCCCATCTTATAAATTGACCCTGCGCTGGAGCTGGCTGGGCAGAGGACAGGAGCTGCACGATGGACACCAGCCCCTCTTCCGTCCAGGGACTTTCCTCTGTTTTCCAAAGCACTGGCTGTAACACTGAGGTTCGTTGAAGGCTAATGGGATGAGGTGTGAGACTAAGGCGTCGATAAAGCACTTGATGCAACGTTTTCATGCGTATCAATATGTACATAACTACGGAGAAGGTCCCTAACGTCTTTATGATCCTTAAGGGACATTTGACTCACGCCAAATTAGGAATCATTGGCAATAATGTGTCATGTGGAAGAAGGATCATCGATCTAGATGAAGTTATTCACACACTCAGTGTCCTAGTCAGTATGGGATGCTGTAACAAAAATACCATAGACTGGGTTCTTTATTTATATTTTTGCTGAGGAAGAGTCATCATGAGCTAACATCCATGCCAGTCTTCCTCTATTTTGTATGTGGGTCACCCCCACAGCATGGCTGCTGATGAGTGGTGCAGGTCTGTGTCCAGGAACCGAACCCAGACTGCCAGAGAGGAGCTCACTAAACTTAACCACTAGGTGGTGGGGCAGGCCCCTAGACTGGGCACTTTTGGGTTTTTGTGTGTGTGTGTGTGTGTGTGTGTGTGTGTGAGAGGAAGATCAGCCCTGAGCTAAGATCTGATGCCAATCCTCCTCATCTTTGCTGAGGAAGATTGGCCCTGGGTTAACATCTGTGCCCATCTTCCTCTACTTTTTATATGGGACGCTGCCACAGCACGGCTTGACAAGCGGTGCATCAGTGTGCACCCGGGATCCGATCCTGCAAACCCTCAGGCCGCCGAAGTGGAGCACACACACTTAGCCACTGCGCAACTGGGCTGTCCCTAGACTGGGCACTTTTAACAACAGAAATGCATTCCTTAGAGTTCTCAAGACTGGGATGTTCAAGATCTAGGTTCCAGCTGATTTGTTTTTGGTGAGACCTGTCTTCCTGTTTTGCAGAAGGACAGCTTGTTGCTCTACCCTCATCTGGCAGAGAGAGTTCTGGCCCTCCATCTCCTTATAAGGGCACTAATCCCATCATGGGGGCTTCACACTCATGGCCTCACCTAACCTAATTAACTCCCAAAGGCTCCACTTTCAAATACCATCGCGTCAGGGGTTAGGATTTTAACGTATGAAATTGGGTTACATAGACATTCAGTCCATAGCATTCATGAAACCAACAATTAACAAATATCTATAGTAGTCATACAGCCCCAACTGAAGAATGTTCTGGAGATCACGTGGCAAATGATACAATGTCCTTCCCTTCACAGAGTCTTCTAGTGGAGGCAATAAAATTTAACAGGGAAACAAAACTTGTGATATTAAAAAGCTAACATAGATCAATATGACAGATTGTACTTACTATTGTCTTCTGCTAACACAAGTCTGATTACCACGGTCCAGATTACGCAAATTCCCCCGGGTGAGGGTATGTCTGGCAATCTCACCTAAAAAGGCTCTTAACTTTTTGAAATTTTATTTCATCTAGTCCTGTTTCTTCCACATCCCTTTGGTGTTTTCAAACACACTGTATTTATTAAATCAATGTTTAATTGTTGCTCTGCCTTTACCACATCTGACTGGAAGCAGAAGTTACTGGACTTTGCTGGAACCAAATTTCATTTCATTTTTCCTCCTCTTTCTACTCAGACTCTCTTCTCTCACTGTTGAAATAGCAAATGCCTTAGGGGAGAAGCTGCATGGAGCTGGTGCTCACAATCTTGTGCTTCCCTCATCTCAGAGATTATAGACCCCCAAGTCCTGCCTGCACGGGATGTTCTCTGACCCTTCCAGCAGCTGTTCTGTGTGCTTTATCCAGCTTTTATAGCTGCCCAAGGAAAGCTACTCAATAAAAGTGGAACCTGCAGTAATTTTATCCTGAAATGTTTTAAATGTTTTAAACCAATGAATATTTGTCATTTTTCAATGAGTATAATTTTATAAGAAACATTTAAATAGGAATTTTAACAGCAATAATGGCTGTTCTTTGGCCAGAATTCCATGTCACTCATGGTCTGGAATTATACCTAAGCTTTGATGAACTCTCCTCAGTGCCTTTTAAAATATCACTGTCCCTTACATTTCAATATCTTGTGATGGGTTTGTATCAGTCACCTCCTTTGTACCATTTCAGATCCTCTTGGCTCCTCATACCCTTGAGTCATATGTCATTTAGGAACCAGCTTTGCAGGTATCATATTTGCTTTATGCAAGTGCCTCCTGTCTGCTCCCCCCATGTTCCCCCTGTTCCCTCTGCCTCTCCCTCTCGCCCCGGGGTGTCCATGTTGATGCTGAGGTGTGAAAAAACCCCTGATCAAGCCCACACGTGCATGGCCACGTTCCTTGTTGTGTGGATGTGTGTGTGTTCAGCAATTCTGTATGGTCACAGGGTGCATGGCTATTATAGCATCTATGTGAATGTGTGTTTTGTTGATGTCTGTGTGTGTTTAGAGTTCAAGTCACTGTGGGCTCTGAGACAGTGAGTGGTCTGTATGTGTGTGAGTTTGTGTGTATGTTCTGATTATCAGTGTGCATTATCAGGTGCAGTTTACAGGCTGAATGCTGCTGGTCATTTGCAAATAGTGTGTGTGTGTGTGTGTGTGTGTGTGTTGTCAGCATTTCCAAGTGTTCAGAAGATGTCTGTCATTGTGGGAATGTGTAGAATAAGTATGTTGTTAGAGATCAGTGTGGGTGCCAACATTGTTTGCTTGTTTATGTCAACACTCTACACCCCTGAAGAAACACTGAGTCCAGACAGACACAGGCCCCATCAGGCCCACAGAGATCATACTCAGCTGTTTCCTCCTCATCACAGAAATACGAATGGGTAGCCACGGACCACTAGATATTTGAGGTATTCCTCTAGCATGAAAGATGGAGCAAGAAACACATACACTGAAGTGAGGGACTAAAGGAGCAGCAAGGAAATCCAGAGATCATAGTGAAACTTCAATTACATCTCTAGTAACATCTTCAAAACAGTTAGAGATCGGCCAGACCCATGGCCTAGTGGTTAAATTCAGAGAACTCCACTTCAGCAGCCCAGGTTCAGTTCCTGGGCATGGACCTACACCACTCATCAGTGGGCCAGGCTGTGGTGGCAACCCACATACAAAATAGAGGAAGGTTGGCACAGAGGTTAGCTCAGGGTGAATCTTCCTTTGAAAAAGAAGAAGATTGGCAACAGATATTAGCTCAGGGTGAATCCTCCTCAGCAAAGAAAAAGAAAAAGAAGATAAAACATCCATTAAGTATATATATATGTATTGATGTTACCGCACAATATTGAGGTTCTCTTGCCCAATCTACATTAAAAAAGGTAATTATTCTGGCATTAGCTTTTGGGGAAAGAATTGTAGCTTTATTTTGTGAGATTGATCTGCAAGGAGATGGGGCACGTGTCTGTCTCAGATCTGTCTCCCTGATCCAGGGCTTGGGTTACAATTTATGGGATGAAGGGCAGGGTGGTCTGATGTGTGGAGGTAGATGATTGGAAGTAAGGAGAAGTGAGGTAATTGATGATCCGCGCAAGCAAAGTCAAGCTTCATGGCTCTTCATCAGATGTGTGTTCACAAATTGGCAGTGTTACCATGATCTGAGGATGGAGCTTTTAGCTCGATGTCAAAAAGGTCACTTATCAAGCATTTGCGCAGGCCCAGTTGATGGGTTGGTGGTCTCAACTGGCCTGAACTGGACGAGGGGTGTCAGTTCCTGAAAGAAAATGCGGAACTACTCTGTTGATAAGATGGGGTCAGCTGAACTGGTCCTGGAGGGCCGATGGTTGTGTTGGTATATGCATATATATGCATATGCATGAGATTATCAGGATGTGTGTTAAATGTAGAGTATACACAAAGCCAGAATCTAGTTAAAAAGATCAAAACAGATTTTAATCAGTAATATACCACTGCAGTAGGGAAGAGGGAACAGGGCTGAATTCAATTTGATTTGTACAGAGGTGACGGGGCATTTGAAAGGGAGAATGAGGGAGCAGGCAGAGGGGTGAGCAGGGGCTCAGTAGAGTCAGGGAGGGAACAGCTACAGAGTGTTGGTCAGTGCAGTGTGATCTGGCCAGTTGTGTCTGCTAGTTGGAAATGATCAAAGTTTAACTTCTCTCCTCTCACAGAGTCTGGGAGACAGACACCCTGTCCTCCTCTCAAGGAATGACTCTCAGAACCTTGAGAAATGCAGTTATAGGAGACACATACACAACTCAAAAAGACAGAGGAAAGATTCACAGTTGTAAGCACTTTTGGGTAAATGCTCTAAGAAAGGGATGTCAGGGGCCAATGATCGAGTGTTGGCCAGAACAAACAGTCAATTCTTTTGGCTGCCTTGAGCTTTCTCAGGCAGGCACTATAAGGGGGCAGGGGTCATCGTAGGGATGTGGATTTGAGCTGTTAGAAACTATGTCAGTGTTTAATTCTTTAATGTGTGTGTGTGGGGTGAAACTATTTGTGCTGAGAGGCTGTAGTTATTATAGGCCAAGATCAAGGCCTAGTGAAGAAGAGGGCTCAAAGGAGCCTGGCTTGAGTTTGGTCAAGTAAAGGAAACTATATATATGAATAATATATGTATTTTTTGAATAACATAAATCATTATATTGAATAATATAATACATTGAGTTAAATAATATAAATATGTATTTAATGAATATATATTGAATGTGTATAAATAAGTATGTGCATATATATTTGAATTAAAAAATATAAATATATATATGATTTAAAGGAATATTCAGACATAATAACAGAAATTTCCAGAATTGATAAAATTCTTCTACTCTAGCTTCAGGCAGCTGAATACATCTCAAGCAGAATTAAAAAAATAAATCTAGAGTCAGATACATCCAGGGAAACCAAAGAACACCAAATACAAAAGAAGATATTCAAAGCCCCGCAGAGGGACAGAACACTTATGGAGACTTACATTTAGACCCATGATACGTGTCTTAACAACGGAAGGCAAGAGAGAGTTGGATTAATTCTTCAGGGTACAGAGAGACGATCACTTTCAGTGTATACCCAATCAAACCATATCTCAAGAACTGGGGTGAATTAAAGATATTTTTATGCAAACATTTACTAAGAGTATTACCACCAACAAATGCTCATTAAGGAACATCGAAGGAATGTACTTTAAGGGAGCCAGCCACCTGGTGTATTGGTTTAAGTTCACCATGCACCACTTTGGTTGCCTGGGTTCATGGGTTTGGATCTCAGGTGTGGACCTACAGCACTCATCAGCCATGCCGTGGTGGTGACCCACATGCAAAATAGCAGAAGATAGGAAAAGATGTTAGCCCAGGGCTAATCTTCCTCAAAGAAAAAATTTAAAAAGTGAAAAAGAATGTACTTTAAGAAGAAATTGATAGAAGAAGAAATGCTAAGATGTAAAAATGGATCGTGAGGATAAAAAAGGGTAAACGTCTGAATAAATCATTGAAAGCATGACTTTACCAAACAATAATAATATTGACAGGGTATAACTGATGGAGTTAAAAACTAACGACAAGGGAACTTCTGGTTTAGAGGAGACTAGGACAGGGAAACACTCTTGCTGCAAAACTGGACAAAGCCAGATAAATTATAAATATATTTTTAGAGCATCAGAGAACTTCAGAACCAACCAACTAAAATTCCAGAAAGAAGAAAACTCTTTTATGTGAGCAGGGATTTTTATCTTTCTTTCCCCTGCAGGCATTTTCTGATTCTAGGTGCTTGCCGAGACTCTGGCTTGCTCAGTCAGAGCCTCGGCTAGGGAAAAGAGAAACTAGCCAAACTTCTAGTTTGGTGTGGCAGAGGAAACCTGAAGGCTCTCAGACACACAACTGCTCTTCCTCACAGCACCTGTGTTAAGTTTTGGTGCCACACAGGAATCTGGGGAAATAGGCCAAAAGCTTCCACAAAGCAAAGCGAAACCTCCAGAAGTGGTGGAAGTGGCCTAAGTCAAACATCCTGCTAGTGTGACCTTTTGGGAATTTGCCATATTGTGAACAATGTAAGGTAGGAGGCTGGAGAGCTACGCTGAGATGTCTGACGGGCGTAGCTAAGTTTTCTGTGGGCTCCCAAACCTGAGGAGACAGATCTACCAGACTTGGGACCAGACCCCTGTGCGGGGGAGGGGAGCACCGCAAACAGGAACGGGGGAAAGTGGAAGGCCTGGGTTTACTAAAACTGAGACCCAGACCCAACTCTGATCAAGGTCTGATTGGACTCAAGGGCTCCAACTTCACTCTGTTTCCCAATGAAGGAAGATAAGGTCATGTGAAACCTCTCGAGTTATGTTACACAGACGTTACAAAGACACTCGTGGGAGGCTGGAGAAGGCAAACCACAGACTGGGAGAAGACCTTTGCAAATCACATATCTGACAGGACTATAAAGAACTCTCAAAACTCGGCAATAAGAAAATTCAAGTTTAAAATGGTCACAGATTTGGACACTTCACCAAAGAAGATACGCAGATGGCAAATAAGCACATGAAAAGATGCTCAAGGTCGTTAATCATGAGAAAAAGGCACATAAAAACCACATTGAGATCCTGCTATGTACATACTGGAATGACTAGAATTAAAGAGGTTGAGCATACCAAGTGTTAATGAGGATGGAAAGTAACTGGAACACCCTTACATTGCTGGTGGGAACACAAAGTGGTTCAGCCTCTTTGGAAAACCGTTTTAAAGTGGAGTTTATTATGCTGCTGTAACAAATTAGCACAAATTTCATGGCTTAAATCAACTCAGATTTATTGTTTTACAGTACTGTAGGTTAGCAGTCTGACACGGGTCTCTTTGGGCTATAATCAAGGTGTTGGCAGAGCTAGGTTCTTTTGGGGAGACTTTAAAGTTTAATCCATTTCCTAGCCTTTTCAAGCTTCTAGAGACCACCACATTCCTTAGCCTATGCCCCCTTCCTCCACCCTCAAAACCAAGAACTCGGCATCTCTCTGGACCTGCTTCCCTTGGATCTTTTTCTACTCTACTGCTTCTCTTTCCCTTTTAAGGGCCTTTGTGATGCACTGGGCCCACCTGGATAATCCAGGATCCTCTCCCTATTTTAAAGTCAGTTGATCAGTAACCTTAATTCCGTCTGCAAATTTAATTCACCTTTGCCAAGTAAACCAATGTATTCCCAGGTTCAGGGATTAGGACATCTTTGTGGGCCATGACTTTGCTACCACAAAGAGTTTTTAAAATAAAGTTAAACATGCACATACCATATGACCCAGCAATTCCACTTCTATGTGCTTACCCAGGAGAAGAAGACATGTTCATGCAAAAACTTGTTTGCCTTCTCAAATCATAAAGATTTACAGCAGCTTTATTCATAGTCAAAAAAGACAAAACTGAAAATAACTCAAATGTCCTTCAACTGGTGGATGGATAAACTGTGGTAAATTCATACAATGGATACTACATTCCGCAATAAAGCAGAAGGAACTGCTGATA
The DNA here is from genome assembly GCF_020826845.1 of Diceros bicornis minor. Lineage (NCBI taxonomy): Eukaryota > Metazoa > Chordata > Mammalia > Perissodactyla > Rhinocerotidae > Diceros > Diceros bicornis. The sequence continues at coordinate 59,247,258 of NC_080758.1, forward strand.
CAGTCAACAACATGGATGAACACTCAAATAAATGTATCATGCTAAATGAAAGAAACCAGACTCAAAAGGCCAAATACTGTAGGATTCCATTTATATGATATTCCAGAAAAGACAAACCATAGAGAAAGACAACAGATCATTAGCCACCAGGGGTTAAGGTTGGGGGAAGAGTTGACTAGAAAAGAGCAGCTCAAGGGAGTTCTGGGTGCTGGAACTGTTCTGTATCTCAATTTTGGTAGTTGCACAGCTCTATGCGTGTGTCAAAAGAGGAAAACAAATACTTCATTCCTCACCCATCAGATTGGCAAAAATTTAAAAATCTGACAATGCCAATCTGACCATTCCCAGGGCAAGGATGACTCAAACACTGTTGGAGGGAATGGAAATTGTTAAAACTTCAGAGGATGATTTGGCTGCAGCTCATCAAGAGGCTGATGCACATCAGCCTCTGGCCCAACAATCCAATCACAGGCAGGTGTCCACTCTAGGGAGTTCACACGTGTGCTCGAGGAGACACACAAGGATGGTCATTAAACATGGCAGGGGAATAAATTAATTGTGGTTAGTAGTTACTTAAAAAAGAAAGGAAAGAAATGCATATGGGAAATAATCGACCCTGCTGGCTATGTATATGATATGAGAAGGTAACTCATTGATTTGTCTACTTAATAGTACGCAGCACAGAGAGCACTGTACTAGGAATCTGGAGACAAGCATCTGAGCATTTAGTTCCAACTCTGCCACTAAAGTAGCAGTCTGACTGTGGACGACTTAACTCAAGAAACCTCACGTTCCATTTCCTGGAAATTGAAGAGGTTAGGCTCTAAACCACTAAAATTATTTCCAACTCAACAATTCTATGATTCAATAAGTCAACAATCAAAAATTATATTCCAAAGTACCTATGTTGAGAAACTGTTTTTCCCAGACACCCTGAAATCAGAAAGTATCAGAGAAATAAAACATCTTATTATATTGATACATAAAATGGTCCAAATGTCTTGGAATGTCTATGACCAGGTTTTTAATCAAGATCATAACTCAGAAAGAGTGTAAAAGCAACTAAACCTGCCATATCGACTTGGGTCACCCTCAGGTAAAATTTATATATCCTCTCCCATTTTAACATTCCAAAAGAAGTTCCCCATACCAATGAGTCCATCTTGTCAAGTTCAGGTCTGTCTAGCCAAAAGTCATTCATGTGTATGGTAAGATTTACTTGATTTTTTAACAAAGATAAATTGATGAATGGCTTTTTGTATTTTTGCCTGTTTCATCTATAAAGAGCTTACATTATAATTTAATAGCTTCAGCCTGCTACAATAATTTAAAGAGTCTTTTGAAACTTGTAACATGCCACGTCCAACAGGATCTAGTAAAAAAATCAGTAGTTCAGAATCCAAAAAAGCTCATTTAAAAGTTTCATTACCGCCAATACTTACACTTCAAAGACGCCAATAACCAACATGTCATTTCTTTCTACTGCAGAATTTAATAGGTTATCAACTTCTGGTATCACCCAAAAGCATAATTAGGATGCTATCATTAAAATGTATTTTTTAATAAGAAATATTAAAACTAATGATTAAACTATTGAACTAAATGATTAACTAAATATGAAAACTAATGACAACTAATGATCTGTTGTCTTTCCCTATGGTTTATCTTTTCTAGAATATTATATAAATGACATCCTACCGTATTTGACCTTTTGACCTTTCCCCTTGTCAGTCAAATCAAAATTTCAAACTTCTTGTTCTATGGGCTTTCCAAATCTAAATTCTTACAATTCTAAATGAGTACGGAGACAAAACAGACACTACATACAACTTCCAAAATCCTCCTCTTTATCCGATTTTAATTTTAGCACCGACTGCCAAGAAAATCTTTTCAACTGAAACCAAAATTCCATACACATTATGTCAATCATCAATTGATCAGTCATCAGTCTATGTTAACAGAAGGTGAGTTAGTATTAGGAAGCTACACAATTTGCACCAAAGACTGTTTAAAGCTCCTTTCATTAAATGCAGTTTACAACAATTCACAGGCTTCAAAGTTCACCTTGCAAATATAGAGTCAATTATCAGAAACCATGAATGCGATCAGGCTTTTCAATAAAGGTGGTCCCAAGGATGTAGAAACCGTTCATTTGTTTAATGAAGGCAATGAGGAGCCCAATAGCCTGAGCGGAGTCAGGCAGAGGAGCGCTGACCACAGGCCCTCTTCCGAAGGAAAGTGTTCACCCAAAGATGTCGCGACCTGGCCTAGACGGGGTCCCGGGGGGCGCGAACTCAAGGGCGGGCGCACAGGGCAGGCGACTCCCTGCCGCCCCCTGCACCACGGATGGGTGTGACCCCGCTGAGGTGGGGCCCCGCCAAGGCACAGGGACAGGCTGGCCAAGCGGCGCTCTTCTGCTCCTCCAAGGGACAGAGGTTGGGCTCCCCCGCCTGGAGCAGCCCGCCGGCAGCCCCGGCCCCGGTCCCATCCGCCGCCCCGGACACCGCGCTCCCGCCATACGCGGCGGAGATCTCCACGCCGAGCCCGCTGCCCACCGCCTACCTCAGCGCCGCTCCTGCCCAGCGCTCCTCCACACTGCAGAAAGGAGAGCTCCCCGCGCTGAAAATCCTGGAGGAAGGATCCAGAAACTGCCCGAGCCCCCCACACAAACTCCAGTGGCCACCGCTTCCGCATCAGGGACTCCGCCCCCAGTGCATGCGCCCCGGGGCTCTCCAGCTCGGCGGCCCCTCTGCCACTCTGAGCACCGGTCCTGCGCTTGCTCGGGACTCTGAGGATACAATGGGAACCCTTGTGGGGGGCACTGGGAGGGATGTCGGGGATTGGGGACCGAGGTGTCCATGAGATGGAGAGCAGGAGCCGGCTGACGCTGTGCAGCCCTTGACTCTGCTCTCCCTGGATGACCTTCAGCTCCTGGAGAAGTTCTGCCTTCCCTTGAGGTGGCTTCTCCTGTGCTGAGAAGCCCGTTACACGATCTAACATCTGTTTATAAAAGAACAATGACATCCTTAACACCCAATGTGTTGTGTCTCCAGAAGAATTCTCTGCTTCCCCAGAAGATGATACAGGGAGCAGCTGGGACCGGGTTCTGACCAAGGAAGGAAGGATGCTGAGGGCCCAGCTGACTCCCCTCCACTGGCTCCTTCCCCTGATCCATGGCCCTGATGGGGCAACAGTGCTGGGGACTCCTGCAGGTGACAACTCTCAAGTGTTTGCCCACGGTATTACATTTCTTATGGTTTAGTGGTTAAAACAGGGGGCTAGCTGTCAGTTTTTCAGACGATTTCATTTGCAGAAATGTCTTTGGACAAAGAAGTTTGTTTTCTTCATCTCTGATTTTTAAAATCAATAACAATAATTAAAACACTTACTTTCTTAATCTCATTGGCATGCAAAAACAAAAAAGTCACTTGGATTTCACCAAATTGGCCACATTTTCATTAAGACTTTGGAAGTATTGCTGATTGAATTAAAGAAAGCATTTGGGAAGAACAATTACCTTCAGATAGTATCTGCCCAGATAAATGTACAAACAGAGTTATGAGCCGTTTTGAGGGGCCTGGCAAATCCAGTTTGCGTTTTACAATGGATCGTCCAGAGTACAGGTTAAATTAGTAATTTTCTGTGGAGTTTTCGAGTAAATGTTCATGTCGGCTTCATCAAATAGGTCTGGTGATTTAAATGAATGTTGAGCTAGAGATAAAAGTTTTCAAGAGACTGAGAAATATTAGGTAAATGTACTTTAAAAGGGGTGCAAATTAAAGTAAATCTGCCATTATCCTCTTTAAAACAGATTCAGAGTAACATTATTGTCAAGGTATAAGAAGGAATAGAAATGTTTTATAAAAACAATTCTTCACTTCTAAAGGACCTAACGTGACATTCTAGAAGTCTCCATAGTCTTTCACTCATCTAGATTTAAATTGTTCAATTAATACTTTAAAGACTAATGAATCTGAGGGCAAAATATTCAAGGTCATTGTTTGTTTTTCATTGTTGCAAAGTAGATGGGTATGAACTGTGGCTGAAATTCATGGTCTTGAAGAAGAAAAATATATAGAACTTATTTATCACTCTCACAGTGTGTCGTGACTTAATCCTACACATATCCCCAGAATAAAGCCTCAAGGAATTCCATTATGTTATTAGAAATGACATCTTTCATTCACCATGAATATTCTCTAATTAATTCTCTAGCTAGTAATTATGTTCCTGATGCAAATAGGCAAGTAAAAGAATCCATGCTTGATTAAATTGGGCTCATAACATGTATCCATGGGAGACACATGAGAAATGGAGTCTCTCAAAAGAATGGCAGAGATGCTCCTCTTAAATACTATCTTCAGATAAGACAAAGGAGGATGTTGGGGGTGGGGTTTGGGATGTGAGACTGGAGAAGACAATTCTCATGGAGAGGGACATGTAAATGTTTGTCTGAACCAACTCCCCTGCACTGGGCTCTGGTCCTGAAGGGACGACAGGGAGGTGACCAGGAACAGGCCTCCCAGTGGTGGTGCCTTCCCAGGGGTAGCATGGGGATGCTGGGGGAAGGGGGATGGTGTGTGACATGGCACCAGCGGTGGAGGCAGCAATGCAGAGGTCAGGGATCTCTCTCGCTCTCTCACTCTCTCTCTCTCTCTCTGTCTCTCTCTCTCAGGGACCTGAGAAGAGGAAGTTGGCAGAGCCCGCGCCCCTCGCCTACCTCTCTCATGGGCCCTTCTTTCTCTGGCCGCTCGCTATGGGAGCCCTGCGGCCTTGGGTTTAACCCATGAGGCCAAGGGCACGTGCACAGCCAGCGGGCCTAGGGGGGGCCTTGGGGGTCCTCAGTGAAGGCCCCACCTGCCCGCGAGGCCTTGACACAGTGACACCACCTGAAAATAAAGCAAACACATATAAGCATATGTAGTTTTAAAAGGAAAAGCACACAACTAAAAGAATTGATATCATTAAATACACTATTCTATTTGTTTATGTGTCAAATTACTGATAGGAAATAGCCCGGTGTAGTGATAGTAGAATTGATCAATTTCATAGAGAATTTTTTTAACGGTTGCTCATAGCTTGTGTTTTACATCATTGATTAGGGTAATATTTTCATCTTTTCCTTTCCTAGTGTCTCCATCAATCAGCCTTGAAGTGGAACTGAGTACATGCTTTTCAGAAGCGGCATCATTCTCTACTCAGCCAGAGCATTGGGCCTGACAATAGCTGGATCCAGCAGAAAACTGGGCACTCTAGGAGATGTCATGTGGAGATGTGCCTGGCTGGACTAATAGTCACGTGGATATGATTTTTAAAAAAATCTCTCAGAGCTTTCCCAAAATCAAATAATATTCTTAAGTTGCTTTAGTAGACGAGACATTAGTTAGTGTCTTTTTAATTTCCACAGAAGCTTTTTGTATGTTACTAAAGAAACTAAACATTATGTCTTTTTTCTTGTTACCAAAATGGACTTGGTATTAAAAACAAGAAACCTACAAGAAAGGAAACACTCATATGGAATAGAAATTGTGGGTCGCAATTGCTACTTTTTTATATAAAATCATGTTTTATTTATTTACAATTTCTCTCAACTGTGCTTTTGAAAATAACTTAGTATTAGAAATTACCAGTAAGAAGAGGGTGTGCTCCCTTGAGTGTGGTCCAGTAGAAGTCAGGTGACTCAGACCTGAGTTCTAGGCCCAGGTCTGTTTCTGGTTAGTGTGTGACAACGTACTTAGCCTCTCTGGAACGTAGTATTCCTTTCTGTAAAATTAAAGTGTTTGATGATTTTTGAGAACTTTTCTAAATATTAAATGACTTCTCTTTTATATTTTTTATAATTTTATTTATTTATTTTTCCCCCAAAGCTCCAGTAGATAGCTGTATGTCATAGCTGCACATCCTTGATGTATGTGGGACACTGCCTCAGCACGGCCGGAGAAGTAGTGCGTCGGTGCGTGCCCGGGATCCGAACCCGGGCCTCCAGCAGCGGAGCGCGTGCAGTTAACCACTAAGCCACAGGGCCAGGCCTGACTTCTCTTTTAAAAAACAAAAAGATCCTTCTCAAACTTATACATTATCAAAAATTTTTTCTGAACTTTCACTTACCAAGAACAACTGATGTCCCTTCAATTATATTGATTGAAAATAAAGATCATAAAAGTATAAATTTGGTAATCTAATAAATGAATTAGCATAAAAATGAGCCAGGAAAAAATTTATGATCAATCAAGATATTACACTATGAAAATATTACTGTTTGTTACAGTACATAAAATGATGACACTGAAATAGTATCTTTTTGCTGTCTGTAAGTTTATATTGTTACTCATATATCACCATTAATCCTATTATGTTTTACAAGTAATAAAATGTCTTGAAAGGAGAGAACAATAAAGCAGCAGCCCTGCATTACACACGAATGTTGTGTTCTCCCTGGAGGGAAAATGAGGATACAACATTGGTCAAGTACTTCATTTTGTAATCCACTGGTGCCTTTCAAACATATAGCTATTATTGTAAGAGTAAAGATGTTCTTTTTTTTTTTAATAATTTTATTTATTTATTTATTTTTCCTGCAAAGCCCCAGGAGACAGTTGTATGTCATAGTTGCACATCCTTCTAGTTGCTGTATTTGGGACGCGGTGTCAGCATGGCCAGAGAACTGGCATGTCAGTGCATGCCTGGGATCCAAACCCGGGCCGCCAGCAGCAGAGTGTGCACACTTAACCACTAAGCCACGGGGCCAGCCCAAGTGTAAAGATATTCTTAAGAATAGTGCCACAAAACAGGTTTTCCCAGCTACTTTTTGTCAGAGCTGAGCCAGACATTAGGCTGGGGCACTTGAAGAGGCATGGTGGACTCTGCTGAGGGTGATTTAATTACTGTGAGATGATTAGCCAATAGCGAATAAGACGGAGAAAGATTAAAAAGAGGTAAAGGGAAATAAAGTTGGAAATAATTAAGAAAAATAGTGCCTTCAAAATATCCTCTCATTATTTTTATAGCTTGTTTTTTTTTTGAGGCATGACTAGGATAGTATGTTAGATTTTTATAAACCCTTTTCTCCTGGGCTTATATTACTGAGATCTTCATTATTTATGATAATGCCAAAGAAAGCCTGGACAAAAGTATTCTGTACTATCAACAAGCACAAAACATGTACAACATTGCTCTATATATTAAGAGTCCAGCTGTAATAGTCAAGACATATATTCATGTGTGTAAAATTATAATGATTTTCTTATTTTCTCTGGCTGTGAACCATGTTAAAATATATAGTAATAAGCAGAAAACCTGAAGAACTAGGTGATTTAAAACACCTGTTGTTACAGCTAGGCCATTCAAGGGTGAAATTAATTTCAATTTCACACTTCTCCTTTCCTTGTAGCCAGTGAAGTGTCTGGAAGACAGAAAACACATAAAATTAATTGAGAGTTAACAGTATTTGGAGGCAGTTGAGGTTAAGCACTCAACAATGATGTCCCTTACTTCAGGAGCCATTGACTGTTTGTCATAAGTTTACTTTATACATGGGTTCTATTCTTAGATTATTTCTGTATGTTTCTTAGAAGAGAGACAGGGCAGGAGAATTAACTATCAATCTACTGTGCGCCAGTTCCTTTACTGTATTCCCTTATGCAATTCTTACAGTAATCCTTTAAAGTAACTGTTATAATTCATATTTAACTGATAAAGAAAACCATGTTTACAAAACTGGGTCAAGGGTAAGGGGGAAGATGTGAACATCAGTCTGTTGGGTTATGCCTCATATTCTCTCCATTGTGATAAAAATGGTGCTTCAACATGGGTTCTCACCATCTGGCTATTTAATACCGGCTCCTGCCAACAGCATTGGATGAGATGAGATGAGAAGTTTGTTTCCAAAGTTATTCTATTATATTTAAACTCTACTATTTATGAGTAGGATGTCAAGACATGTTTTAGAGGCATAGAGAGCAACTGATTAGTCCACCTACACATTTTTCAGGTTTACTATAACTTTCGTGTGCCACATTGTATCAACTTTACCAACTTTAGTGCTTCACTGTTCTGTTTTATAAAACTCAGAATTTCACTTTTCATGTAAAGCACTTTGCTGCTCTCTTAGTCACTAGATGGCAGTTCTGTATCTCTGTAAATTACCACTGCAGCAGGAAATGAGAGATCTTAAGCCAGTTTGCTCTGCACAAATGATGGACATAGGAGGACTTCTGCTCCATCAAGACTGCCTGTGTTATTCCATGGCTGTAACGGGGATGTCCAGGACTGCTTAGTCAGAGGCACGAAGCAGAGTCAGAAAGCATCCTCTTAAGTTCTTCTTCAGATGTGAGTTCAGGCACCTGTCTTCTCACCTGAGCACATTGGAGTTTATTGAATGTGTTCAGACTCTTACTCTCTCCCTGTACTTAATAAGTCTGGGAGCTCCATACCCCTAGAAAAAACATATGACTCATAAAGCCTTTTCTCAACTAAACAGAGTTGAGGGCTATGGTGTTGCCCGAGAGTCTGATGCTTAAAGAAAATACAGCTGGTGCTCAGGCGGAAGGAAAGAGCATCAGCTACTCCTGGAGGGCTTTTACTGATGCTCCTATGGAATGAGCAATTTCAAAATAAAACCACATGGCTTAAACCTCACTAAGTGATTATTTTATTTTCAAGTAATAGGCTCTGAAAATCTGCTATGTCTAAAAAGCTATTTCATAAAACTGAAACAGTTCTGTTTTTTATTCTCTGGTATTTGAAATACTATTAAAACTGTAAATCCTTTAACATTCTACAATATACAAATAGGCAAATATCAATTATATTCTCTAAAAATGTCTGCTCCCATGTTAAAGTTTAGTATATAGCAGCAAAACTGGTTACCACCCAATTTTTAACTCATTTTTTGCTTTTGAAATTACATATAAAATTTGTGTTTTTAAGTATTTTCCTAAAACTCAGCATCTTTCTGATATAAATAGACTAGTTGCAAGGTAACTAGAATGAAGTTTGATCTTTAAAACTTTAGCTTTGTGTAAGAATTGATAACAAGAGGCAATTGGGTCTCTCCACGTTATGATATTTATTAATTGTGAATAGCCACCTCTATTACAAAGTGGTGAATAATAAAAAGAAATCAAACAATATCAGCACTCTCTTACCCCACACGTACAGTTTATATGCAAATAAATTCTCATAGGTCAGAAAAATGCCTATGATTTCAGATAACTGGTAAAATACTATCTCATTCCAGTTTTAACCTCATTTGAAATTGACTTAAAACTCTTCTCTTAGATTCCTGCTCTGATCAGTGCCCCCTGGTCCCCTCAATGCCTCATTGGATTGCAAACTTATCTGAGGAATTGAATATTCTTTTCCATTTCTTCTCTTTAAGGTATCTGTGATAGTGCTTTTTATGCAATGACCACTTGGTACAATTCAGTATTAGTTTCAGAAACATCTTTAGTTAGGAACAACTCAAGGAAACAGATGTGAGGAATGTGGGGATGCCTAGCTGATGGTGCTTCAGGGATTCCTCACGTGAGTCTTGTCATAGAATAGTTTAAAGAATAAAGCAGCATTAGTCAGTTCAAAAGTGTGGGGTGAACATAATTCTAAATAATGATGGAGACGTAAAAACAAGAAGCCACTTGAATTTCGTTGAAAGGTGTTAGACACATCAAAGGGCTGGGAAAAAACATTGTTTAATGTAAGTTCTTTCTAAACTCTAAGGCAACAAGTAATATGAATTTACATGATAATTATAAACCACAAAACAACAATTCACAAGACAAGTAAACAACTAAAGTAGAAACCAGAGTAAGAAAAATAGAGGTTAAAGCAGAGATGGAGAGTGATGGTTGGGGTCAGAAACCATGGCTTAGTCATCCTTGAAGTCTCCCTCAGACTCTGATCATTCCTAGCACTCAGTAAAGAGTTTGACCCCATGAGCCTGGGGAGGGCCAGAGTGAGAGGTGGTTGGGAGGGGAGACAATGCAAGGATACCCTTGTGGAGGCACTGACATTGAAAATCAGTGACATTTTTGCCAAGGTGTTTACCATATTCAAGATTATTCTGGAAAGTTAAGGATTTTTCTGGAATGTACATTTTCATTTTATGGAAACTCCAACTAGCCCAGAGAAAGATTTAGACATTTTAGCTTTAGAAATAAAGAGAGGGGCCAGCCCGGTGGTGCAGCAGTTAAGTGAGCACGCTCCGCTACGGCAGCCCCGGGTTCAGAGGTTTGGATCCCGGGCGCACACCAATGCACCGCTTGTCGAGCCATGTTGTGGCGGCATCCCATATAATGTGGAGGAAGATGGGCACAATTGTTAGCCCAGGACCAATCTTCCTCGGCAAAAAGAGGAGGATTGGCATTGTAAGTTAGCTCAGGTTTGATCTTTCTCATAACAAAAAAAAGAAAGAAAGAAATAATGAGAAACTTTTTTGTCAGTTTCAATAATGAAAACCAATTAGCAACTGGGAAACAGTTACAATTTGAGATGAGAATGTGAAGAAAGAATTAGACGTCACATGTTGTTGCTTTTCTCTGGGGCAGTAAGGCTTGCAAGGGGAATGAAGTTCCATCTTTGCTCTATTGAGTTTGAGAAGGTGTAAAATTCATTTGTGCTGGGCAACACTGTTGACCTGTGGAGAAAAACAAATGGTTCAAGCAGCTGATCTAAAGGAATAACTGAACTCATAAAAGTTTTTAGCTTATAAAGTGTGCTTCCACTCTATTTAACTTTACTGGACATCCATTGACCTCTATGTGCAAGGTATTTGTGGTAGGTATCGAAGGAAATATAAAGAATTATACGGTTCCAAGCTCCTCCACATACATGAAATTGTTTGCAAGATATAATTTGATTCTGCCAAGGTATTTAGTGTATGTTGTATTACAGAAACTTAAAAAAAATGAGAATGTTATCGAGAAATTGTAATTAAGGACAGCTTCTTAGGAGAGGTGGACTAGATCAAGTCCTCAAAGGGACCACTTTTGAGCAGGTGGAGGGAAGAAAGAGTGAGGATTTCAGATGGGAGAAGAGAGGAAAGGTACTGAAGTAGAAAGGAACATGGCATTTGGGCATGGGAGTGGGGAGGCCATGACAGGCACAGTCTTCCCGTGACTGAGAGGCAGCTCAGTTTCCTCCTGCAGGAGCCCAGCACTGCTTCCCACCTCCTGGCCTCCTCCACCTGCAGACTCCGTGGTTGAGCCAAGGCCTATCTTTTTTGTGTGTGTGAGGAGATCAGCCCTGTGCTAACATCTGCCAATCCTCCTCCTTTTTTGCTGAGGAAGACTGGCCCTGGGCTAACATCAATGCCCACCTTCCTCCACTTTGTATGGGATGCTGCCACAGAATGGCCTGCCAAGCGCTGCGTTGGTGCGCACCCGAGATCCTAACCTGCGAAGCCCGGGCCACCGCATTGGACCATGCATGCTTAACAGCTTGCGCCACCGGGCCGGCCAAGACCTATCTTATCTGGATCGCTGCCTAGTCTTCCAACAGGTCCCTTTCCTTCAGTCTTAATTTCTTCTAATCTTTCCTTCACAATGCGTCCAGAGTTACCTTCTAGAATCCAAATTTGCTTAAATCTGATATCTGCTTAGACTCCTTCAATGACTGCTCAGAGCATCCGAGAGAACATTCAGACTCCTGAGCTGGACACGCAGGCTTTCTCTTGCTGTCCTCATCTTTAGCCTCATCACCCACTGTGTCCTACATGTTCGCTTTGTTCCAGCCTTAAAAATACCCCCATTTTCTGAAAGCTTTAGCATCCTTTATATCTGTCTTTTTATATGTGTTTCTTCTGCACTCCTACCCCCTTTATTAATCAACTTAATTCCTATTTCTTGATCTAAACTCATATCAAATGTTCCTTCCTCTTGGAGACATTTCCTGAGAGGTCTCCATCTAGAGACCCATTTTGATGTCCCCACTCTGGGACCCTGTACTTATTTCCTTTTCCATAACTGTTGTTTTATTCTTGTCTCATAGACAGAGAGCTCCTTAAATCTGAGACGATCTTTCTTCTTGATGAATAAATGGCCAGCAACAGGATACATTGGAGCATATGAGGAAGCCATTTGGTGTAAAACTAATTGGGCCTGACCTTGTTTTTTTTTGCTTTTCCCCAAAAGGGGCCTGTAGCCTCTGTTCATCCATTGTATATCCGCTTTAAGCAATTAACGTGTCCCAAAGACAAAAGCAATGCCCTTAAGGTGTAAATGCAACTTCCCCTACATTAGCATTTCCTTAAGGATAAGCATTTCTCCATAGGCTAGGATTTGATTGCTGCGCTCGTTCCGTGACCACCAAACTTGAGACAACAGCCACGCCCATGGAGACAGCACACCTGATACCCACAGTGTCCATCAATCCACGTGCCAACAGGTCAATGTCGTGGCTATTGTAAAAGGGACATTGCAATCACATGTGGTACATGCTCTTTGATGGTATATAACCACACTATACACCCCACTTCTTTGCAGTGCTCCATTTCTTTGTGAAAGGACTCTCCTGGGCTATATGATCCTCAAAGCTTGGCTCATAATAAACTCACCCCAATTTTGATTTATTGGTTGGTTATGGATTATTTGTGACGATATTCTATTTGTCCCTCCAGTATCTAAACACCGTACCTGACACCTTTGGTGCACTCAGAAAATGTTTGATGAGTGAATAAGTATGTGTGAGACCACACAGGCTGGATCAGAAGGGGCTTTTTAGGGAGTGGTAGAAAATTCGCTCACATTCCTACCATAGTGGTTGAGGCTGTGGGCTTTGGACTAGTTTGTCTGGGCATCAATCCCAGTTATTCCACTTTTAACTGGAGAACCTGTGGAAATATTTACTCTCTGAACCTTAGTTTCCTCATCTATCAAAAGGGGCTACTGAAAACTCCTGTCTTGTAGCGTTTTAGTGAGATTTACATGCATTAACTTATGTAAAGTACTTAGAAGAGCTCCTGGCACATAGTAGGCACTTAAATGTTAGCTGTTATGTTATCATTATTGCTCTTATATATAAGCAATATTCTGGTTTTGAAAAGATGCTTTCATAATATAGTTGATCCTCATTATTTGTGGATTCCGTGTTTGCACACTTGCCCACTAGCTAAAATGTACTGGCAGCCCCCAAATGAACACTCTCAGGGCTTTCATGTCCATTTGCAGATATGCACAAAGTGGTGAGAAATTTGATTCACTCGACGTGCACGTTCCCAGCTGAGGGGGAACAAGGTGCTGCTCTGCCCTCTTGTTTCAGCCCACATTGTAAACAAGTGTCCTTCTTGCAGTCTACTTAGTGCCTCATTTCTTATCTTTTTGTGCATTATGTTGGTGACCTTGCCATTTAATATGTCCCCCATGTGTAGTGCTGCAATGCTGCCTGGTGTTCCTCAGGGCAAGAGGCTGTGACGTGCCTTTACTGAGAAAGTATGTGTGTTCGACAAGCTACTATCAGACACGAGTTACAGTGCTGTTGGTGTGAGTTCAATGTTAATATATCAACAATATATATTAAATAAGGTGACTTTAAAGAGAACACACAGAGAACAAGGTAATGTACTGATGAGTTGAAGAAAATGTGACTAAGGCTTACAGAAACCTAACACCGCATTTCCCGTAGGAGCAGTGGGTCATATTCACCGATTCAGTGTACACAATGACCTTATAGAATGTCACACTGTGCAGAAAGAGAACTGACTGTATCTTATGTAATCCTCACATACTCCTTTATAGCAGGCAGGGTACGGAACAGGGTGTCCACATTTTACTATTAAAGTAAGGCTATTAAAGACCTTGTGAACCAAGTGGAGAATTTAAAATGTCTTGTGTTCAGCATAAGAGTCATGAGTTTTTGAGCGAGGAAGATCTATGATGCACTGATGTTTAAGGAACAGTTACCTGGCAAGAGAATGTAGTATTGAGAGGAAGAGGGAGAACTGATCTGGAAAGGAGAACCAGCTGTTAAACTCTCCACGTATTCCCATTGCTAGGTGAGGAGATTCGGAGCTAAGGTGCTGATGTGATAAAGGAAAAGTAGCAGCCAAAGGATAAAATAATGGATTTGGTAACCATACATAGGGTGTAAATCAGGCTGTGGTTCTCAAAGTGGAGTCCTTGGACCAGCAGCATCAGCATCACTTGGGAACTGGGCTGAAATGCAAATTGTCAGGTGCTGCTGCAGACCTGCTGAACTGGCAAGTCTGGGGTGGGGCCTGGCAATCTGGGTTTCAACAAGGCCTCCAGGTGCTTCTGGTGCCCATCAAGTTTAAGAACCAATGAATTAGGGGCCGGCCCCGTGGCTTGGTGGTTAAGTGCGCACGCTCTGCTGCTGGTGGATCAGGTTCGGATCCTGGGCGCGCACCAAGGCACCGCTTCTCCTGCCATGCTGTGGCCAAGTCCCACATACAGCAACTAGAAGGATGTGCAGCTACGACACACAACTATCTACTGGGGCTTTGGGGGGAAAAATAAATACATAAAATCTTCAAAAAAAAAAGAACCAATGAATTAGAAAAACGATTCCAACACATCACTATGTCCAGGTAAGCTGCAAGGCAGGAGGTGGTATTTGTTTGGAGGATAAGATGCATTTTATTTTTATATTTTTTTGTGAGGACGATCAGCCCTGAGCTAACATCCATGCTAATCCCCCTCATTTTGCTGTGGAAGACCAGCTCTGAGCTAACATCCACTGCCAATCCTCCTCCTTTTATTTTCCCCCAAAGCCCCAGTAGATAGTTGTATGTCATAGTTGCACATCCTTCTAGTTGCTGTATGTGGGATGCGGCCTCAGCGTGCTCGGAGAAGCCGTGCGTCGGTGCGCGCCCGGGATCCGAACCCGGGCCGCAGGTAGCGGAGCGTGTGCACTTAACTGATAAGCCACGGGGCCGGCCCAAGGTGCATTTTAAGTTTCAGGAAATAGTAGTTCAGCATCTATTTCATCGTAAGGATTCCAGAGATGCCATTTTAGCTCTCTGGTGTGAAGCTCTTTTGTCCACAATATGTTCTCCTTTAGAGAGCCCTTGATAAGTTATTTACCACTTCCCACATGTTCTGAGAGTCTCTTCCTTCTTGAAATCCCCTTTCAGACTTGAAAACGTACTTTATTTTTGTGCATAATCTCCTCTATTTAAAATCTGGATTTCTCTTCCTGTAGGATCCTGTGTGGCACATGTAGCCTTACTGTAAATTTGGAATGCCATTGATTTGTTCCAAAACCTTAGAATGTTTTAGAACTTAGAACCTGATGACTAGAGAATTTATATGCTTCTGTTTAGGATTCATATTTTTCAGATGTCTAGAGGTATCCCAACTTGCCAGTAATGTGGCTTTAGGTTGAGCAGAACTTGAAAATCTGAATATACTAGAAAACGAATTACATCTCTCATACTAACATTTACAAAATAAATGATCAGAATGTTAACTTACCAATAAGCACTTTCTATATTCTAGGCTCTATATTATGCTTATATAATAAACATGATAAAGTTTCAAAGAGGAGCCAATTAACTTTTGAGCAAAAGCTTGACTTGAGTGTATATTGGCTTCATTTTGACAGTTGTAGCCTTAATATTATAGTAATGTTTTCTTTTTCTGGGAATCAGATAATCTTGTTGTTGGGGGAAGAGGGAGAATCTCCCTCTGCCCTTTCCCTTAAGGTTCTTATGGCTGGCCAAATAATTAACAAGCCAAGTTAGCAGGAGAAAATAATAACAAGTTTAATAACATGTACACATGGGAGAAACCTCAGAAATGAGCAACTCATCCCTCTGTCTAAGCTGCCTGCTTAAGTATTGCAGTTAAAGGCGAGGAACGTGTTGGGGGTGGGTAGTGGTCTGGGACCTCAGAGGGCAAGAGGCAACTCACATGGAGATAGAAATGCAAATGTTTGCCTGACAACTCCTCTCAGGGTCATCTATAGATAATGATAAGGGGCTTGGTGTCTTTCCTGTTCTAACCGCTATCCTACATTATCTTTACAGCCATCATGATAATAACTCCTTCCTGAAACAGATCTTTTGTTTTAAATTCTTTAGGTAGTCTGGGAGGGGAAACTCAAATATTCTTCCTGAGCTCTCTGAGTCCTTATTGTCTTCAGCTCGAAATAATCTGCATACCAGAGTTGTGCCTCCTGGGGTAACTTGCCCTGAGCACCATCAGTTCCCTCCTCTGAAACTTTCCTAGAAGTTTCACAGTCCTTTTGAAAATTAAAGACGTTTCATAGTCCAGAAGCTGAGTTGGTAGATTGTTTCATCTCACTGAGCACATTTCTTAGTCCTGATAATAGATAGTTCAATTAAGTACATTTTAGAAGGTGGTGATGCAGGTGGGCTCTCAAGGTTACACCTATATCGTGGAAGCAAGCAATCAAGTATTTAATGGAAGCATTTCTATGTAAACGAAAGAAAAACAAGGTTAATGGTTGGAGCAAGTTGTAAAGCAGTTTCTGAGTTTAGAGGACAGCCAGATAAGATTTTTAGATGTCAGCGTCAAAGCAGCTTTTGCAGTTTAAAATGTCTCTGATGATGTCATCGGGTAATCTCTTAAGTTTATAGCAAGTCCATCAGCTTCAGTTTGAAAGGCTTCAGGAAAAAGGGCAGGTTCAGTTTTCAGTGATTCCAAATGAAAATGATGGAAAAAATAAAAAACGTTAGTTTGGACATCTGTAGCCAGATATTTTAGGAGACTAGAAGAAATCAGGATCCAGTCAAGTCAACAATATAAAACAAAAACCTTAAAAGACAATTAACAAAACCAGGATCTAATATCCGCAAATCTACACTATAGTTTTTACAGAAATATAATTTTTCTTTCTAAAATCACCCTCATTTTTATCAAAGAAAGACAAATTAAAACTAAGTAGTTTGCAAAATAAGTCTAGTTCCAATAGAGTTGGCCCAATTATTTACATAAGTACAGCAAGAATGGCAATTGATCACATAGGCTCTTTTAAATCTGCTTTGCTGGAACTTTTTATAAGGAATCTCAGATTGAACTTTAAAGGCCTCTCCAGGCCAGGAAAGCCAAGCCAAAATTTTGTTATCAGACTTTGCCTGTAATACCTACCGATTTGGGTGAACTCCTCTCTTCCGAGGTTCCCCCAAAATATTTCGAGGTTCCTTGTGCTTGCCAGATAAGTGACATTCTTTACTTATCCTGGTAAGCGCTGCTTGGAACATAAGGTACCAGGCCAATGTTTCCACGTGGCTTTATTCTATAAAGTCCAATCTTCATTCCTCAAAAGCTGTATGGTTATATCGCAAATATGATGTTCCAGTCACAGCCTTGGTAATAGAACCAGTGTTTCCAATTGTGTCCTGTTATAAGGAGAAGAGATTCTTATTGAACTTATGCAAATAACTATATTGCCATGAAAACAACAATACTCACTAAGAGTTTCCAAATTCGAGGGATCAGATAGAGAGAAAGATAAATATTTCAATTTTACTTACAAAAATATTATTTACCAAATTGTTATAAGTCATAGCTAGCTCAGGAGAAAAGAGAAAAAGTTTTCCTTAAATCTAAAAAAACAAAACATTAAAAATTCAGCAATACTTCAAATGAAAAATAATAAAAATTATAATCATCCTTATCAGTTCATTCAGTCCTGTGTAATCCATTCTTGATCCCAATCTTTTTGTGAGCAGCTTCATGAAGTTATCAGTCTTTCCATCAGCTTTCTGTAATTTCTTACCAAGTTCAGTTTTATTATCAGAAAGTTTGTCAGAAACCTGTACTCCAGTGTAAATGTCAGAGTCTTTTCCATGAATTTTTCTGAAGTTGAAACATTTTGCAAGAGCATTAGAGCAAAGAAATAAGTCTGTAAACAAGACCTCAAAATGGCAATTGACAGAGAAATTTGGTTAATTTTGTGACATACAACACTTTAAAATAATAATAACCAGAATTATGACTGATAATCAGGACAGATCAGAATTTCAGTAATGTTATACAATTTTAAAACACCTATGTCAATAACATTTGCCCACATAACAGCACCTAAGCAGACTTACCATCACTTGTTTGACAATGCTTTCCATGTAATTTAACATACGGAATAAGCCTAATAAATTTAGTATCTTTCCCTTTGTAGGAAGAGACGAAATTTCTTTGAGAAGTTCCAGGGCCCTTTGAAAATTCTCAAAGAGAAAAAGTAAAAAAAAAAGACTTTATTTATATGAATTTTGGGGAGCTTGTCAAAAATAGAAAACGTTAAAGCAAAGAGAGCATTGACAGTCCAAAAACTTTAATAGAGAGACCTCAGTCTTTTGAACGCAGGAAATCATTTTAACAGATTTTTTTTTTCCTGTCTTTCAGGTAGACTTACCCAAAGGTAAAGAAAAATCTTTTATAACTTCTTTATCAAGTTCATGAAAATTATCCTTTTAAGAGAAAGAAGACCAAATTATAATTTTGTACCAGCTTCCCTCTGATATTAAAACTCATTTACTTAATTAAATTCATTTCAATCTTAGCCAACTTGACCATACAAAAACTGCTTTTCTAGAATTCCTCTTCCACAAACCTATAACTTTCTTTTTACATTCAGAATTTGTCCCATGTCTTTCTTTTCCCTCCTAGTACTTGAAGACAAATTTATCTTTCTTAATCAATCAAATAAAATATCTCCATTCTTTGTTCCTTCTTTATACATCTTACTTTCCTTGGACACAGACATAATTTTCTTAATATTTAGTAGCTTCAATCACATATACTAATTAGAAATTTTAACTCTTAGAAACCACAATTTGTAAGTAAAAACTAAGTAAACAATTATAAACTTTCTTTTACATTAGGATCTTGTAGCTTGGAAAATTTATAAAGACTTCATAACTTCTAGAAATATGTTCCTTTATAGTACAATCTTTTAATAAAACACACGTTTACCAATAGACCCAAAACACCTTTTAGTTTTCCTGTAATGAAAAGCCAAAAGTAGACAAACGTAAGTTTAGCAATCAATGTCTAATATCTTATCTTATTTGGAAATGATAATACTCAGTGAATTTTTATCACAAAATTTAGCAAAACTCTAAAGTTTTATGTCACCAAAAAGAGTTTGGAAGCTGTAACCACCATAACACATAATTATTGTTTAAAGTTCACCCAACATTCATCTTTTTCACAACTATTTAGTTACTTGTTCCCAATAATTATTTAGATTGTCTATAAGACTTCATAAGACATTAGATAAAATTAGCCATCATTTAAATTACTGTTTTTGTTAACCAGTTCTGTAATAGAAATAACGTCAGTTTTTTGTACAAAACTTCATGTAAATTTCATCACCTCTTATACCTTTAACCATAGTTATCATTAAGATTTTTATTAATAGGTCTGGGTCTTCTGATTTTGGACAAGGGAAGAATTCCCAGTCAGACATTTTAAAATATACTCAGGCAAAGTTGATGTAACCTCTTTATATAAAATTAGCTCAAACATTCCAACCTTTATAATCTTATCAACACTTACACTTTTACATGTTCTCAATTCAATTGTAACCTGAGTCAAGCTCTTAAGGCTATTTAAATTTTTCCCTTCCTTTTTCTGGCCCTTTTTTAGGTACCAATTAAACAATTGTGTGAGAGCTCTCAAAACATATTTTTTTCCCCCAATTTAGAAGTTTTCCCAATTCAAAGAATCCGTCATCTGGCCATTGACGAGTAGGATCTTCATTTGTCTATTTATTCCAATAGTGACTCGATCCAATAAGACTTTTTAAGAAAGACCCAGAGGTAACTTTCCACGCTTAGAATAAATCTTTACCGTGGACGCAAGAGGCGTCCCTGGTGAGGGCGCAGATGATGTAGCCCCCATGATCCACAGAATTCACTCCCAAAGATATTCAGAGAAAGTAAAGACCTTCGTTGCACAGGCGGTAAGGATGGTGTAGTGAAAACGGTGTCTCCGGTCTCCCACAATAGTGTGGGACGCCTCCAGTCACAGACCCGCTACGCTAATCTGTGACACCGGGCAGGTGATACTGGTATGGGATTTTTCCAGCACTAACAAGCAACGAAGGTTAAGACGACAAAAGCCCTTATGGACTGGGCCCTTTATGACAAACTCCCCCGAGAGCTTGGCACAGCCAGACAAAGAGACAGTTCAGAACCCCAGTCTACTCGACTGGCCACCAAGGGGCACCCCAGTAAATGCACCTTCCATATGGTGGAGACCAAGGAGGATGGTCTCACTTGGCACAAAGCCAAGTTGTCTCAGGACACAGAACAAGACAGAAGGAAAAACCTCTTCCGGTTTTTTTCTTATGTGCACCATGACAGCTTTAGCCACGCCTTAGGTCTGCTGGAGCCAGAATAATACCTAGGTGGGGAGGTGTCACGGGGTTGGGGACTGTGTGCTTTACAGAGTACCTCGTCATTGCATGGACATTTTCTTGCAGTTGACGGGGGACCTGTGTCATCTACCCCGTTCCGTGACCCAACTTATCCTGTCACGGGAGTTTCCTGAAAGTGGCGACTGCCCTAATGGCTCTTAACCGCTCGACCCGTGCCCACCAAATTTGTGGCCTTTTTGGCTTCCAAGATGCCCTTGGCAATGGCCTTCACTTCATGTGCATATTAACCCACAGCAAAGTTTGTCTAAATAGACGCCAGTCTGGTGAGACCCGCAAACTCACCAGTCTGTGGGGCCGGCCCGGACATTGGGCTTATAGGGTCTATGCCTGCGTCCTACCCTATGGTATTTCCTTCTTATGACACACGATACAAAAGACAAAGACAAAAGAGAAAAACAGAGACTATCTCTGGGAGGAAAAGGGATCAAGATCAAAACCAAGAATACTCTACCAAATGTACCAGCGTCACTAAAAGCACAAGAAACTCGTTTCCCAAATATTTTCTTCTGCCAATCTAAATTTAGAAAGAGAAAAAAATTCTCACCACTTCCTTCCACCGGACTCCACAGGTAGAGATTCTGGGAGGCTGACGTGGTAAGAAGTCTTATATTTTGCCGACTTTCGTCAGGCGTTCCCATATCTCATCATCTGAAGTAATCCAGGGAGAAGGCAGTTCTTCCAGCCAGAGAACGCAACTTGCCAGCCGGTGTAGCCCCACGTTGGGCACAAAAACTGTTGGGGGAGAGAGAGAATCTGCCTCTGCCCTTTTCTTAAGGTTCTTATGGCTGGCCAAATAATTAACAAGACAGGTTAGCAGGAGAAAATAAAACCAAGTTTAATAACATGTATACATGGGAGAAACTCAGAAATGAGCAACTCGTCCCTCTGTCTAAGCTGCCCGCTTAAGTATTGTAGCTAAAGACGAGGAAGGTGTTGGGGATGGGTAGTGGTCTGGGACCTCAGAGGGCAAGAAGACAACTCACATGGAGATAGAAATGCAAATGTTTGCCTGACAACTCCTCTCAGGGTCATCTATAGATAATGTGGTCAGGGAGAGATAGAGTTTTTGATAAAAGGGGCTTGGTGCCTTTCCTGTTGTAACCTCTATCCTACATTATCTTTACAGCCATCATGATAATAACTCCTTCCTGAAACAGATCTTTTGTTTTAAATTCTTTAGGCAGTTTGGGAGGGGAAACTCAAATATTCTTCGTGAGTTCTCTGAGTCCTTATTGTCTTCAGCTCGAAATAATCTGCATACCAGAGTGGTGCCTCCTGGGGTAGCTTGCCCTGAGCACCATCACCTCCATTTATAAGGATGCACCCATTATATAGATTCTGTACAAAATTGCAAAGATCACTTTTTCCTTTTCAAAATTTACTTGTTTTAACTTTTAATAGTGGGAACCTTAGTGTTGGGTAAACTGCTGCACAATTACTGGAAATGCTGAGAGTCTTTTTGAAAAGTGTAGAAGTCTAAAGATAATGAAAAGTACATTTTTCGAATGTCAAGTCCCTTGATGATTTGATAAGCATCTGTCTAGTTGTACCCGGAAGAGATGGAAGATTAAACACCAGCACAGCACACAAGGAAACAGGCTGCAAACTTGAGGGCTTCCCATGGACCGCAGAGTGCCTGGCTGACTCTTGGAGATTAAATCTGGGCTTTGTCCATGGGTGGACCCTGAGAGGAAAATTTTGCTTAAATGACCAGAGAATAGACAACGTTTTATGTTGATAATAATACTTACCATGTAAATTTCTTTATAAATCTTTGAATAAAATAAAAATTTATAACCCGCATATAAATTAACTCTTACTGACAAGCCCCACAGCCTTCTCTAGAGAGCTCAACAGAAAATATCTCCGCTGACTGTGAATTGTTCTTCTCTGAAAGCCAGCCAGCACTTCACTGATAGCCCTGGATAAGGAAGGCCAGATACAATTCTTTGAAGATGTTTAGCTGAATTCAGAACCAAAAATCCTACCTCCAGTTGGCTCCTCTGTGAGAATGGATGGCCGGCCTTGTTTCACAGCCTGAGCAATTGAGGTTTCAGATGAGATAAATTGCTTTGTTCCCTAGGGATGGAAAAGCTGGACTGTGACATCGATTCAATGCTGAGACTTTGCAGGTAAAGATAGGGTCATAGAGGGGAATAAAGATTTCAGCAAATTGGATTTTTGTTCTCAACAGTGGAAATAATTTAAGAAGCAGATAGTCTCTCACTCCAACTTCTCTTCCCTGTTCTCTGTCATATCACTGTAAAAATTCTCTCTATGAAAATTTCAATCTTTTTTCTTTGTAGTGTGTTTATTATCATCTTCACGAATTCTTTGACTTCACCACCTTTCTGGCACCACAACATTAGCCATTGAGATATTATTATAGATTCAGTTTTGCAATTTCATCCCCTTATCTCTATTTCCTCTGTCATTTCATAGTTTTAGTTCTTATTTTATCTTATGCTTGAAAACATTGGAAGCTTAAAGTGTGTAACAGTTCCTTATTTTCTCAAATTTTTATCTAAGTGCCCTCAACTATCACTTTTTTTTAGAAAAGAAGTGAAATACATAACAGAACAATACACTGTAATAAATTGACCACTCATAATATTAAGTTCAACCTGAAATCCCTCCTCACTTAACAGAGACCATCTTTTATAATTCACAATGCTTTAGTCTGGGCAGGGTCAGTTTATCAATGATTTTTGGATGTTTTAAACCACATGAGATGAATACAATATAAGGTAAAATTGTTAATCTTGCAGAAGTTGTAGAATTTCCTGATGCTTAGGGGAGTTGGTGGTGGAGAACCTGAATCATATGAAAAGTAGTTGATTAATTAGCACCTGAGTTTGTTAATTTGGTAAGGATGATGATGAGACATACATGTTGAAAAGATAACTTTGCATATCAGAGTATTGTCAGAGGCCACTGGGAAAATTCATAATATTTTCAAATACTACAAAAAAATGATCATTTTTTCATAAAAGATGTGATACATGACGGCATCATATACTTCTGTCAGAAAATTTGCAATGAAGAAAATTAACACTTCAGTCATTTTAATTCTAACAATTTGTTCATGCTTACTAGTAGGTTAAAAAACTTTTTAGAAATAAAGTGAGGGCCGGCCCGGTGGCTTAGCGGTTAAGTGTGCGCGCTCCGATGCTGGTGGCCCGGGTTCGGATCCCGGGCGTGCACCGACGCACCGCTTCTCTGGCCACACTGGGGCCGCGTCCCACATGCAGCAACTAGAAGGATGTGCAACTACGACATACAACTATCTACTGGGGTTTTGGGGGGGAAAATAAATAAATAAATAAATAAATCTTAAAAAAAAAAGAAAGAAAGTGATAAGTGATGTACTTGCTTAATTTTTAATTTTTTTTAGTAAGAAAACTTTTTCATATTTTTAAAAAATATTTATTTGTATTTATTTTATGCTGAATTTATTCCTGGGCCAAAGACTTTTTTTTTAATTAACTAACACCAATTCTTTTCAAACTCTTTCAAAAAGTTGAAGAGGAGAGAATACCCCTAAAGTCATCCTATGGGATTAACACTACCCTGATATCAAAGCCAAAGACACTGAGAGAAAAGAAAACTATAGGTCAATATCTTTGATGAATATTGATATAAAAATCCTCCATAAAACAGTAATAAACTAAATTAATCAACATATTAAAAGGATTATACAGCATTTTTCAGTGGGATTTACTCCTGGAATAAAGGATGTTTCAACATATGAAAATGAATCAATGTAATAAACCACATTAACAGAATGAAGGAAAAAAACACATGATCATCTCAATGGATGCAGAAAAGGCGTTTGACAAAACTAAACATGCTTTCATGCTAAAACCACTAAAAAACCCCTCAGAGTAAAAGGAAACTACTTCAACATAATAAAAGCCATATATAGAAATCCACAGAGAACATCATATTCAAGGGTGAAGGAATGAAAGCTTTTTCTCTAAGATCAGGAACAAGGCAAGAAGGCCCATTTTCACCACTTCTATTCAACATGGTATTAGAAGTTCTAGCCAAGGCAAGTAGGCAAGAAAAAGAAAGAAATAGCATCCAAATTGGAAAGGAAGAAGTAATATTATATTTGTTTACAAATAATATCTTATATGCTGAAACCCCTAAAAATTCCACCAAAAATTTGTTAGAACTAGAAAATTCTGCAGAGCAGTGGGACACAAAATCAACATGCAAAAACCAGTTGTTCTTCTATACATTAATAATAAGTAATCTGAAAAAGAAATTTAAAAACTTTACATTTTTATTTACAATAGCATCAAAAAGAGTAAAATACTTAAGAATCAACTTACTCAAAGAGGTAAAAATTCCAGTGATGGTTTTGCAAAATTAGAAAAATCTATCCTAAAATTCATATGGACTCTCAAGGGACCCTGAATAACCAAAACAATCTAGAAAAAGAAGAACAAAGTTAGAGAACTCACACTTCCTGATTTCAAAACTTACTATAAAGTAATCAAAACAGTGTGGTATTGGCGTAAATACACACACTATACTAATGAAATAGCACAGAGACCCCAGAAATAAAACTTTGCGTATATGGTCCAATGATTTTTGACAAAGGTACAAAGATCATTCAAAGGAGAAAAGATCAGTTTTTCAACAAATGTTGTTGGGAAAACTGGATACCCACATGCAAAAGAATGAGGTTGGACCCTTACTTTACACCATATACAAAAATTAACTCAAAATGGATCAAAGATATAAATGTTAGAGTTGAAGCTATAAAATCCTTAGAAGAAAACACATGGTAAAAGCTGTGTGTCATTGGGTCCAAATGCCATTGTAACAATGATTTCTTTATGACACCAAAGACATAAGTAACAAAAAAAATAACAAATTTTACTTCATCAAAATGAAAAAGATTTCTGTATCACAAGATACTATCAACAGAGTAAAAAGGCAAACCATAGAAAGATTGAAAATATTTGCAAATCACAAATCTGATAAGGGATTAATATCTAGAATAAATAAAGAACATCTACAACTCAACAATAAAAAAACAACTCAATTTAAAAATGCACAAAGTACTTGAATAGACATTTCTCCAAAGAAGATATAAAATGAACAGGAAACACATGAAAAGATGCTCAACATCACTAAGTATCAGGAAAATGTGAAATAAAACCACAATGAGATACCTTTTCACACCCATTAGGATAGTTACTATCACAAAATCAGAACATAACAAGTGTTGGCAAGGATGTTGAGAAATTGGAACCCTTGTGCTCTGAGTGTGAGAATATAAAACTGTGGAAAACTGTGTGGCAGTTCCTTCAAAAATTAAAAATAGAATTACTATATGATCTAGAAATTCCACTTATGGGTTCTGAAATAATAAAAATCATATTTATCAGCCTCTGTGTCCAGTTCTTGGCACAGAGCTCCTAAAACCTTTGTAATTTCCCCAGTGATAAGAACACTAGGAGAATCTTTTGTTCTATTGAGGCAACTCTGGGTGGGCTCCTGGATGGCTCCTGGATGGGGGCTGGTCACCAGAAAGACCAAGCCCTGATTAGAAGCTTGGAATTTTTAGCCCTACCCCTTATCCTCCAGAGAGAGGAGAGGAGCTGGAAATTGAGTTAATAATTGATCATGCCTATGTGAGAGAGCATCCATAAAAATCCCAAGAGAAGGCGGTTCAGAGAGCTTCCAGGTTGGCAATGACAAGGACTGCTTGGAGACTGGTGTACCTGGAGATGGCATGAAAGCTCTGTGTACCGTCTCCATACCTTTCCCTATGCACCACTTCCAACAGTCTGTTCTTGAATTATATCCTCTTATAATAAACTGGTGACCTAGTAAATGTTTCTCTGAGTTTTGTGAGCCACTCTAGCAAATTAATCAAACCCAAGGAGAAGGTTGTGGGAACCTCTGGTTTTTAGCCAGTAAGTCAGAAGTATAGGTAACAGCCTGGGCTTGTAACTGGCATCTGAAGTTGAGGTGAGGTTGGGTGGGTGTGCAGACTTATAGGACGGAGCCATCAACCTGTGGAATCTGATGTATCTCTGGGTTGTCAGCATCAAATTGAGTTGAATTATCTGGCGACCAGCTGGCATTCCAAGAATTGCTTGTTGGAGGTGTGGGGAAGCCTCCTACATGTGAAAAAGTGAATCTGAGAACACCATTTATGGGTATACACGCAAAAGAACTGAACGCAGAGGTATAAAGACATATATGTACACCCGTGTTCTTAACAGCATTATTCAAAATAGCCAGAAGCTGGAATCAAGCCAGGTGTCCATCAATGGACGAACTGACAAAAAAATGTGGTGTATACACATAGTGGAATACTCTTCATCCTTAAAAAGGAAGGAATTCTGACACATGCTATGACATGGATGAACTTTGAGGACTTTATGCTAAGTGAAATAAAGCCAGTCACAAAAGGAAAAATACTGTATGATTCCACTCATATAAGGTACTTAGAGTAGTCAAATTTATAGGAATAGAAAGGAGAATGGTGGTTCCCAGGGGCAAGAGGGAGGGATAACAGGGAATTGTTGCTTAATGGGCATAAAGTTTCAGTGCAATGTGAAAACAGTTCTGTGGAAGGTTGGAGGTTATGGCTACACAACTATGTGAATGTATTGAATGACACTGAACTGTACACTTAAAAATGGTGAAAATTTTATGTTATGCATATTTTATGACCATTAAAAAATTAATTATTATCAACAAATGAACAAACACTAGCTACATGCGATAGCATGGATGAATATCACAACCATAATGCTGCATAAAAGAAATTATATTCAAAAGACTATATATTTTATAATTCCATTTATATAAAATCCAAGAAAGAAACAAAACCGAGGTCTGGCTTCTAGTAATGGTGGAGTAGCCTGTTGAATTAACACTCTCACAGATAACAATGATAAAATCTGCACAAAATATTATATATATTTATACAGACTCGTGTGGCTATATGTAATACACATAAAATAAATGTGTATTTGTGTGTATGTATAAATCACTTCCAAAAGCAAGCAGAACTGAGAGGGACTCTTCCTTTAAATGATGGGAATTGCACCAGGAGATATTTGCAAGCTTGAGTCTTTTGCCTCAAAGCATTCCAAAATCTGCACATGGCCTAGACAGGGGAAAAACTACAGTCTTACTTGTAATGTTAGAGGATGTATTTTTGGGCTGGCAGAGTAGCTGGAAAGTTAGGGGAGAAATTCTGGAAGGGAGGGAGACACAAAGAGGAAAATCGCAAAATATATATGTAAGTCTCTCCCCCACACACTCCAAATTGGCAGATCTTTGAACAACACACATGCAGAGTAGGCCCCAGAAGGCCTAGTGTAAAAATAGCAGTTGGAAGATGAAAGAACTAAACTAGGATTTCAGTTATGCCCACTGTAAATGAGATAGGATTGGAATTTCAGTCTAGCCAAGTTGATTCCCTGCTAGAAAAATAACAAAACTCTTCCAAGGAATACAATAGAATCCGGAGCCTCTATACCTATCTTTCATGATTTCCAGTACACAATTTAAAAGAAGCACGAGATTTGACAAAATAGGAAAATGTAATCCATATGTGACCAAAAGCAGGCAGTAGAAACTCTCCCCAATGTGTTCTAATTAGCAGTCAAGAATACGAAAGCAGTTATTATAAAGATGATCATGATGGTAAAGAAAAATATTCCCATAGTGAATGAACAGATGTGGGAACTCAGCAGAGAAGTGGAAATTACACAAAAGAACCAAATAGGAAGATGAAATAAAAAAAAAATACTTTTGAGTTTACCGGTAGATTAGAAATAGTAGAAAAAACATGAAGATGCAGCAATAGAAATTATCCAGTCTGAAGAAAAGAATGTAAAAATTTTGAAGAAAAATGAAGAGAGCCTTATGACCTGTGAGATGATTGAGTCCCAAGCAGAGAGGGGAGAGACAGAAAAATGAAATGAGGCAGAAAGGCAAATCAATAAGTAATAGCATAAAACTTCCAAAATTTGTTGGAAAATCTAAAATTTTAGATCCCAGAAATTCAGCAAACCCACAAAATAAAATATAAAAGAAAAGCATACTTAGGTACACGATGGTCAAGCTACTAAAATCCAAAGATAAATAGAAATTCTTAAAAGCATCAGGGAAATACACACATACAGTGGAAGACATTACATACAGGGAGAAATATTGTGAATGATGGATGATGTACTATCAAAAACAAAAGAGACAACTCAACAACAAAATGACATCATTCAAGTGCAGAAAGAAAACCCAAAAGTCAACACAAAATTCTATATTTAGCAGAACTCACTTTCAAAAAGGAAGTAGAAGCCATAATAAGATACTGCACGCCTATTAAATGGCTGAAATAAAAAATAAAATTGCAAATACGACGTGCTGGTGAGGACTAGGAGCAATTAGAACTGGGAATGCAACATGATAGTTGCATTCAGAAAACAGTTGAGCAGGTTCTTATAAAGCTAAACATACACTTATTATATGACTCAGATATCCCACTCCTAGGTATTTACTGAAGAAAATTGAAAACTAATGTTTAAACAAAAATCTTTGTGGGAATCATTATAGCCATTTTATTCATAATTTCCAAAAGCTGGAAATAAACTAAATGTCCTTCATCAGGTGACTGGAGAAAGAAACTGTGTTGCATTGGTACATTATAATACTACTTGGCAATAAAAAGGATAAACTCTTTTTTTTGTGTGTGAGGAAGATAAGCCCTGAGCTAACATCCAGTGCCAATCCTCCTCCTTTTTCCCCCCAAAGCCCCAGTAGATAGTTGTATGTCATATTTGCACACCCTTCTAGTTGATGTATGTGGAACACGACCTCAGCATGGCCTGAGAAGCGATGTGTCAGTGCGCACCATGGATCTGAACCTGGGCCGCCAGTAGGGGAGCACACGCACTCAACCGCTAAGCCATGGGTCGGTCCCAGGATAAACTCTTGATTCACACAACAACATGGATGAATCTTGGCTGCATTTCTCTAAGTGAAGGAAGCCAGATTCAAAAGGCTATATAGAATATGATTCCATTTATATGACTTTCTAGAAAAGGCAGAATTACAGGGATGGAAAATGATCAGTGGTTGCCAAGGGATGGAGTAGGGGAAGGGGTTGAATACAAAGGGATAGCATGAGAGAACTTTGGGAGTGAAAAACACAGCTCTGTATGGTACTGTGGACATGTATGCATGACCATAAAGTCAAAACCCATAGAACTGTACACAGCAAAGAGTGAATTTTACTCTGCAAATTTTAAAAATCAATCAGGATGCTGGGGAACCCAGATGGAATGCAGTGACAAATGAATCTCACTGTATTACAAGCATGTGACATAACCATACAGAAGGAGTGGGGATGAAAGGTCCTGACCTAAGTTACTTTGGAAGACAGTGTTTTGACGGGATACTGTAAAACTAAAGTACTGGACATAAACACTGTACTCTAGGTGGTCAATTTGTTTTTCATAAGAGTATGGATTAGCAATTCTGAAACTAGTTGACACAGTAAACATATTGTAGCTAACTGGAGTTAGGTTTCTCACTGTTGGTGAAAGAAGTTACAAATAAACAAAAGGAGAATGCTAGAATAAACCCAGTGGTGCTGGCTTGGAGTTGGAAGTATCAGTATGAATCCATGTCTCTTTTAATATATCTATCAAAAAAGATAGATAGATTGATAGATCGATAGACAGATGCGTATACTTGAGTTTATATTCATAGATATATTTCCAAGCTCTGCTGAGAGGGACTAGAAGCAGTGACACTCTAATATTAATGAGCACATCTAGCTCCCAGATCTTGTTTTCTAAATATCATTCTCCAATAAAAAGAACCAGGTTTTCTTGGAGAAATGGCTAATTCTAGGGCTGGAGATAGAAAATACAAAATGAGCCTGGATCATCTTGTAGTGCCAGAAAGTAGGAAAGTGCTTTAAAACACACACAAACACACACACACACAGAAAATGATGGGACGTGTCAAAATGAATCAGTCTAAAAGACTTCCCAATGACTCAAGCTGGAAAACTGTGAGCAACAAAATAAATAATGGTAGCATTGGATTATTACCCAGAGACTAAAATAAATATCCACGAGGCTATACTGATATAAAAAAGATTAAATAAGAAAGGAAGGGAAGGAAGAAAGAAAAAAGGGAAAAAAAGAATGAGAGAAAGAGAGAAAGAAAGGAAGAAGGAAAGGAGAGGGAGGGTGGGGAATCTTCCTCACAGAGTTCCAAATAATAAATGCGCTAGATAGCATGAAATTGAAAATCGCCACTAGAACGCTACAGTAAGAATTACTGTTGGAAAGATTGACTGATGAATGCAAAAACGGGAGGAAACTTAAAGAAGAAACAGTACAATTGCAGAGTCTCAAAGCATTTCCTTCCAAACACTTAACTTATTTCTCTTATTTCTTTAAAATACCTATGACTATTTAAAGCAAAAATTATAACACTGTATTGTGGGATTTATAACATGGGTGGATGTAAAATTTATGACAACAATAGCACAAAGGACAGACAGACGTAGATGGAACCGTTCTGTAGCAAGTCTTCCATATTTTACATTGATTAAACTGGTGAACTATTAAGTCTAGGTAGGCTGTGATATGTTAAAGATGCATATTGTAATCTGGACCAACCAGTAAAAATCCAAAGGTGTGTCACTTAAATGCTAATAAAGGAATTAAACAGCATACCAAAAAACGTTTGTACAAGACTGTTCACAGGAGATGACCTGCACGTCCCCAGGAGCAAGATGAGCGCACTTTGGGGCATCCACAGAGCAGAACGTCCTCAGCCGTGCCAAGGAGCAAACGCTGACACACACATGCTGAGAGAGACTCATCAACGTCGTGCTGAGGGAGGCAAGCTGGACAGAAACCAACACACATGGGATGATTTCAGCCAAGATGAACCTATGCTGAAAAAACCAGAACAGGGGTTGCATCGGGGGAAGGAAAAAATTGTCTGGGAAGGAACAGGAAGGAGTTTTCTGGGGGTGATGGAACTATCCTATTCTTAAAGGGATGAAAGTTATATGGGCATGTTTATTTGCCAAAACTGTACGGTTGAGATTTGTGCCTTTCAGTGTGCACACATCTTACTCACCACACACGCACAAAGGCTTAAAAGAATAATAAAGTGAGGTGAGAATGGGATGGAGTGTGGATGAAACAAAAATAGCAGATGATTAGTAGTTGTTGAAGCTGGGTGATGGGCCTACTATGCTATTTTGCTTATTTTGTATATTGTTTAAATTGTTCTGTAATAAAACACTTGTATAAGAAGACAAACTCGATATACAGTGTTCACTGGTAAGATATCAGTTACCTTTGGGGAGGAAATAGGGAGAAAGGGATTGTCGGGGCCTGAGTAAAGCTGGTGTTAGTTCTTGGTCACACAAGTGTGTTCGCTTTGTAATAATTCTTTGAGATTTACGTGGATGACTTCTGCATATATTTCTGTACGCATGTTATACATCAATAAACATTTTAAATCCTGCATATTTGCACAAAGATACTAAGTCAATATCTTAGAATAACAGCAGTGTTTTGTTTTAAAGTGGAACACATTCACTCATGACACCATTAGATGGATTTTAATACTCCCAAGTATCTATTAATGCCCTCATCCCTGCGTGGCTCCTGGGTCTTTCCATTTTTGCCTCAGTTTTGTAAGTGGCATGGATTTGAGTTTTTATGATGCCATCTTTCTCCAGCAAGGTCCACCCCCACCACGATGCTCACCAAGGCCTCGACACCTAGCACAGTGCCGTGTTCACAGCATGCACTGAAGACCTGTGAGACTGGGTTGGATGAGGAACAAAATGAGGAGCTCATGATGTTCGTAACTTATGTCTAGGTGCCATATTGTGACTTAGGAAATTGGTAGAGTTTTTCGATAGCTTTGCTATGCCTTCTAATTTTTCCTATTTAAAACAATGGGAAATAGGGTCTCAGAGTTCTTTCTCAGAGAAAGTCTGACATTTCAGGCACAGATTACTGACAATTATTAATGGCATATGACTTTCCCACCTCATCTTAGTGTTAAGTTTTTAATTCCTTACCTTGGAAATGACCTAACATTTCTTCTTCCAAATCTTGTAGTAATACCGATGCTCCAGAAAGTCAGGCCACAGATATTCTGCTGTTGTGCGTCCTCCCTGCAAAGAAGTGGAGCTGTGCATCCACCAGTCTAAGAAGTGTGTGGTGCTGTAGTATTTGGAGTCAATCAGAAAAGCTAAATGGAAAAACGACTTCAGAGAATTATCACCATAACCCCCCACAGCAACAAATTATTTTGTGATTCTGAGGGTATATTTAAACAAGGATATTAAAACTAGTTCCCAAGGAGCCAGCCCTATAGTAGAGCAGAAATTGCATATTACCTTCCTGCACAAACTTGCCTAACATTGTGGGAAGGACCAAAGGGAAGTTTCGGTGTTGTTGCCTATGTTAACGAGGCCAAGAGGTCCACACTGGGATAAGGAAGTCCAGTGAACCAGCCTGTGTGCAGCGTGGGAAAAGGGACATGTGTGTGGTCCCCTGAAGTGGCTTAGGGGTCACTTACCAGTGCACCTGAGTTTCCTGTCTGTATAATGCAGGAATTGGGGCTGTCCAATGTGATGTTTTCTCCTTTTTATGACATGGCTCAGGGCAGTCCTTCTAAGACTCCTGACCAAGGTATGGGCCCTTCAGGCAGATTGGGTCCAAAGGGAGGATCTCTGCAGCGACCCTGACCACGGGTCCAGAGCGAGGATCATGGCAGCCTGGAGGGATGGGGGGATGGTAGGACAGTGGCCTTGAAAAGGCAAATTCCAGGATCCCAGGCACCTGGTAGTTCCATTTTAGATATTGAATTCACATTTCAAATACTGGCCAGGGAGCTTCCACCAGGGCTGCAAGCAACCTCAGCAATAGCCAGGCTGGTGAGCCCCACCCCTACCTGAGTACTGGCCTCAAGGGATGCAGCCCAACCACACTGCGCATACTCTGGGGGGTGGTCAGGGCATGGAGAATGGGCGTGGTATAGAGAAGAGGGTTGGATGGAGAATCAGAGGCGTGGAGCCCAGGGCCCGAGAGACAAGGCACGAGTTGGGGCCACGAGCTGTGCATGCTGGGAGCTTTTCTCTCTTAACCGCTCCCAGCTGGCAACCCGTAGGGCTGCAGGACTAGAACTCCCAGGAGGCTCTGGGCACGAGGCCGTGCCTAGCTCTGGGGGGAGGAACAGGGCAATGTGAGCTTGGCCGAGGGCCAAAGCCCCTTTGAATCAGGACTCTGGCCCTGCACCCGCTCCAACAGGACTGAGTCCCGGAGGGAATGTGACAGGACGAGAGGGACCAGGGAGTTAGGAGGGTGTGGCGGCTGCATGGGCAGCCACGGGCCTGCAACGTGCAACAGCTTTTGTCCAAAATTGAAGCTGGACTGGCGCCTCTTCCCCACCACCTCCCTCCGTTGCTTGATTCCTCCTCCCACCTGCATGCCTGTGGGTCTTTCCACAGCCTCCTACCTAGTCCAAGGCCAGGTGCTTCTCTAAAGTGCTTATGGGAACTGGTTTGACATCCCAGAAACTTTCCAGTTTGCCTGCTGCCCTCTGCCATCTCCAGCCAAAGTGCCATCATTTCATCAGCTTTGGGGAGACATTCGCCCTTGTGGCCCCTCTTGCAAGCACAACTTAAGAGTTTGCAGGGTGGTAGCATTGGCTGTTGCTTGCCTTTTTCACAGGTGTGGAAGTTGAGGCATCCTCGGGGTTAATCATTGGTTTCCCCAGGATCTGCTAAGAGCAAAGGGGAACAACACAATTCCCAGGCAAGTATCTAGTAAGCCGTTTTCACTAACCCATTCCAGTGCAGAGGCCTCCAAAACAGCATCCTTAAGATGAGAATAGCTTAAGCATTTTGCCCTTTAGATTGATCACCTAATCTCAGCTCAGGCCTGAGTGGCCAGTCTCTCAGGGACATGAGTGATGACTCTGATCCTTCAGGAAGAGACCGGTGGTCCAGCTTTGGGAGAGGCGTGTTCATGGTAGACAGCACCTGGGCAGCATTTGAAACCCGTCAGCTTTAACATCTCTGCTTGGGATTCTGGCAAGTTTCCAGGATAAACATGCCCAGGAATAGTCAAATGTACCGTATTCTTTAAAAATTGATTAGAGTAGTGAAAGGAACAGAGCATAAAATATCCTGATTATTTGCAAAAGATGAAATGCAAGCAAGACATTCTTGTTAATTTTTTTCTCCTCATTCTCTTGGCTGTACTATACGCTTGAATGCAGAAACAAAAAATTTGAATTGCCAAGTTATCTTTTCCTGAGATTGGTAAATTAACTTAAAAGTCTTATTGAAACCTGTGGAGGAATGGTTAGCAGCTTTCATGATTCATGTCCTCCCTAAAAACCTGGGTGCTGATCTACATGAAAAAAAGTCCTTGTTTATATTACACACCCCAATAGGTTACATTTCCGATTCCTGAATGTGGGATGTCATCAAAACAACTGAAAAAGCTGGTCATGGAAACTGGACCCTGTCACTATGTGAAGAATTTACCTCTTTATGAATTAATGACTCGAATTCTTTAACATTTTTGTAAAGAACAGACGAGAAACTCTGCAGTGTCTCTGAGTGTGGCAAGACGGGGAATTCTCCTTAGACCACATCCTCGAGTTCTTCTCTCGTGTTCAATAGACCCGGGTGATAGTCCGTGTGGTCAGGTGCAGCGCCACTCCCCCAGCCCCCAGTGTTCCATCCTACTCTGGCCTGTGACCTCTTCAGGGGGTTCTGATGACACTCATCCACAAGGGTTGGAAGGAGACATTGTAACATGAGGATATTCATCATCTTAAAACAACGATTAATGGAGAAGAAAGTCTCGGGTTCTGTGTGCTCCGATGCAACTGCTGTTGGGGTGTGGCTTCAGTGACCACTGTGCTCCCAGCAGTCCCCACAATGGCTGTCTCAGACATTTGATCTCCTGGTGCAACCACAGCAACTGTTGACAGAGCTGAGCGCTCGTGGTTCAGTGTCTTCCGTCAGATTTTGTGGCTCTGACCCTTCTATGCTCACCCCCTTCCCATTCCTATCTGCTGAGTTGATTGCTTTGTAGTTGTTTCCTAGGAGCCACTGTGTGTAACTGGATTTCACAGTGTCTTTAGAGACCCATCTTCACTACACGAGTCACTGTACAACAGTGACTTATCCTGGTGTAGCCCGTGTTCATCATCTCCAGTGGAGCTGTGAAGAACCCTGCTTACTAGTACCCTCTCTCATTCTCATGCTGCTGGGGCTGCTTATGAAGTTGAGCATCCCGTCTTTGGTCTCATTGCCATTATTCTTTTCATCGATTATTTTGAAGTCGGATATGACTTTGTTAATAATGTGGACACTTGCTGTCACAGGAACTTTTATGTAACTTCCCCAACAGCTCTGTGAAGTAGTCCTGTGATCCCCATTTTACAGGGGGGGACACTGAAGCTCAGAGAGATGGAGTAGCTTCCTTCACGTCACACAATTTCTCGGTATATTTTGTGTCTCCACCTGGAGCTCCGCTTCTCAGATGAGTGCACTTAGGTGGTGTTCCACTTTATGCCTCTCTGCCAGTCTCCCCAAAGGCACACGCCCCATCCTGAGTCCATTGTCTGCTTGATGGCAGTCACCCTGCACAAACAGTCTCCGGGCAGGGATTGGACTAGCGGGGCGTGGTCCTCCGGCTTACTCTGGGCAGGTACTAGGTTCATGGCGAGAGCTGGAGCAGTGGAAGATACTGACCGTCACTCACCTGGAAGGTTTGTTATGTAGAAATACTCCACTGACTTTTTGCAGGTGTCATGTCTTCTTTGTCTTCATTGCTCCTCTGGGCATTCTCCTACAGTCCATGCTGTGCAGTAACATAGAGTACAGAGACTGGTGAACATAATACTGTTGCCATGCACCAAATGGTCACATCACTCATTTTTCTAATTATGAAACAAATACACACTGTAAAAAAGTCAAATTGCACTGATCTATGTAGAGTAAAGTGAAACATTCCCCTCTCATCCCCTTCCCTGCAAACTCACTCTCCTACTCAGAAGAAACTATTGTTAAGAGGTTGTGGCTTATTCTTCTGGAAATTTCTTATGAATTTATAAATACACAAAATTTTTTTTAAACATAAATTACATAACTACATCGTTTGCAATTTGCTGTTTCCTAAACCATATATCATAGACCTCTCTCCTTATCAGTGCACATCACTCTAACTTACCTTTTTAGAAGTTTTAGAGGTATTCCAAAGAATAGGAATACCATGATCTGTTTATATCTTCTTTGATAGCAAAGGGATTACATCCAGTTTCACTATTATACATAATGCTGCTATAAGATCCTTGTATGGAATTTATTACACTGCTTTCAACTGCTCAATATGCTTTGTTTCCTTTTAGTCAGAGACTATGATATATTTTTAACACTTTTACGGGAATTATTTTATAGGGAAATTAATTTTATCACTGAATAACGACATTTATGCGGAAGCTGGACTTCAAGGTCATCCATGTCAGTATTCTGGAGAAAAATAATGAAACTTAGAAGGTATTATGCTTGCTCCATCACATTCTAACAAGTCATGTTAACAATGTGAGTTGAATCTTTGAATAGCCTCTACTTTCTCTGTTCAGATGAACGATGACTTTTTCTTGTCTAGAAAACTTCTGACTCCAAGAGCTCTCAGTTGGGTTTCAGAGAGGGTAAGATATTGGTGTTGTATCCATTTCTCTTCAGCTGTAGGCTGCGTCTTCTAAAGATCATAGAATTGATCATGGACCAATCGATATATGTGATTTGGTTCAAAAATTCAAAGTAATGAACTCAACATAGGACTCTATATCTTTTGTTCTTAATAAAGAATTTCCTTTGATATCCTTAAGTCTCTGTGATTACTAGTAAAAACTCACCTATGGGTGAAGAGATGTGGTTCTGCTGACAATGTCTGGCTTGAACATCCATAGTTAAGCCTGCCACATCTGTAGGTAGGTTAGACTTGACCTCTTGATGACCTCTGCCCTTGGTGTTTGACCTGGGAAA
Organism: Diceros bicornis minor; assembly: GCF_020826845.1. NCBI lineage: Eukaryota > Metazoa > Chordata > Mammalia > Perissodactyla > Rhinocerotidae > Diceros > Diceros bicornis. The sequence goes on from NC_080758.1 coordinate 59,284,702, forward strand.
AATAAGAATTTAAAAAAGCTGCTGTTATTAGCACTCAATGCTAGAAACGCCCATTAAAGAGTGAGTTTGGTTTGGTAAACCAAAGGGAGTATAAGCAGAACAAAGTCACTAATATCTATAAAATTTCAAAAAATTCTAATTTTTAAAAATATAACTCTGTTTTTGCCACACTGCAAACTGTGTATATATGAATGACGTATCCCTCTGTCCATTTCTTAAGTTATTTCCATTGATTTGATGGATTTATCTTCAAACCCGGATTCCAAGTGTGAAAGGACATCTTGGTCCTTCAAAAAAAAGAAACCATTGAGATTTAATTTTCCTTTAGCTCGGCATCCCAAAGGTTTGAGGAATAAATGATCGTGTAATGATACAATGATTTTGAAATCTAATTGTTAATTAGAGGGGTGTAAGAGATGATCGAATGGTGGTTCATCACCATGGTCAAGGGTATTGTACACATGGACATGTAAACACGATTCAGGAAGCTGCTTCAGCACCGTGACATCACTGAGAACCACAGTGCAGGGGGATCTAGGCACAAAGCCGTCTGCCTCGATCTCCTGGGTTACATGTAGATCCAGGTGTCTTGACAGTGGCTTCAGAGAAGCTAACTTTTATCTGTTTCTCCCCTTCCTTATCTCCAGTTTACCTCAAACACTCCTGACTACCATATTTTAAAGTAAGACCAATTATAGTTATCTATGTGAGATTCTTGTTTATTATTAGAGAGTGATAATCAAGGATACCATCAAATATCATTTAATTGACCTAATTAAATTTGTTGTACCTTATAATTGATTAGAACACTACGTTTAGTTGAGCGTTTGATATTCACCAAGTGTGTTAATCTGCTTACAACTGCTATGTGCCTGACTCCTCGTAGAAGTGTATCTTTGGCCCATCACAAGATTTTAATGACTCAAATCATCATAAATTAAGATAATGTACTGTCTTTTGGATGATAGGGAGACATATGGGTCCATTTTGGAAATATGCCCATCTGTCTTTGCTGCCCATGGGAAGTTGCTGGTTACTAGGTCTCCAGGTGGTTTGCACAAGCCCTAGGTCTGTAATAGCTTGGTGCCTCTCCTTCTACTTGGGGCAGAAATAAAAGAGATCAGAGAGACTTATTAAAGTTTTGGTTGCATGAAGCCTTCTATGAAGACCATCCATGCATATTGTTCTGGATAGCTCTCTGTTCCTAAGACTGCTAGTTACTTAAAGGGCTTGTCGGGAACTGTGAAAGGTCTGATATTTTACCTTTCCTGCAAGCTAATAAGTTAGCCTACAATGGTTTTACAGATGCTGGCAAAAGACACGAGACCCATGGGTCAGAGACAAAGGACTTAATGACACAGCAACAGCAGTGGCCAGAGTATCAGCATTGGCACTGGTTCACTAAATCCCACTTCCTACAGGGTGATACACAGTGGGCCAGGTGACATGCAGAGGGTTGCAAGATCTCAGAGCCTAAGGAATTCAAATCTTTGATAACGGGCAGGATGTCTGCTAACCTTTGCCCTGGGGGGGTGTTATTTTTATTATACTGGGCAGTAAGCAAGCCTACCCTTTGCTCCAAAGGAGGCCACTATTTCTATCTTCCAAGCCTCCCAGCTCTACACACATCCTTGAAAAGATAACCTGGTCTTACTGGCTTTCAAAGATAAACTTGAATGAGACTTGATCATCATTCAGTTCTTCTGTTTCCTTTATTGAGATTGTGCAAATATGCTCTTTTCTCTGTAAAGTTCATTAACTTTATTCATAAATAAGGGATGTTTTTGGTTTTATTTATTAAGTTGAAATTGTCTTATTAGAGGAAATGATGATACTGTTATGGGTTGGATCTGAAAGTATGCTTTTCCAGGAAAAATGGGAAAGAAGATCAGTGCTCACAGAACTTTGCCACAAGGAGCTGATAGCAACTTAAATTATTTTAATTTGAATAGTGTTTTGTACATCTTTCTTCCATTTACTTCATCCTCTCTGCTTCCTGTAACTCTCATATGGGAATGGGGCACTTTCAGGGATTCACTGAACTCATTTACAATATTCAAATGGTTTTGTTTTTTGTGTTTTTTTTATTGAGGTAAAGTTGACATACAATATTATATCAGTTTAGGGGTACAACGTAATGATTCAATGTTTGAGTATATATTGAAACGATCACCACAATAAGTCCAGTTAACATCCGTCCCCATACATAGTTACAAATGTTTTTGTCTTGTGATGAGGACATGGCATATTTCAAGGTGCAGAAGACTCAACGATGGTGTCATACTTTTCTATATACAGCTTGATGAATTTGGACATAAGTATACACCCTTGAGACTGTCACCACCATCAAGGCCACAAACATATCCATCACCTTCCAAAGTTTTCTCTCACCTCCTTTATTACTATCATTCTGTGGTAAGAACTCTTAGTATCTACTCTGGTAGCAAATGTGACGTATGCAATAGAGTTTTGTTAGCTGAAGGCACTACGCCACATCCTACATCTCCAGAACTTATTTATCTTGATAACTGAAACTTTGTATCCTTTGACAATCAGCTCCCCATTTCTCCATCTCCCCAGCCCCTGTCAACCACCATTCTAACCTCTGCTTGTATGAATTTCACAATTTTAGATTCCACATATAAGTATTTGTCTTTCTCTGTCTACCTTATTTCACTTAGCATAATATCTTCTAGGTCCCTCATGTTGTCAAAAATGGCAGTAATTCCTTCTTTTTTCAAGGTTGAAGAATATTCCATTTCTTTATCCATTCATCATCAGCGACGTTTAGGTTACTTCCATATCTTCGCTATTGTGAATTAGCTGCAAGGAACATTAGAGTACAGGTATCTTTTTGAGACCCTGATTTCAATTCCTGTGTGTATATACCAGAAGTGGGATTGCTGGATCATATGCTAGTTTTCTTTTTTGGAGGAACCTCCATACTGTTTTTCATAATGGCTGTACTAGTTTACATTCCCATAAGGGTTCCTTTTATTTACATCTTCACCAATATTCGTCATTTTTAGTTTTTCTGATAATCGCCATCTTAACAGGTGTGAAGTGATAGCTCATTGTGGTTTTGATTCGTATTCCCTGATGATTAGCGATGCCAAACACCTTTTCATAGACCTATTGGCCACTTGTATGTCTTCATTGGAAAAAGTCTATTGTGGTCCCTTGCCCATTTTATAAATTGATTTGTCTTTTTGTTATTGAGCCAACACAAAAAAAGGAGAACAAAATTTCCAGGCATTATGGATGCTTCCCAGTTGATGCAGATGGTTTTGTGTTTACAGTGGTACCAAAAGATCATGTTTCGTGTTTTTTCTTCGGCTTGTTATAAGACCCGCAGTAGCTGCAGCATGGCAGATAATCGGGATCTTCTGGGTTTGGAGGTTTACAAAATAAATGGGTGGTAAGGATTTTTTTATTTTTCCAAGGAAGTTATTGTGATCATTGTCCATGGAATCCAGGATTAGATAGGTGGAGGAGAAAATTAAGGTCAGGAATGGTGATCTGGCATTACTTCTGATCTTGAGGGACAGGTATTTACTGCATGAGTGTTTGAATAAAAATATTAGAGATCAGGAATTTGTGGTGGGTGACTATATTTTCTGAATTATTTACTTTTGAACATCACCACTTGGATTATGTGAACATCTGGGATATGGGAGTAAGTCGTTAGCAGGGGGTGGTTGATAATATCACTATTGATTTAACCTCTATGAACACCAAGTGGTCAATGGATTAAGCAAATGAGTAGACAGAAAACACAGAAATGGTAAAAATTGGGATTTAGTAAAGGACTGGGGACTGACTGTCCTGAGGGGGAGTGCCAGGACTTGTGCGGTTGAGAGTGACAAGGACAAGAAGAGAATAGAATCACACTCAAACAAGGAGGGGGTGTTAACAGGATGGAGGGGGAGAAATTATCTGGAGCAGCCTTGAGTTTTGACCTTGAGCTTTCTGTTCTTGATGCAAATCTGCCTGATGACATCCTGGGACACAGGTCAGATCTATCCCCAGGGGATCGAGGGAGGGTAGAAGTACAAAACAGCCAGGATAATTGTCCTAAAAAGGCAGGCTTCCTTTATCATTTGACTCACTTTCATGATTGGTTTATCTAGGGTAAGAGGAAAAGAAAGATGATAAGAAGGATGATAGTCACGTCTTCGCAGACGTGGTGAACACAGAAGGAGCAGCAGGGGCCTGGCTTCCTGAGGACAGGTTTAGGCTGAGGGCTAAACCCACCGCAACAGCCTGGAAGAAGCTACATCCAGCAGGATAGACGAGCACGGAAGCCAGAGACCTGCTGATGGCACCAGCTCGGCAACTCCTCCTGGAACAGCCCAGCCAACACCACTGTGTCCCATGACCAGGGCCTCCTGCCCAAAAATGGCACCCTGCTGCCCATGGGCTGAACAGATCCCTCTGCTTGTTAACCTGGACAAGATAGATGGGAATGTTTCAGAGAAAGTTCAAGTGAGAAACTATCAAAACCACAGCCCACTCAGTCCCCCTGCCACGCACTCCTCTTCTCTCTTTCCAGACCCACAGCCTCCACTCTATCTTGGTCATCAGTTCTCTGCTCAAGGACTCGTCTTGGCTATAGAGCTCCTTAAGTTTTTCAGAGTTTTACCTGAGGGGAGGGGAAAGAGGGAAGGATAAATTTAGGGATAATGTGAGGAGTCTGAGTGCAAATCCCTTTTCTTTGACAACCCAAGAGATTCAACCTGCCTGGAGGAGTGTTCTCACTGGGCTCCTCTGAGCGCTAAGGTCTCATGGGACTGAGAGGGGACTCTCCTGTTGGTCACTGGGGTCTCCACTCCCCAGCTCTACAGAGCAGCTCTGTTTTGACCACTATGAGTTTCAACTGACCATAGAGTTCTGTTGCTATAAACACTTGAAAATCTCCAATGTGGCTCAACCCAGTACCTGACATTTAGGGAAACTGAGTCCTGAAGCAGAACTGGTTCACTAAGGACACCAGGAGACTTAGAGACCAACTGCCGATGCCCAGGCCCTGTCCCCAGCATTTGCTGCCTCCCAGGAGTTCCCAGCTGACTGAGGTGCCAATGGCAGTCATACAGGAGATCCCCCATCCATCCTGGTCCTCCTATGGAGAGATGCCTACCCACGGGGAAACTTCCCCCGATGTGTTCTTCAGGTGGCTTGTGGAAGTTTTCTGCAGAGCAGAGATGACAGTGCAGGGCGAGGAGAAGTTCTTCCAGATCTCGCACTCTTGGGGAAGGGAAAAGAATGAGGTGTGAGGTTGGGCACTGGAGCCCCGCTTGCTCTAGTTTCAGTCCCTTCTATTTAAATCTCCCCTCCTGGATGAGACAGATGCTCAGGGAGCCCCAGAAGGACATTTAGGACTCAGAGAGTAACACTCACAAGGAGGAGGAGTTTAGCTCAACCCAGGGAATTAGACAGGTAGGAAGTGAGCATCCTCCCACTGGGACCTGGAGTCAAGGTCAGTGGGCCCCTGGCAGGAAGGGCCTGGGGACTTGCAGGAGCTTAGACCACACACTGCAATCCTGGGAGCTGATAAAGGTGGAGAGGCAGTTCCCAAGTCTCCAGAGAGGGGCTCCACTGGGCCTCCCACGGCGCGCCTGGGCCACCTGGACCCAGTGCTCTACCACCCTCGCCCTGTCCTGGGCTGTCATGCTCACGTCCCTGAGGCAGGTGGTGATGACGAGGCTGGCCACCCTTCTGAACTGGTCGATGGTGGCCTGGATGGTGGGTGTCTAGTGCTCACTGCCAGGCTTGTTCTTCTTGTGCCAGGTGGATCCCAGGCACTGAGAGGGCACCACCTTCCAGAAGAGCTCCTGGGGAACAGGAGGAATGTCATCCAGCCCTGCCACAGGCCACCTCTGTGTCCACAGCCCCTAAAGTCCGACACAGGTGTCACAGTTTAGAGCTGGAGCTCAGGAAGCTCAGGATGTGGCCTGAGCCTTGTGAGAGTCCCTGGGTTTTCTTCTCTGTCCACCGAGGGTGCCCAGCACAGGATGACCCAGGACCCAATCCCGGCAGGGAAGGGAGAGGGGCATTTGCACCCAGCCCATCCTGGCTAACTCCAAGCTCCAGATGGTGGCTCAACTCTGCTCATGTCAAGGAGGCATCTTCCACCACCTTGATCTCCTCTCTAATCCCACTCCCCATTCTGATGCACATTCCCCCATGGCAGCTACAACCACTGGCCTTGTCTGTCTCCCTTGTAGTGAAGCACACATCAGGTGTCAAGTCCTGAGGCTGTTGAGCCTCCTGAGGAGACGGCAGGGCCACCGTAGACCTGGCTGCACACAGTGAGTTCCCCTCCACCACTGATGGGCCAGGCCCTGTCCAGCTTTCCATCTCTTCTACTTCATGGAGCTGGCACAGCCACTCTGTGCAGCAGGTCCTGTTAGTGTCCACCTCTACGATCTGCAGGTGGACAGCAAAGGCTTGGGGGTTCCGGAAGTTGCCCAGGTCATATGGTTGGTAAGGGGTGGAGCTGGGATTTGGGCCCAGATCATGGGAGTCTGGATCAGGTCTGGGACAACGATGGCAGAGGGAAGGCCTGTTCCACCCCGCCCTGAGAGCCCAGCTGCTCACCGCATCCATCATGGTCAACCGCTCTACCACCTGCTTAGGAGAGAAGGCCGTGAGGTTGGGCTTCTTCTCACGCTCCTTAACAGCCACAGGTGGAGACAGACTTCCCACTAGAAATGATGGTCCAGGTGACTCCAGCTCAGCAGCTCCCACTCCTGCTGGAGCCGATGTTGGCCCTTGCTCCAGCTCCAACACTGCTGATGGAGGGGACGCTGGCTCCAACGCTAGAAGGGGTGATGTCAACGGAGCTGTAGCCAGCTCTACCTCCACCACTGCCCACTGCTCTGCTTCTGCCACTAGCTAGAGCTCTGCAGCTGGCGCTACAGTGGGATAAAGAGAAAGATTCACCCACATAGCTGACTGTCCATGTGTCCCTCTAAACACAGGAAAGATCCCACTTCCCTTCCAGGAATATGCAGCCTGCAGTCCCCCTTACCCTCTGCCTCTGCCTCAGTGACCTCCAGAAGCTCACACCAGGCAAAGGTAAGAGGGTCATGGTAGCTCAGCTCCGAACCAGGCAAGGTTACCTGCATGTACATCCCCTTTAGCTTGAAAAAGGGACAGCCCCAGTCTGGTCATGCCCTAGTTCTGCTCCAACCTGGTTATCTCAAGGTCCTGAGTGTGGAGACCCTCTGCTCCTGCTCTCATCTCAGAGCAGCACTGGATGGTGTTTGTGGCCTCAGGCACCTTCCCCTTGCCTAGTGAGTTGGTGAAATTGAAACCATTGGGCAGCTCCTCGATGACCTTCTGATTGGAGTTCTGCAATGACTGCTCTGGAGCTGGGCCAGAAGGAATCAGGGGCTGCCTGCACACTGCCACTGGGGTCAACCCCCAAGAGAAAGTCTGCTCCTCAGTTCAGGCACAGAGGGACATCCCTGCAAAGAACTGTGGTCAGGCAGGAAAAGAGATGAAACCTCTATGGCTCAGTAACTTAAGAGTAGAGGAGCTCACCTTCTCATGCTGCCAGCCATGACCTGGGCTATGAACATGACAGGCCCACCATGCTTCCGACACCTAACAACCAGCTCCTGCCCAAGAATGGCCTACCCCTCATACCCTGCCTTCTCCCCTCCACACAAACACACACAGACACACACACACACGATGAAGTGTAAGGGGTGTGGGGCTGATCAGGTGGGATCACAGTTGTGTCCTGGCCTGCACTAGCCTTTCCTGGGCTGCCCCGTGTTACCCTTCACTGCCTCCTGCCAGATGTCCAGAGGCGTCGGGGATGAGGGCTGAGCCAACGTCGGCAACGACCAAAAAGTTTCTCTTTCTGGGTTTTTTTTGAGCCTAGATCCTCCAAAAGTTGGGATACAACAACAAAATATTTTTGCCTGTTGACTGTCTCCAGTCAAGTGAGCTGGATGGGGGGCTGTGAGTGCCTGGTTACCAGAGTTCTAAGATCTGTTGAGGTTTATGACCAAGGAAGTGAGGTCATTTTTCAAGAATCCTTTACCTGGGCCCCTTCCCTCAATCAGACTTGTCCAGAGCTGCCCCCTGTGCCCTGGCTGCTAACCCTCCTCCCCCATGTCATCTCCTGAACTGTACACAAGGAGCCTACACAGCCCTAGCCACAGCTCCCTGGAAACCTAAGTCGGGTCTTAGCTTTGAGGAGACAGAGACGAATGCAGACCTCCTTTTTCTTACCAGTTCTTCATCCTGAGAAAGTCCCTGTACCTCTCAGGTCCTCCTCAGTCTCTAAACCTGCACCATGGGGATCAGGCTAGAATCTACTTCCTAGGGATGTCCTAGGGTGTATATGACATAATATCTATTACCCCTGTGGGCTGGTGTCACATGTACGTAAGGCACAAACTTAGAGATGGAAGAATAACAAGAAGGGGTGACAGGTAGCACAGAACACCACTCAAAACAGGCCTGGGTTCTAGCAATGTGATATTGGAACAGTCGCTTCCAACTTGGCCTCATTTCCAGGTCAGCATCATGAAGGGGTTGAAACTAATGGAAATTTAGATACTGCCATCCTGTGGCATAAAACCATTCAATTGTTTCCTGTTTAATGGAGAATGTGACCCAAGTGTCTCATCTTCGCCTACGAGGTGGGCAATCTCCACAGTGGTACCCAGTAAGCCCCACCCATGGTATAGCCATCCCAGTGGAACCACTAAGTAGTTAGTAACTGGCTTCTTAACATAATAACAGCCAAAGTGATGGGATGTCTTGTCTAAATTTTAACTAAAAAAGTCTCTCACTTCCTCTTACTCCCTCTTTCATGTTCCATCTCTGCCTCTCTCTCTCTCTCTCTCACTCTGTCGAATCCCTGTAACTGAGGAATCAAATACCAGTGTTTTTGGGCTGCCCAATGTGGACTCCTAGAGAGGAGAGAAGCACGAGATTGCCCAGGCCAACAGACAGAAAGAAACTCAGGCTCTCAGTCCAAACTGAACCCTGAAAGCTGAGAGTGAACTTGGGGGCCAGTCCTCCCCAAGTTGAGCCTCAGTTGCAGGCCACACAGGGGGGTGATTAGGTAAGAGGGAAGAAAGGACTGTGGGAGCTTTCTGCCTGATCCACCTGGAAAGGTGAGGGTGAGAACAGTGTCATGTGACACTGAGTCCTCAGGAGAACCTGTGAGGTAGCTGGAATTCTCACACCTTCCAGATGAGGAAACAGGCTCGGGGAGGCCTGGCCCAAAGCCCAAGCTCACACCCAGAGTGAGAGTTGGAGCTTGGCTTGTTCTAGGATCACAACACCTTGGAGGATGGAGTGCTATTGGTACCAGATGCCTGGAGTCAGATGTCCACGGTCAGAGGACAGTGGTGTTGGAGAGAAATGGGGTGAGGGGACTATGGCCTTACTGACACTCACATTGACCCTGGCAGCAGAGGCCCTCCACGTTTGCCCCCCGACAGATCAGCCCCCAGATAGTGCAGGAGAAGCAGCAGCAGCAGCAGGTGAGTGTGCCTGTGGGGGAGGGGCTCTACCCTCCCAGCTGGAGGCCCTCAAATCAAGAGAGGAGGCCCCTTCCTCTTGGTGCCACAGTGCCTGAATCCCCCAGTAGAAGTGACCGGGAGGAGGGCCTGGAAGAGCTGGTGCAGGATGGGTTTGTTGTGGGGAGGGCCAGGGACCGCACACCCTGTGATTTGCCAGAAGCCGGCCCTGGGAAGTGAGGAGGAGGAGTGTGGTGTTCTTGGGCTGTGAAAGGAGGAGGAGTTGAGGGGAGGCTGCTAAGGGTCTTGGCTGCCTCCCGTGGGAACCCTGAGGTGGGCCAGGAGGCTGAGGGTGAGGACTTTTCAGGGGAGGGTCTGCAGGGGGCCGACTTGAGAGCAAGGACTCATCCCACCCACACCCCGATGTCACAAAGTGTCGTCCCATATCTTGGCACTTTCCTTGGTCACCTGCTGATGCTGCACCTGTTGATGGGTGATAATCTCGAGATGGGCGCACCTGAGGACCAGGCAGGGAGGACCAGGATCCTGAGCCTTGGGATGGGGAGCCCCCGAACTGAGCTCTGAGCTCTCAGCACTTGGCACATCTCCTGTCATAAGAGCCTCTCAGCCACCCCTGGGAGCTGGGGCATGAGGCCCATCTTAGGGATGAGTGAACAGAGGCTCCACCTGAGACACCCATTCCGGTTCCTCAGGCTGGGGAAGCTCAGAGCTGCCTGACGGCACAGCTGCTTGAGGTTTTATCTGAGCTGAACGCAGCCTCTCCCTCCCACGCTGCCCATGGAGGGAGAGAGATGTCAGACCCCTCCAAGTCAGGCAGCACATAGGTGGCTGAGCAGTCCCCTCTGCCTGAGGCCTCAGCTTCCAAGTCTGTCATCAGAGAGGGTTGTGCTGCCAGGTCCCTTAGCCTCTCCCCCATGTCCTGCTTCTCTGGAGCCCAGATCCCGGCCTAGGTCCAAGTCCTGTTTTCTGTGCATGCCCGGCCCCCTCTGGGGACCTGGCAATAGTGCAACATGAGAAGGGGTGGGCCTAGGGCTCTAGTCAGGCTAGAGGGCTCTGTCTGATGGACTCTGGCTCTCTGCCTTCCAGGGGAATGAGATCAACCTGAGAAGAGGACTGAAGTGAACAGCTGCCGCACTCCCTGCAGCGGGGGGGAAGGAGGAGGAAATCAGAGACCCTCTGGGCAGAACAGTCCCTGGCTCCACCCCCTGTATCTTACATTTAGTGGAAGAGTTTGATAACAGAGAAGTGGGAGACCCAACCAATTGGCGGGTGTGTTGAGGGGAGGATGGCATCAAGGAAAACATCCTGGAGGAGGGGCTGATTATTCCCATTCTGTGAACAGGTAGAGCCTGGATGGAACTGGAGGGAAGGAGGGCTCCCAGGATGGTCCCCTGCCCCACTCCTCACCACCCACAAGGTCTATGAAGCATCCCCCACCCAGGCCCTATCTGCATCCTCTCCTTCCCTCTGGTCCCAGGAATACCCAGTCATGAGGGCGATCCTTCTGCTCCAGGTGGCCGCAAAGAATTACAACCTAGAGCCCGAGGAGCGATTTGGGGCCTGGTTCTAGGACTTGGAGCTGCTCAACGAGAATGATAGGTGAGGCCGGGCAGGAGTTGGGTGAGGGCAGGGGTGGACGCTCCCTGTTGGCCAGTCCAGAGAGCCTGTCTCCGTGGCCCCCCACTCAGCCCCAGGTCTTATTGCATGGCGACCTCTGGGACTCCTAGACTCCAGCTGCTGGGCAGGCAGTGGGGGGACACCTGAGGTGTGTCTCCTGGTAGGCTTACAGGTGCCTTTCTGTCCTTGAGCTACAGCCTGTCCTGCCAGCTGGACCCCCCAGACCTAGTTGGCCAGCAGAATACTCAAGGATAAGAAGAACCCGCCATCATTAAGGTCAGGGGTGAGTGAGTGTCTGGGCCGTGGTGACTGACTCCCAGGGGTTCAGTAAAGCTTCGGGCTAAACGTGCCCTTGGGGAGTTGGACAGCTGGCACTGGGATCCCAGTTCCACTACTGAGCAGTCCTGTGACTGGGGTGACTCTCTTCAGCTTCCTGAGACTCCATTTCCTCCTCTGTGAAATAGGTGATACCAAATGGTCTCTTGCGTGGCAGGGACAAATGGGGTACTGGTGGCTGACAGCACTGAGCACAGAGTCTGGAGCACTCAGTGCAGTGGGGACAGGGTGGGGGCCATGATTCTGAGGGAGGCCCCCCAGGGTAACCCGACTCTTCTACTCAGTCCCCAGGTCCCAACACCGAGCCCTGTACCAGTGGCCGATCACAGCCCCATCCTCAGCAGCGGGGACACAGCTGAGAGGCTTTCGATGCACTGGGCCAGCTCCTCCCACCTGACGGGAAGGGGAGCATTGTAAGCTGATCTCTGAGGTCCCCTGAAACCCAAGAGAGAGGGGACGACCCCACCCCAGCTCCCTGATGTCTCTACCCCACCACCTATTCACCCATTGGGGAGGGACAGTAGTTATTTGTTGTAAATAATAAATGCCATATTTGAATATTATATTAAAGTCCTGTTCCCTTTAAAGCTGGGAGTTGTGGTGTGGTTCTGTCGCTTTCTGTAGGCATGTAAGTGAGACACTGAATCTCACATTTCTCCTTGAATCACGAACTCTTCTGGCTCGTCAGCTTATTGTCTGTGGGCGAAGGGAGAAGGGCCAGCCCCTTCCCTGGTTAGTGGGGACACTCCCAAGTCCCCATAATTCCAAAGATCAGTTCATTTCAGTATCATTCAGCTCCTCCAGGAGCAGACATGGCCCCCGCCCTTTCTCTTGGGATTTTAAGGTGGAAGGTACTTTCACAGGCAGAGCAACAACCACTGAAATGTGGGTGTCTTTAAAACAGCACTACCCAGGACAACGTCGTGCCACAGGCAGGGGCTGCCTTTCTCCATTCTTGAGGAACAGGGAACTTTTTCTGCTTCTCTTTTTGAGATTTCTTTTGACTAAATTTTAGGAACTTGTAGTTTTCTAGTTCAATCTCTGGAATTGCATCAGCTCTAAGTGATGAAAACAATGTAAAAAGATCAAAACGTGCACGTTGAGAGGACAAGGCCCAAGGAAGCTCATTTGCAAATGGACTAAAGGCAGGCAGGACCTCGCTCCTGAGGCCCCTCTAGGGGCTCCCTGTTCACCCCTGACGTGGATTTGAATCCTGCTGGGATCCTTGTCCAGGACTCTGAATTCCTTCTCCTGCTTGTTTTGTATCCAGGCGGAAAGATTTGTGACGCAGCTTTTAAGGCTACTGCTGGGTCTCGTTCCATAAACATGACTGCTCCCTGTGAACTAGGATTTTCAGCACCTCTGCCTTCCTTATGCAATTCCCTTTAGGGCAGAAATTCCCCAGAAGGCCCCAAGCCTCCTCCCTCGATGGATCCCGGGTGAGCTCTACTTTGCCAGTATAAGGGACCATAATCCTTGTCAGTGAGTGACCTCACACTGTCCCTTGCTGTCCAAGGTGACTTCTGAGCCCGTGTCATTCTGAGGTCCATGGTCTTGGCCAATCCTCCAGTTTACACACTAAGTGTTGGTGTTACCAACTCGTCCAAATGGGGCAATTGGGCCTGAGCCCATAAACTGTGTTGCCCCTGGGTTTTTGTGTTTTTGTCCCCAGTCCTGTGCTGTGGTTACATTACCACCACCTGCTGGGGTGTGAACACTGTTTGGAGCTTTCAAAGATGACGCACGACAGAGGTGTGGGGGGCTACAGCAGGGAATGCCACTGAACTGATGGTCCATGGACGTGCATGAACACAGCCTTACCAATTAAAATACTGAAATGCTTCCCATCTGGTGGTGAACAGACACTGCTCTGAGCTCGCACCGAGAACCCACCCCATGACTAGGAGCTTTCAAATGGTTACCAAGTGGCATTTTGAACCTCATCCCTTGGGAACACCCTGTAAGACAAGGACCAGATGAATCGCTTGGCATTTGTGAGTTATCCCCTCATTTCTGATGGCTGCAAGTGTCACCCAGACACACAGGCTGCACTCTGCCAGGGAAGCCTTCTCAGGACAACCAGAAGCTGAAAATGAATCCTGGTTCCCAGCATCCCAAGCCCTTCCTGACATGGCACAGCCACCCAGGAAAGTGATTTGGTAACGGAAAGACTGGGAAGGCTGTACTTTCCCTCCAAAGAGAAAGAGAAGAGCCAACAGTGAAAGCTTGATCCCTCAAATAGACAATTAAATCCCAACAAGCAGTGGGTTCTTTCCGCATTATTGATGCTGAAAAGATCTCTTTTGATAATCGCACGATCCCCCAACTGCCATGTTCATCTCCATGAATCAAATTTCCAACACATATGGATCTAAAAAACTGAGGGAAATCTGGTATTTCCTTAGATGCAACTCTGAATTGGCATGCAACAGAGAACAGAAAAATGGAGACCAAGAAGTAAATATCTAATTTGAGAACATAGACACAAAAGTGCGTTTGAAATAATATTTTGGAGTCTATTGGAATATTATACAAAAAGAATAATCCATTTTTAGTAGGTTTTACTGTGACTGTGAGGGGAAAAACTGAATCATCCCGTGACATTGATAATTCGCTGCTGACTTTAAAGTACAAATAAATAATGTACATAGTAAAGGAAAATGAGAGAACAGCATGAAAAAGGAAGATCTTTCTCTCCTCCCCTGAAACTCAACCTCTCACCTCAGAAAGAAACTGTTGTCTATATTTTCTATGTCTCGAAGCAGAGTTTAATAAAAGAAAAGTATCAATATATTTTAAAGTTTCAAGAGCTCAAAGCAAGGAAACATTAGGGACGCTGCCAAGAGACCTCACTGAGGTGCCTGCTCCATTTCATCTGCTGTCAGGATGGCCTTCTTAGACCCTCACTTTCTCTGCCTTGCTAGCAAGTGTGTCCGCCATCAGTGCTATCACCAGTCTCGCTCCTGTGCTCTTCACTGCCCTTTCCTCCTTCCTGATACCTCCACAGTGGAGCTGTGGAATGCACAGATCAGTTCCTGGAATCATCTCTGCCAAATCTGAAGACCAGCAGGAGTGGGAATGGGACCTGGAATGCAGACCACCTGCGAGCACACCTGGCAGGGATTCACCTGTGTGACTAGGTGCAAGTTTTTACAACGTTTTGGCAAGATTGAAAGGACTTACGCGTTGTCATGCACTGCTGCAGGTCTGGAGTCCTTGCGGTCTCTCGGGCCAGCAGATCTGGTGGGGCTGGTCCAAGTTGTCCTCTCAGAGACCAGAAATTGCCAGGATGGGATGGGATTCTAGTAACTGGCCTCTTGAATATGTCACTGGACAACCTCAAAAGAATGGAAATGCTTAAACCAGGCTTTGGTTTGGACTGGTTCCCACAGTTACGCTGCTTCTTCTGTGAAGACGTGACTTATCATCCTTCTTTTCCTCTTACCCTATAAAAACAAACCATGAAACTGGGTCAAATGATAAAAGAGGCCTGCCTTTTTAGGACAATTATCCTGGCTGTTTTGTACTTCCACCCTCCCTCTACGCACTCGGGATATATCTGACCTGTGTCCTGGGATGTCATCAGGCAGACTTGCATCAAGAACAGAAAGCTCAAGGTCAAAACTCAAGGCTCCTCCAGATCATTTCCCCCTCCATCCTGTTAACACGCCCTCCTTGTTTGAGTGTTAGTCTATTCTCTTCTTTTCCTTGTCACTCTCAACCGCACAGGTCCTGGCATTCCCTCTCAGGACAGTCGGCCCCCAGTCCTTTACTAAATCCCAAATCTTACCATTTCTGTGTTTTCTGTCTACTCATTTGCTTAATCCATTGACCACTTTGTGTTCATAGAGGTTAAATCAATAGTGATGTTATCAACCACCCCGTTAACAACTTACTCCCATATCCTAGATGTTCACATAATCCAAATGGTTATGTTCAAAAGTAAATAACTCAGAAAACATATTCACCCATCACAGATGCCTGATCTCTAATATTTTTATTCAAACATTCATACAGTAGGTACCTGTCCCTCAAGATCAGTAGTAATGCCAGATCAACGATTCTCACCTTAATTTCCTCCTACACCTATCAATCCTGGATTCCATGGACTATGATCACAATAATTTCCTTGGAAAAATAAAAAATTCCTTACCACTCATTTATTTTGTTAACCTCCAAACCCAGAAGATCCCGATTATCTGCCGTGCCGCAGCTACTGCTGGTCTTATGACAAGCTGAAGAAAAAGCACGAAACACGATCTTTTTGTACCACTGTAAATACAAAGCCATCTGCATCAACTGGGAAGCACCCATAATGCCTGGAAATTTTGTTCTCTTTTTTTGTTTGGCTCAAAAACAAAAAGACAAATCAATTTAAAGAATGGGCAAGGGACCAGAGTAAAATTTTTCCAGTGAAGACATACAGGTGGCCAGAAGGTGTATGAAAAGTTGTTCAGCATCACAAATCAGGGAATGCAAATCAAAACCACAATGAGCTATCATTTCACACCTGTTATGATGGCGATTATCAAAAAAACTAAAGATGACAAATGTTGGTGAGGATGTGGAGAAAAGGAACCCTCGTGGGAATGTAAACTAGTACAGCCATTATGGAAAACAGTATGGAATTTCCTCCAAAAGTGAAAACTAGCTTATGATCCAGCAATCCCACTTCTGGTAGACACCCACAGGAATTGAAATCAGGGTCTCAAAGAGATATCTGCCCTCTAATGTTCATTGCAGCAAATTCACAATAGCCAAGATATGGAAGTAACCTAAACGTCACTGATGGATGAAGGGATAAAGAAATGGCATATTCTTCAACATTGAAAAAAGAAGGAATTGTTGCTATATTTGATAACATGAATGCACCTAAAAGACATTGTGCTAAGTGAAATAAGGCAGACAGAGAAAGGCAAATATTCCCTTATTTGTGGAAGCTAAAATAGTCAAACTCACACAAGCAGAGGTTAGAATGGTGGTTGCCAGGGGCTGGGAAGATGGAGAAATGGGGAGCTGATGTTCAAAGATACAAAGTTTCAGTTATAAAGATAAATAAGTTCTGGAAATCTAGGATACGACATAGTGCCTACAGCTAACAAAACTGTATTGTATACGTTACATTTGCTAATAGAGTAGATATTAAGAGTTCTTACAACAGAATAATAGTAATAAAGGAGGTGAGAGAAAACTTTGGGAGATGATGGATATGTTTGTGGCCTTGATGGTGGTGACAGTCTCAAGGGTGTATGCTTAAGTCCAAATTCATCAAGCTGTATATGGAAAAGTATGACATCATCGTTGATTCTTCTGCACCTTGAAATATGCCATGTCCTCATCACAAGAGAAAAAATTTGTAACTCTATATGGGGACGGATGTTAACTGGACTTATTGTGGTGATCATTTCAACATATATACAAACATTGAATCATTATGTCGTACCGCTGAAACTAATTTAATGTTGTATGTCAACTTTATCTCAATTAAAAAACCACGACAGACAAAACCATTTGAATACTGTATATGAGTTCAGTGAATCCCTGAAACTGCCCCATTCCAATATGGGAATTACAGGAAGCTGAGAGGATGATGTAAGATGGAAGAAAGTTGTACAAAACAGTATTCAAATTAAAATCATTTAAGTTGCTATCAGCTCCTTGTGGCAAAGTTCTGCGAGCACCGATCTACTTTCACATTTTTCCTGAAAAAACATACTTTCACATCCAACCCATAATAGTTTCATCATTTTCTCTAATAAGAAAATTTCAACTTAATAAATAGAACCAAAAGCATCTCTTATGTATGAATAAAGTTAGTGAACTTTACAGAGAAAAGAACATATTTGCACAATCTCAATACAGGAAACAGAAGAACTGAATGATGATCAAGTCTCATTCAAGCTTATCTTTGAAAGCCAGTAAAACCAGGCTGTCTTTTCAAGGATGTGCGTAGAGCTGTCAGCCTTGGAAGATAGAAATAGTGGCCTCCTCTGGAGCAAAGGACAGCCTTGCTTACTGCCCAGTATAATAAAAATAACACCCCCCGCCCCCAGGGCAAAGGTTAGCAGACATCCTGCCCGTTATCAAAGATTTGAGTTCCTTAGGCTCTGAGATCTTGCATCTCTCTGCATGTCACCTGGCCCACTGTGTATCACCCTGTAGGAAGTGAGATTTATTGAACTGGTGCAAATGCTGATACTCTGGCCACCGCTATTGTTGTGTCATTAAGTCCTTTGTCTCTGACGCATGGGTCTCTTGACTTTTGCCAGCACCTGTAAGACCATTGTAGGCTAACTTATTGGTTTGCAGGTAAGGTAAAACATCAGATCTTTCACGGTTTCTGACAAGCCCTTAAAATAACTAGTAGTCTTAGGAACAGAGAGCTATCCAGAACAATATGTATGGATGGTCTTCATAGAAGACTTCATGCAACCAAAACTTTAATAAGTCTCTCTGACCTCTTTTATTTCTACCCCAAGTAGAAGGAGAGGCACCAAGCTATTACAGACCTAGGGCTTGTGCAAGCCACCTGGAGACCTAGTGACAAGAAACTTCCCATGGGGAGAAAAGACAGATGGGCATATTTCCAAAATGGACCCATGTGCTTCCCGGTCATCAAAAAGAGAGTGCATTATCTTAATTTACGATGATTTGAGTCATTAAAATCTTGTGATGGGCCAATGATACACTTCTAAGAGGAGTGAGGCACATGGCAGTTGTAAGCAGATTAACGCACTTGGTGAATATCAAACTCTGAACCAACTTTAGTGTTCTAATCAATTAAAAGGTACAACAAATTTATTTAGGTAGATTAAATGATATTTAATGTTATGCCTGATTATTACTCTTCAATAATGAACAAGAAGCTCATGTAAATAACTATAATTGGCCTTACTTTAAAACATGGTAGTCAGGACTGTTTGAGATAAGCTGGAGAGAAGGAAGGGGAGAAATAGACAAAAGTTAGCTGCTCTGAAGCCACTGTCAAGACCTCTGGATCTACATGTAACCCAGGAGATCGAGGCAAAGGGCTGTGCCCCTAGATCCTCCTGCACTGTGGTTCTCAGCGATGTCACGGGGCTGAAGCAGCTTCCTGATTCGTGTTTACATGTCCATGTGTACAATACCCCTGACCATGGGGATGAACCACCATTCAATCATCCCTTACACTCCTCTAATTAACAATTAGATTTCAGAATCATTGTATCATTACATGATAATTTATTCCTCAAACCTGTAGGAAGCCGAGCTAAAAGCAAATCAAATATCAATGGCTTCTTTTCTTTGAAATACCAAGATGTTCTTTCACACTTGGAATCCTGATTAGAGGATAAATCCATCAAATCAATGGAAACAAGTTAAGAAATGGACAGAGGGATATTTCATTCATATATATACATTTTGCATTGTTGCAAAAATAGAGTTACATTTAAAAAATTTAGAACTTCTTGAAATTTCATAGATATTAAAGATTTTCTTCTGCTTATACTCCCTTTGGTTTACCAAATCAAACTCACTCTTTAATGGGCATTTCTAGCATTCAGCGCTAGTAACAACAGTTTTTTTAAATTCTTATTTTTCCCACGTCAAAGAACAAGGGCAGAGGTCATGGAGAGGTCAAGTCTAATCTACCTAGGGATGTGGCAGCCTTAACTATAGATGTTCAAGCCAGACATTGCCAGCAGAACCACATCTCTTCATCCACAGGTGAGTTTTTACTAGTAATCACAGAGACTTGAGGATATCAAAGGAAATTCTTCATTAAGAACCAAAGTTATAGGGCCGGCCCAGTTGCTTAGCAGTTAAGTGCGCGCACTCCACTGCTGGCAGCCCGGATTCGGATCCCGGGTGCACACCGACGCACCGCTTCTCCGGCCGTGCTGAGGTCGCGTCCCACATACAGCAACTAGAAGGATGTGCAGCTATAACATACAACTATCTACTGGGGATTTTGGGGAAAAAATAAATAAATAAAAAAAAAACTTTAAAAATGAACCAAAGTTATAGATTCCTATCTTGGGTTCATTACTTTGAATTTTTGACCCAAATCATATATACAGATTGGACCATGTTCAATTCTATGATCTTTAGAAGATGCAGCCTACAGCTGAAAAGAAACAGATACAACACCAACATCTTATCCTCTCTGAAGCCCAACTGAGAGCCCCTGGAGTCAGAAGTTTTCAAGACAAGAAAATATCATCCTTCTTCTGAACAAAGACTGTAGAGGCTATACTAACATTCAATTTTATTTATTTTGTTTTTTATTTTTGCTTTGTGAGGAAGATCGGCCCTGAGCTAACATCTGCCAATCCTCCTCATTTTGCCGAGGAAGACTGGCCGTGGGCTAACATCCATGCCCATCTTCCTCCAATTTATATGGGACGTCGCCACAGCATGGCTTGACAAGCAGTGCGTCGGTGAGTGCCCGGGATCCGAACCCGCGAACCTGGGGCCGCCGCGAACCCCGGGCCGCCGCAGCGGAGCACGCGCACTTAACCGCTTGCACCACCGGGCCAGCCCAAACATTCAACTTTAAATTGTTAACGTGACTTGTTAGAATGTGATGCAGCTAGCATAATATCTTCTAAGTTTCATGATTTTTCTCCACAATACTGAGATGGATGACCTTGAAGTCCAGTTTCCCCATAAATGTCTTGATTCAGAGATAAAATTAATTTCCCTATAAAATAATTCCCATAAAATTGTTAAAAATATATCATAGTCTCTGACTAAAAGGGAACAAAGCAAATTGAGCAGTTGAATAGCAGTGTAATAAATTCCATACAAGGATCTTACTGCAGCATTATGTATAATAGTGAAACTGGAAATAACCCCATCTCTATCAAAGAAGAAATAAACAGATCGTGGTATTCCTGTTCTTTGGAGTAGCTCTAAAACTTCTAAAAAGCTAAGTTAGAGGGACGTGCACTGATAAGGAGAGACGTCTATGATATATGTTTTGGGAAACAGCAAGCTGCAAAACGATGTAGTTATGTAATTTATTTATGTTAAAAAAACTTTATGTGTATTTATAAATTCATAGGAAATGTCCAGAAGAATAAGCTGCCACCTCTTAACAATAGTTCCTTCTGAGTAGGGGAGTGAGTGTGCAGGGAAGGGGATGGAAGGGGAAGGTTTCACTTTACTCTACATAGATCTGTGTAATTTGCCTTTTTTTACAAAGTATGTAATTCTTTCATAATTAGAAAAATGAATGATGTGACCGTTTGGTGCAGGGCAACAGTATGATGTTCACCAGTCTCTGTACTGTATGTTACTGCACAGCATGGACTGTAGGAGAAAGCCCAGAGGAGCAATGAAGACAAAAAGACATGACACCTCTAAAAAGTCAGTGGAGTATTTCTACATAAGAAACCTTGCAGGTGAGTGATGGTCAGTATTTTCCACTGCTCCAGCTCTTGCAATAAACCTAGAATCTGCCCAGGGTAGGCCGGACGACCACGCCCTGCTAGTCCACTCCCCATCCAGGGCCTGTTTGTGCAGGGTGACTGCCAACTAGCAGACAATGGACTCAGGATGGACCGTGTGCCTTTGGTGAGGCTGGCAGAGAGGGACAAAGTGGAACACCAGCTAAGTGCACACACCTGAGAGGCGGAGTTCCAGGCGGAGACTCAAAATGCACCAAGAAACTGTGTGAAGGAAGCTACTCGACCTCTCTGAGCCTCAGTGTCCCCCCTGTAAAATGGGAATCACAGGCATACTTCACAGAGCTGTTGGGGAAGATACATAGAAGTGCCTGTGACAGCCAGTGTCACATTATTAACAAAGTCGTATCCGACTTCAGAATAATCGATGAAAAGAATAATGTGATGAGACCAAAGACGAGATGCCCAGCTTCATAAGCAGCCCCAGCAGCATGAGAATGAGAGGAGCTCCGAGTAAGCAGGGTTCTTCACAGCTCCACTTTAGAGGACGAACATGGGCTACACCAGGATAAGTGGCTGTTGTACAGTGACTCGTGTAGTGAAGGTGGGTCCCTAAAGACACTGTGAAATCCAGTTACACACAGTGGCTCCTAGGAAACAACTACAAAGCAATCAATGCAGCAGTTAGGAATGGGAAGGGGCTGATCAGAGGAGGGTCAGAGCCACAAAATTGATGGAAGACACTTAACCATGGTGAGCGCCCAGCTCTGTCAACAGCTGCTGTGGTTGCACCAGGAGATCAAATGTCTGAGGCAGCCATTGTGGGGACTGCTGGGAGCACAGTGGTCACTGCAGCCACACCCCAACAGCAGTGCATCGGAGCACACAGACCCAGAGACTTTCCTCTCAATTAATTCTTGTTTCAAGATGAGGAATATCCTCACGTTACAATGTCTCCTTCCAACACTTGTGGACGAGTGTCATCAGAACCCCCTGAAGAGGTCACAGGCCAGAGTAGGATGGAACACTGGGGGCTGGGGAGCGGTGCTGCACCTGACCACACGGACTACCACCCGGGCCTGTTGAACACGAGAGAAGAACCCGAGGTTGCGGTCTAACGAGAATTCCCCGTCTTGCCACATTCAGAGACACTGCAGAGATTCTCATCCTTTCTTTACAAAAATGTTGAAGAATTCATGTGTCATTAATTCATAAAGAGGCAAATTCTTGACAAAGTGACAGGGTCTAGTTTCGATGACCAGCTTTTCCAGTTGTTTTGATAATATTACACATTCAGGAATCGGAAATGTAACCTATTGGGGTGTTTGATATAAACAAGGACTTGTTTTCATTTAAATCAATGCCCAGACTTGTAAGGATGACATAAATCAGAAAAACCGCTAATCATTCCTCCACAGGTTTCCATAAGACTTTTAAGTTAATTTACTAATCTCAGGAAAAGAGAATACGGCAATTCAAGTTTTTTGTTTCTGCATTCAAGCGTACAGTACAGCCAAGAAAATGAGCAGAAAAAAATTAACAAGAAAGTCTTGCTTGCATTTTATCTTTTGCAAATGAGCAGGATATTTTATGTTCTGTTCTTTTCACTGATGTAATCAATTTTTAAAGAATACGGTACATCTGACTATCCCAAGGTGTGTTTATCTGGGAAACTTGCCTGAATCCAAAACAGAGATGTTAAAGCTGACGGGTTTCAAATGCTGCCCAGGTGCTGTCTACCACGAACATCCCTCTCGCAAAGCTGGACCACCGGTCTCTTCCTGAGGGACCAGAATCACCACCCATGTCCCTGAGAGACTGGCCACTCAGGCCTGAGCTGAGATTAGGTGATCAATCTAAAGGGCAAAATACTTAAGCTATTCTCATCTTAAGGATGTTGTTTCGGAGGCCTCTGCACTGGAATGGGTTGGTGAAAACGGTCTACTAGATACTTGCCTGGGAATTGATTTGTTCTCCTCTGCTCTTAGTGGATTGTGGGGAAACCAGTGAGTAACCCCACAGATGCCTCAACTTCCACATCTGCGAAAAAGGCAAGCAACAGCCAATGTTACCACCCTGCAAACTCTTCAGTTGGGCTTGCAAGAGGGGCCACAAGGGCGAATGTCTCCCAAAAGCTGATGAAATGATGGCACTTTGGCTGGAGAAGGCAGAGGGCAGCAGGCAAAGTGGAAAGTTTCTGGGATGTCAAACCAGTTCCCATAAGCACTTTAGAGAAGCACCTGGCCTTGGACTAGGTAGGAGGTTGTGGAAAGACCCACAGGCACACAGGGGGGAGGAGGAATCAAGCAACGGAGGGAGGCGATGGGGAAGAGGCATGAGTTCAGCTTCAATTTTGGACAAAAGCAGTTGCACACTGCAGGCCCGCAGCTGCCCATGCAGCTGCCACACCCTCCTAACTCCCTGGTCCCTCTCGTCCCGTCACATCCCTCCGGGACTCAGTCCAGTTGGAGCGGGTGCAGGACCAGAGTCCTGAGTCAATGGCGGTTTGGCCCTGAGGCAAGCCTTCACAGCCCTGCTCCTCCCCCCAGGGCTAGACACCGCCCCGTGCCCAGAGCATCTTGGGAGTTGTAGTCCTGCTGTCCTGCAAGCTCCCAGCACGGAATGGTTAAGAGACAAAAGCACCAAGCATACACAGCTAGGGGACCCCACTCCCACCTGTCCCTCCACCCCTGGCCCACGCCCCTCTGCTTCTACACCCCACCTTCTACTCCGCCTCTTCTCTATACAATGTCATCTCTCCATGCCTTGCCAATCCCCCAGAGTTGTGCAGTGTGGTTGGGCTGCATCCTTTGAGGCCAGTACTCAGGTAGGAGTGGGGCTCACCAGCCTGGCTATTGCTGAGGTTGCTTGCAGCCCTGGTGGAAGCTCCCTGGCCAGTATTTGAAATGTAAATTCAATATCTAAAATGGAAATACCAGGTGCATGGGATCCTGGAATTTGCCTTTTCAAGGCCATCTGTCCTACCATCCCTTCCATCCATCCAGCCTGCCATGTTCCTCCCTCTGGACCTCGTGATCAGGGTCGCTGCAGAGATCCTCCCCTTGGAACCCACCCACCTTAAGGGCCCATACCCATCATAAAAACTCAAAGCCATGCCACTTGCCAAATTGAGGCAAAAATGGAACCACCCAGGGGGGCCACTCAAGGGTGAGGGCATTACTAGATACTTGGGAGTATTAAAATCCATCTGATGATATCATGAGTGAACGTGTTCCACTTTAAAACAAAACACTGCTGTTATTCTGAGATACTGAGTTAGGATCTTTTTGCAAATATGCCGGATTTAAAATGTTTATTGATGTATAACATGCGTATAGAAATATACGCAGAAGTCATCCATGTAAACCTCAAAGAATTATTACAAAGTGAACACACTTGTGTGACCAAGAACTAGCACCAGCTTCACTCAGGCCCCGACAATCCCTTTCTCCCTCCTTCCTCCCCAAAGGTAGCTGACATCTTACCAGCGAACACTATATATCGAGTTTGTCTTCTTATACAAGTGTTTTATTACAGAACAATTTAAACAATATGCAAAATAAACAAAACAGCATAGTAGCCTCGTCACCCAGCTTCAACAACTACTAATCATCTGCCATTTTTGTTTCTTCCACACTCCATCCCACTCCCACATCACTTTATTATTCTTTTAGTCCTTTGTGTGTGTGTGTGGGGGGGGTAAGAAGTACGCACACTGAAAGGCACAAATCTCAACCTTACATTTTTGGCAAATAAACATGCCCATATAACCTTCACCCCTTTAAGAACAGGATATTTCCATCACCCCCAGAAAACTCCTTCCTGTTCCTTCCTAGGCAATTTCATCCTTCCCCCGAGGCAACCGCTGTTCTGGTTTTTTCAGCATAGGTTCATCTTGGCTGAAATCATCCCACGTGTATTGTTTTCTGTCCAGCTTGCTTCCCTCGGCACGAGGTTGATGAGTCTCTCCCAGCATGTGTGTGTCAGCGTTTGCTCCTCGGCACGGCTGAGGGCGTTCTGCTCTGTGGATGCGCCGCAGTGGGCTCATCTCCTCCTGGGGACGTGCAGGTCATCTCCTGTGAACAGTCTTGTACAAACGTTTTTTGGTATGCTGTTTAATTCCTTTATTAGCATTTAAGTGACACACCTTTGCATTTTTTAGTGGTTGGTCCAGATTACAATATGCATCTTTAACATATCACAGCCTACCTAGACTTAATAGTTCACCAGTTTAATCAATGTAAAATATGGAAGACTTGCTACAGAACAGTTCCATTTACCTCTGTCTGTCCTTTGTGCTATTGTTATCATAAATTTTACATCTTCTCATGGTATAAATCCCACAATACAGTGTTATAATTTTTGCTTTCAATAGTCCTAGGTCTTTTAAAGTAATTAACATTAAAAATTATATATTTTGAGGCAGATGATTTGAGGCTCTGCAAATGTATTCTTTTTTTTTAATTTCACCCACAGTTTTTGCATTCATCAGTCAGCCTTACCCACAATAATTATTACTGTGGTGTTCTAGTGGTGATTCTCTATTTCATGCTATCCAGCCACATTTATTATTTGGAATTCTGTGAGGAAGATTCCCTCCCTCCTTCTCCCGTCCTTCTTCCTTTCTTTCTCTTATTCTTTTTTATGCCTCTTTCTTTCTTCCTTTCTTATTTAATCTATTTTATGTCAGTATAGACTCATGGATATTTATTTTATTCTCTGTGTAATAATCCAATGTTACCATTATTTATTATGTTGCTCACAGTTTTCCAGCTTGAGCCATTGAGAAGTCTTTCAGATTGATTCCTTTTGACACATCTCATCATTTGCTGTGTTTTATTTAAAGCACTTTTCTACTTTCTGGCACTACAAGATGGTCCAGGCTCATATTGTATTTTCCATCTCCACCCTAGAATTAGCCATTTCTCCAAGAAAACATGGTTCTTTTTATTGGAGAATGATATTTAGAAACCAAGATCTGGGAGCTAAGTGTGCTCATTGATACTAGGGTGTCAGTGCTTCTGGACCCTCTCAGCAGAGCCTGGAAATGTATGTAGGAATATAAACACAGGTATACACATCTATCTATTCATCTATCAATCTATCCATCTATCTGGATAGATATATTAGAAGTGACATGGATTCATACTGATACTTCCAACTCCTATCCAGCACCACAGAGTTTATTCTAGCATTCTCCTTTTGTTTATTTTTAACTTCTTTGACCAACAGTGAGAAATTTAACTCCAGTTAGCTACAATATATTTCCTAATGTGTCAACTAGTTTCAGAATTGCTAATCCATACCCTTATGAAAAACAAACTTAACACCTAGAGTAGAGTGTTTGTGTACATTACTTTAGTTTTACAGTATCCCATCAAAACACTGTCTTCCAATGTAACTTAGGTCAGGACCTTTCATCCCCACCCATTATGTGTGGCTATGTCACATGCTTGTAATACAGTGAGATTCATTTGTCACTGCATTTCATCTGAGTTTCCCAGCATCCTGATTGATTTTTAAAATTTGCAGAGTAAAATTCACTCTTTGTAGTGTACAGTTCTGTGGGTTTTGACAACTTTATGGTCATGTATCCACCTCCACAGTAGCATACAGAGCTGTTTTATTCACTCCCCAAAATTCTCTCATACTGTCCCTGTGTAATCAACCCCTTCCCCCATTCCATCCCTTGGCAACCACTGATCATTTTTCATCTCTGTAATGCTGACTTTTCTAGAAAGTCATACAAATGAAACCACATACTGTACAGCCTTTTGAATCGGGCTTCCTTCACTTAGAGAAATGCAGCCAAGATTCATCCATGTTGTTGTGTGAATCAAGAGTTTATCCTTTTTATTGCCAAGTAGTATTCTAATGTCCTAATTCACCACAATTTCTTTCTCCATTCACCTGATGAAGGACATTTAGTTTGTTTTCAGCTTGTGGCAATTATGAATAACATGGTTATGGATATTCACCCAAAGATTTTGTTTAAACATTAGTTTTCAATTTGCTTGAGTAAATCCCTAGGAGTGGGATATCTGAGTCATATAATAAGTGTATGTTTAACTTTATAAGAACCTGCTAAATCGTTATCTGAATGCAACTATCATGTTGCATTCCCAGTTCTAGTTGCTCCTTGTCCTCACCAGGACTTGATATTTGCAATTTTATTTTTTATTTCAGCCACCTAATGGGTGTGCGGAATATTATTGTGGCTTCTGCCTCCTTTTTGAAAGTGAGATCTGCTAAATATAGAATCTCGTGTTGACTTTTGGGTTTTGTTTCTGCACTTGAATGATGTCATTTTGTTGTTGATTTGTCTCTTTTGTTTTTGATAATATATCATCCATCAATGACATTATTCCTCCCTGTATGTAATGTCTTCCCCTGTATATATGTATTTCTCTGACTGCTTTCAAGATTTTGTTTTTATCTTTGGATTTTAGCAGCTTGACTATCATGTGCCCAGGTATGGTTTTATTTTGTATTTTATTTTCTGGGTTTGCTGACTTCCTTGGATCTAAAATTTTAGATTTTCTACCAAATTTTGGAAGTTTTATGCTATTACTTATTGATTTGTCTTTCTGCCTCATTTAATTTTTCTGTCTCTCCCCTCTCTGCTGGGGACTCAATCATCTCACAGGTAAGGCTCTCTTCATTTTTCTTCAAAATTTTTACATTCTTTTGTTCAGACTGGATAATTTCTATTGCTCTATCTTCATGTTTCTTCTACTGTTCCTTTTTATTTTTAATTTTATTTATTTATTTATTTTTTGCCCCAAAGCCCCAGTAGATAGTTCTGTGTCATAGCTGCACATCCTTCTATTTGCTGTATGTGGAACGCAGCCTCAGTATGGCCAGAGAAGCAGTGCATCCGTGCGAGCCCAAGATCCGAACCCGGGGCCGCCAGCAGTGGAGCCCGCACACTTAACTGCTAAGCCCCAAGGCCTGCCCTCTTCTACTGTTTCTAATGTACATGTAAACTCAAAAGTATTTTTTTTATTTAATCTTCCTATTTGGTTCTTTTTTGTAATTTCCACTTCTCTGCTGAGTTTCCAGATATGTTCATTCATTATGAGAATATTTTTCATACCACCATGATCATCTTTATAATAGCTGCTGTCTTATCCTTGTCAGCTAATTGCAACACCATGGGGAGAGTTTCTCCTCCCTGCTTTTGGTCATATGTGGATTACATTTTCCCATCTCTTCAAATCTCATGATTTTTTAAACTGTGTACTGGAGGGCCGGCCCCATGGCTTAGCAGTTAAGTGTGCATGCTCTGCTACTGGCGGCCTGGGTTCAGATCCCGGGTGCGCACCGAGTCACTGCTTCTCCGGCCATGCTGAGGCCACGTCCCACATACAGCAACTAGAAGGACGTGCAGCTATAACACACAACTATCTACTGGGGCTTTGGGGGAAAAATAAATTAAAAAAAAATTAAACTGTGTACTGGAAACCATGAATGATAGTTATAGAGACTCTGGATTCTATTGTATTCCTTTGAAGAGTGTTGTTATTTTTCTAGCAGGGAGTTAACTTGGCTGGACTGAAACTCCAATCTTCTCTCCTTTACCGTGAGCATAGCTGAAATCCTCATTCAGTTCTTTCATCTACCAATTGCTGTTTTTACACTAAGCCCTCTGGGGTCTACCCTGCATGTGTGTTGTTCAAAGATCTGCCAATTTGGTGTGTGTGGGGGGGAGACTTACGTACATATTTTGAGATTTTCCTCTGTGTGTCTCCCTCCCTTCCAGAATTTCTCCCTTAACTTTCCAGCTACTCTGTCAGCCCCAAAATACATCCTCTAACTTTACAAGTAAGACTGTAGTTTTTCCCCTGTCTCGGCCATGTACAGATTTTGGAATGCTTTGAGGCAAAAGACTCAAGCTTGCAAATACCTCCTGGTACAATTCCCATCATTTAAGGGAAGGCTCCCTGTCAGTTCTGCTTGCTTTCGGAAGACATTTTTACATACACACATATACACATTTATTATATGTATATTACATATAAATACATGATTCTATATAAATACATATAATATGTATTCAGATTTTATCATTGTTATATGTGAGAGTGTCAGTTCAACAAGCCACTCCACCATTACTGGAAGCCAGACCTTGGTTTTGTTTCTTTTTTAGATTTTATATAAATGGAATTAAAAAATCTATAGCCTTTTGAATATAATTTCTTTTATGCAGCATTTTGGTTGTGATATTCATCTATGTTATTGCATGTAGTTAGTGTTTGTTCATTTGTTGAAAATAATTAATTTTTTTAAATGGTCATAAAATATGCATAACCTAAAATTGACGATTTTAACCATTTTTAAGTGTACAGTTCAGTGACATGCAGTACATTCACATTGTTGTGCAGCCATAACCTCCAACCATCCACAGAACTATTTTCACCTTGCACTGAAACTCTGTGCTCATTAAGCAACAACTCCCTGTTATCCTTCCCTCTTGCCCTTGGGAAACACCATTCTCCTTTCTATTCCTATTAATTTGAGTACTTTAAGTGCCTTATATGAGTGGAATCATACAGTATTTTTCCTTTTGTGGATGGCTTTATTTCACTTAGCATAAAGTCCTCAAGATTCCTCCTTGTCATAAAATGTGTCAGAATTTCTTCCTTTTTAAGGGTGAATGGTATTCCACTCTGTGTATACACCACATTTTTTTTGTTATTTCATCTGTTGATGGACACCTGGTTTGCTTCCAGCTTCTGGCTATTTTGAATAATGCTGTTAAGAACACGGGTGTTTATTTATGTCTTTATACCTCTGCATTCAATCACTTTGGGTGTATGCCCATAAATGGTTTTCTGAGATTCATTTTTTCACACGTGGGAGGGTTCCCCACACCTCCAACAAGCAATTCTTGGAATGCCAGCTAGTCGTCAGATAATTCAACTCAATTTGATGCTGTCAACCCAGAGATACATCAGACTCCACAGGTTGAGGGCTTAGTCCTATAAGACTGCACACCCACCCTACCTCACCTCAACTTCAGATGCCAGTTACAAGCCCAGGCTGTTACCTGTACTTCTGACTGACTGGCTATAAACCAGAGGTTCCCACAACCTCCTCATTGGGTTTGATTTATTTACTAGAGTGGCTCACAAAACTCAGAGAAACATTTACTACATCACCAGTTTATTATAAGAGGATATGACTCAAGAACAGCCAATGGAAGTGGTGCATAGGGAAAGGTATGTGAGAAGGGGCACAGAGCTTTCATGCCATATCCAAGTGCACCACTCTCCAAGCACTCCTTGTCGTTGCCAACCTGGAAGCTCTCTGAACCTCCTTCTATTGGGATTTTAATGGAGACTCTGTCACGTAAGCATGATTAATTATTAACTCAGTTTCCAGCCCCCCTCCCCTCTCTGCAAGATAAGGGGTAGGGCTAAAAATTCGAATCTTCTAATCAGGGCTTGGTCTTCCTGGTGACCAGCCCCCATCCAGGAGCCATCCAGAAGCCCATCCAGAGTTGCCTCAATAGAACAAAAGCTTCTCCTAGTGTTCTTATCAATTAGAAAATTACAAGGAGGTCAGCCCCGTGGCTTAGCAGTTAAGTGCACATGCTCCGCTACTGGCGGCCCAGGTTCGGATCCCGGGCGTGCAATGATGCACCGCTTCTCCGGCCATGCTAAGGCCACATCCCACATACAGCAACTAGAATGATCTGCAAGTATGACATACAACTATCTACTGTGGCTTTGGGGAGAAAAAAGGAGGAGGATTGGCAATAGATGTTAGCTCAGAGCCGGTCTTCCTCAGCAAAAAGAGGAGGATTATCACGGATGTTAGCTCAGGGCTGATCTTCCTAAAAAAAAAAAAAAAAGGAAATTACAAGGGTTTTAGGGTCTCTGTGTCAGGGATGGTGTCAAAGACAAATATTAGAATAAGAGTTGCTCCTAGTGTTCTTATCATTTAGGAAATTACAAAGTTTTAGGAGCTTTGTGCCAGGAACTGGAGGCAGAGACTGATAAATGTATTTTCTATTATTTCAGAACCCATAAGTGGAATTGCTAGATCATGTGGTGAATTCTAGTTTTAATTTTTGAAGGAACTGCCATACTGTTTTCCAATTTTATGTTCGCACCTTCATTGCACAAGCGGTCTAATTTCTCAACATCCTTGCCAACACTTGTTATTTTCTGATTTTGTGATAGTAACTATGCTAATGGGTGTGAACATGTATCTCATTGTGGTTTTATTTTGCATTTTCCTGATAGTTAGTGATGTTGAACATCTTTTCATGTGTTTACTGGCCATTTTATATTTTGTTTGGAGAAATGTCTATTCAAGTCCTTTGTGCATTTTTAAATTGGGTTGTTTTTTTATTGTTGAGTTGTAGGAGTTCTTTATATATGCTAGATATTAACCATTTATCAGATATGTGATTTGCAAATCTTTTCAACCATTGCCTTTTTACTCTGTTGCTAGTATCTTGTGATACAGAAAACGTTTCATTTTGATGAAGTGCAATTTGTTATTTTTTTTGTTGCTTATGTCTTTGGTGTCATAGTAAAGAAATCATTGTTGGCAATGGCATTTGGACCCAATGACATGCAGCTTTTACCTTGTGTTTTCTTCTAAGGATTTTATAGCTTCAACTCTAACATTTATATCTTGGATCCATTTTGAGTTAATTTTTGTATATGGTGTAAGGTAAGGGTCCAACATCATTCTATTGTATGTGGGTATCCAGTTTTCCAGCACCGTTTGTTGAAAAACTTATCCTTTCTCCAATGAATGATCTTTGCACCCTTGTCAAAAATCATTTGACCATATATGCAAAGGTTTATTTCAGGACTCTCTATAATATTTCATAAGTATATTGTGTGTATTTATGCCAGTACCACACTGTTTTGATTACTTTGTAGTAAGTTTTGAAATCAGGAAGTGTGTGTTCTCTAACTTTGTTCTTCTTTTTCTATATTGTTATGGCTATTCAGGGTCCCTTGGGAGTCCATAGGAATTTTAGAATAGATTTTTCTATTTTTGCAAAAAAATCATTGGAATTTTTACCTCCATGAGTAAGTTGATTCTTAAGTATTTTACTCTTTTTGATGCTATTGTAAATAAAAATGTAAAGTTTTTAAATTTCTTTTTCAGATTACTTGTTATTAATGTATAGGAGAACAACTAATTTTTGCAGGTTAATTTTGTGTCCCACTACTTAGCATAATTTATTAGTTCTAAAATTTTTTTGTGGAATTTTTAGGGGTTTCAACATATAAAATATTATGTGTAAACTAATATAATATTACTTCTTCCTTTCCAATTTGAATGCTATTTCTTTCTTTTTCTTATCTAATTGCTTTGGCTAGAACTTCTAATACCATGTTGAATAGAAGTGGTGAAAGTGGGCCTTCTTACCTTTCTCCTGATCTTAGATAAAAAGATTTCAGTCTTTCATCCTTGAATACGATGTTCTCTGTGGATTTCTGTATATGGCTTTTACTATGTTGAAGTAGCTTCCCTTTACTCTGAGGGTTTTTTAGTGTTTTTAACATGAAAGCATGTTTAGTTTTGTCAAACGCCTTTTCTGCATCCATTGAGATGATCACTTTTTTTCCTTCATTCTGTTAATGTGGTTAATTACATTGATTCCTTTTCATATATTGAAACATCCTTGTATTCCAGGAATAAATCCCACTTAAAAATGATGTATAATCCTTTTAATATGCTGCTGAATTTGCTTTGTTACGATTTTATTGAGGATTTTTGTATCAATATTCATGAAAGGTATTCACCTGTAGTTTTCCTTTCTCCTAGTGTCTTTGGCTTTGATATCAGGGTAGTACTAACCCCATAGGATGACTTTAGAAGTATTCTATCCTCTTCAACTTTTTTAAAGAGTTTGAAAAGAATTGGTGTTAGTTAATTTAAAAAAAGTCTTTGGACCTAGGAATAAATTCAGCATAAAATAAATACAAATAAACATTTTTTTAAATGTGGAAATGTCTTTTCCTAAAATAATTAAAAATTAAGCAAGTACATCATTTATCACTTTATTTCTAAAAATTGTTTTTAACCTAATAGTAAGCATGAACAAATTGTTAGAATTAAAATGACTCAAATGTTAATTTTCTTCATTGCAAATTTTCTGACATAAGTATTCGATGCCATCACGTATGACATCTTTTATGAAAAAATGGTCATTTTTTGTAGTATTTGAGAACATTATGAATTTTCCCAGTGGTCTCTGACAATGTTCTGATATGCAAAGTTATCTTTTCAACATGTATGTCTTATCATCATCTTTAACAAATTAACAAACTCTGTCAGGTGCTAATTAATCAACTACTTTTCATATGATTCAGGTTCTCCACCATCAACTTCTCTAACCATCAGGAAATTCTACAACTTCTGCAAGATTAACAATTTTACCATATTGTATTCATCTCGTGTGGTTTAAAACATCCAAAAATCATTGATAAACTGACCCTGCCCAAACTAAAGCATGATGAATTATGAAAAATGGTCTCTGTTAAGTGGGGAGGGATTTCAGGTTGAACTTAATTTTATAATTGGTCAATTTATTACAGTGTATTGTTCTGTTATGTATTTCACTTCTTTTTTTAAGAAAGCGATAGTTGAGGGCACTTAGATAATAAAAAGTTGAGAAAATAAGAACTGATACACACTATAAGCTTCAAATATTTTCAAGCATAAGATGCAATAAGAACTAAAACTGAGAAATGGCAGAGGAAATAGAGATAAGATGATAAAATTTCAAAACTGAATCTATAATAACATCTCAATGGCTACCGTTGTGGTGCCAAGAAGATGGTGAAATCAAAGCACTCATAAAGATGATAAAAAACAGACTGCAAAGAAAAAAGACTGAAATTTGTGTGTACGTGTGTGTGTCAGGAAGATCAGCCTTGAGCTAACATCTGTGCTAATCCTCCTCTTTTTGCTGAGGAAGACTGGCTCTGAGTTAAGATCTATTGCCAATCTTCTTCCTTTTTTTCCTCAAAGCCCCAATAGATAGTTGTATGTCATATTTGCACATCCTTCTAGTTGCTGCATGTGGGACGCGGCCTCAGCATGGCCGGAGAAGCAGTGCATCCGTGTGCACCTGGGATCCGAACCCGGGCCGTCAATAGCGGACCGCACGCACTTAACCACTAAGCCACGGGACTGGCCCAAGACTGAAATCTTTAAAGAAAGAATTTTTACAGCGATATTACAGATAGATAACAGGGAAGAGAAGTTGGAGTGAGAGACTATCTGTTTCTTAAATTACTTCCACTGTAGAGAACAAAAAACCAATTTGCTGAAATCTTTATTCCCTTCTCTGACCCTATCTTTACCTGCAAAATCTGAGCACTGAATCAATGTCACATTCCTCCTTTTCCATCCCTGTGTAACAGAGCAATTAAGCTCATCTGAAACCTTAACTGCCCAGCCTGTGAAATAAGGCCGGCCATCCATTCTCACAGAGGAGCCAACTGGAGGTAGGATTTTTGGTTCTGATTTCAGCTCAACATCTTCAAAGAGTTGTATCTGGCCTTCCTTATCCAGGGCTATCAATGAAGGGCTGGCTGGCTTTCAGAGAAGACCAATTCACAGTCAGCGGAGACATTTTCTGTTGAGCTCTCTAAAGAAGGCTGTGGGGCATGTCAGTAAGAGTTCATTTCTATACTGGTTATAATTTTATTTTATTCAGAGATTTATAAAGAAATTTACATGGTAAATATTACTTATTAACAAGAAAAAAGGTGGTCTATTCTCTGATCATTTAAGCAAAATCCTCCTCTCAGGGCCCAGCCATGGAGGAAGCCCAGATTCAACCTCCATGTGTCTGCCAGGCACTCTGTTGTCCATGGGAAACCCTCAAGTTGGCAGCCTGTTCCCTTGTGTCTTGTGCTGGTACTTAATCTTCCATCTCTTCAGAGTACAACTAGACAGAAGCTCAAAGGACTTGACATTGTAGAAATGTACTTTTCATTATCTTTAGACTTCTAGACTTTTTCAAAAGACTCTCAGCATTTCCAGTAATTGTGCAGCAATTTACCCAACACTAAAGTTCTCACTATTAAAAATTAAAATAAATAAATTTTGAAAAGGAAAAAAGTGATCTTTGCAGATTTGTACAGAATCCATATAATGGGTGCATCCTTATAAAGGGAGGAAAGATAACAAATTTAACTATTTTGGTTAGTTAACACTGTAAGTAATATACTTTACATATTAGCATTTTTGAGATTATTTGTATTTAAAGATACTGCTTCAAACCCCTAAATCATTGTATGTGGTAGAGTCTACCATCTGCTTTGGCTGAACAATTATATACAGTAAGTCAGCCAAAACTCTTCCATTCCTGTATAATCTTATATGTGGGTGGTAATGGTTAGTTCTTATAGATTATTTGAACACGTGCATATCACAAAATACAGGTGACCATTAAAAATTAAAGTGTTCACCAAATAGAAGATTATCTGATTCCCAGAAAAAGAAAACATTACTGTGACTTTAAGGCTAAAACTGTCAAAAAGGAAGCCAAGATACACTCAAGCAAAGCTTTTGCTGAAAAGTTAATTGGATCATCTTTGAAACTTTATCAGGTTTACTGTGTAAGCAAGATACTTTCAGAGCCTAGAATATAGAAAGTGTTTATTGCTACGTTAACAATGTGATCATTTATTTTGTAAATGTTAACATTACAGATGGAATTCATTTTCTACTATATTCAGATTTTCAAGTTCTGCTAAATCTTAAGGCCACATTACTGGCAAGTTGGGATACCTCTGGACATCTGAAAAATATGAAACCTACACAGAAGCATATAAATTCTCTATTCATCAGGTTCTAAATTCTAAAACATTCTAAGCTTTTGGAAGAAACCAATGGCATTCCAAATTGACAGTAAGGCTGCATGTGCGATACATGATCCTATAGGAAGAGAATTCCAGATTTTAAATAGAGGAGATTGTGCACAAAAATAAAGTATATTTTGACGTCTGAAAGGGGATTTCAAGAAATAAGGGACTCTCAGAACATGCGGTAATTGGTAAATAACTTACCAAGGGCTCTCTAAAGGAGAACATATTGTGGAAAAAAGAGCTTCACATGCAGAGAGATAAAATGGCATCTCTGGAATCCTCATGATGAAACAGACACTGAATTACTTTTTCCTAAAATTTAAAATGTGTCTTATCCTCCAAACAAATACCACCTCCCTGCCCTGTGGCTTACCTGAGCATGGTGACGTGTTGGGATCATTTTTCTATTTCATTGGCTCTTAAACTTGATGGCCACCAGAAGCACCTGGAGGCCTTGTTGAAACCCAGATTGCCAGGCCCCACTCCAGAATTTCCAGTTCTGCAGGTCTGCAGCAGCACCTGACAATTTGCGTTTCTTCCCACTTCCCAGGTGATGCTGATGCTGCTGGTCCAGGGACCCCACTTTGAGAACCACAGCCTAACTTACACCCTATATATGGTTACCAAATCCATTATTTTATCCCTTGGCTGCTACTTTTCCTTTATCACATCAGCACCTTAGTTCCGAATCTCCTCACCAAGCAATGGGAATACTTGGAGAGTTTAAGAACTGGTCCTTCTTTCTGGCTCAGTTCTCCCTCTTCCTCTCAAAACTACAGTCTCTTGCCAGGTAATTTTTCCTTAAACATCAGTTTATCATAGATCTTCTTTGCTCAAAATCTCATGGCTCTTATGCTGAACACAAGACTTTTTAAATTCTCTACTTGGCTCATAAGGTCTGTAATAGCCCGTAGAATGTGGACACCCTGTTCCCTACCCTACCTGTTATAAAGGAGTATGTGAAGATTACATAAGATACAGTCAGTTCTCGTTATGCACAGTGTGACATTCTACAAAGTCACTGTGAACAATGAATCAGTGAATATGACCCACTGTTCCTACAGGAAATGCAGGGTTAGGTTCCTGCAAACCTTAGTCACATTTTCTTCAACTGATCAATACATAACCTTTTTCTCTGTGTGTTTCTCTTTAAAGTCACCTTATTTAATATATATTGTTGATATATTAACATTGAACTTAGACTAACAGCACTGTACCTCGTGTCTGAAAGAAGCTTGTCAAACACACATACTTTCTCTGTAAAGGCACGTCACAGCCTCTTGCCCTGAGGAACACCAGGCAGCACTGCAGCACTACACATGGGGGACATATTAAACAGCCCAGTCACCAACACAAGGCACAAAAAGATAATAAATGAGGCACTAAATAGACTGCAAGAAGGACACTTGTTTACAGCATGGGCTGAAACAACAGGGCAGAGCGTCACCTTGTTCCCCTCAGCTGGGAACGTGCACTTCGAGTGAATCAAAATTTTCACCACTTTGCGCTTATCTGCAAATGGACATGAAAGCCCTGTGAGTGTTGACTTGGGGGCTGCCAGTACATTTTAGCTAGTAGGCAAGTGTGCAGACACGGAATCCACAAATAATGAGGATCAACTATATTATGAAAGCATCTTTTCAAAACCAGAGTATCGTTTAGATATAAGAGCAATAATGATAACCCCACAGCTAACATGTTAATGCCTACTATGCGCCAGGAGCTCTTCTAAACACTTTACATAAGTTAATGCATTTAAATCTCACTAAAACCCTATGAGACAGGAGTTCTCAGTAGCCCCATTTTATAGATGAGGAAACTAAGGCACAGAGACTAAATACTTTGCACAGGTTCTCCAGTTAAAAGCGGGATAACTGGGATTGGTGCCGAGACAAACTGGTCCAAAGCCCACAGCTTCAACCACTATGGTAGGAACGTGAGTGAATTTTCTACCACTCCCCAAAACGCCCCTTCTGCTCCAGCCAGTGTGGTCTCCCACATACTTATTCACTCATCAAACATTTTCTGAGTGCCCCCAAGGTGTCAGGTACTGTGTTCAGACACTGGAGGGACAAATAGAATGTCGACACAAATAATCCATAAAAAATCTATAAAATCAACTTGGGATGAGTTTACTATGAGCCAACCTTTGAGGACCATATGGTCCGGGAGAGTCCTTTCACAAAGAAATGGAGCACTCCAAAGAAGTGGGGTGTACAGCGTGGTTATATACCATCAAAGAGCATGTACCACATGTGATTGCAATGTCCCTTTTACAATAGTCGCAACCTTGACCTGTCAGCACCTCCATTGATGGACACAGTGGGTATCAGGTCTGCTGTCTCCATGGGCGTGGCTGTTGTCTGGAGTTGGGTGGTCACAGGATGAGTGCAGCAATCAAATTCTAGCCTAGGGAGAAATGATTATACTTAAGGAAATGCCAATGTGGGGGAAGTTGCATTTACAACTTAAGGGCATTGCTTTTGTCTTTGGGACATGTTAATTGCTTAGGGCAGATATACAATGGATGAACAGAGGCTACAGGCCCCTTTTGGGGAAAAAAAAACAATTTCAGGCCCACTTAGTTTTACACCAAATGGCTTCCTCATATGCTCCAATGTATCCTATTGCTGGTCATTTATTTATCAAGAAGAAGGATAGTCTCAGCTTTAAGGAGCTCGCTGTCTATGAGACATGAATAAAACAACAGTTATGGAAAAGTAGATAAGTATATGGTCCCAGGGTGGGGACATCAAAATGGGTCTCTAGGTGGAGATCTCTCAGGAAAAGTCTCCAAGAGAAAGGAACATTTGACATGAGTTTAGATTAAGAAATAGGAATTAAGTTGATTAACAAACTGGGTAGGAGGACAGAAGAAGCACATATAAAAAGACAGATATAAAGGATGCTAAATCTTTCCGAAAATGGGTGGTATTTTTAAGGCTGGAACAAAGCAAACATGTAGGACAGAGTGGGTGATGAGGGTAAAGATGAGGACAACAAGGGAAAGCCTGCGTGTCCAGCTCAGGAGTCTGAATGTTCTCTAGGCTACTCTGAACAGTCATTGATGGAGTCGAAGCAGATATCAGATTTAAGCAAATTTGGATTCTAGAATGTAACTCTGCAGGCAAGGTGGAGGAAAGATTAGAAGAAATTAAGACTGAAAGTAAAGGGACCTGTTGGGAGACTAGGCAGCGATCCAGATAAGATAGGCCTTGGCTCAGGCGTGGGGTCTGCAGGTGGAGGAGGCCAGGAGGTGGCAAGCAGTGCTGGGCTCCTGCAGGAGGAAACTGAGCTACCTCTCAGTCACGGGAAGACTGTGCCTGTCATGGCCTCCCCACCCCCATGCCCAAATGCCATGTTTCTTTCCACTTCTGTACCTGTCCTCCCTTCCCCCATCTGAAATCCTCACTCTTTCTTCCCTCCACCTGTCCAAAAGTGGTCCCTTTGAGGACTTGATCTAGTCCATCTCTCCTAAGAAGCTGTCTTTAATTACAATTTCTCAATAACATTGCCATTTTTTTTAGGTTCTGTAATGCAACATACACTAAATACCTTGGCAGAGTCAAATTACATCTTGCAAACCATGTCATGTATGTGGAGGAGCTTGGAACCCTATAATTCTTTGTATTTCCTTCAATACCTACCACAAATACCTTACACATATAGGTCAATGGATGTCCAGTAAAGTTGAGCAAAGTAGAAGCAACCTTTATAAGCTAAGAACTTTTATGAGCTCAGTTATTCCTTTAGATCAGCTGCTTAAACCATTTGTTTTTCTCCACAGGTCAACAGTGTTGCCCAGCACAAATGAATTTTACACCTTCTCAAACTCAATAGAGCAAAGATGGAATTTCATTCCCCCTGCAAGCCTTACTGCCTCAGAGAAAAGGAAAAACAACATGTGACATCTAATTCTTTCTTCACATTCTCATCTCAAATTGCAACCGATTTCCAAATGCTAACTGGTTTTCATTGTAAAACTGACAGAAAAAATTTCCCATTCTGGCTTTGTTTCTTTCTTTTTTTGTGTGAGGAAGATCAGCCCTGAGGTAACTTTTGATGCCAATCCTCCTTTTTTGCTGAGGAAGATTAGCCCTGGGCTAACAACTGTGCCCATCTTCCTCTACTTTATATGGGATGCCACCACAACATGGCTTGACAAGCGGTGTGTCTGTGTGTGCCCGGGATCCGAACCTGTGAACCTGAGGCCACCACACCAGAGTGTGTTCACTTAACTGCTGCACCATGGGGATGGCCCCTCTCTTTATTTCTAAAGCTGAAATGTCTAAATCTTTCACTGGGCTTGTTGGAGTTTCCATAAAATGAAAACGTACATTCCAGAAAAATCCTTATCTTTCCAGAATAATCCTTAATATATTATGGTAAACACCTTTGCAAAATGTAACTGATTTTCAATGTCAGTGCCTCCACAAGGGTATCTTTGCATTATCTCCCCTCCCAACCACGTGTCACTTTGCTCTTCCCCAGGCTCATGGGGTCAAATTGTTTACTGAGCACTAGGAATGATCAGAGTCTGAGGGAGACCTCAAGGATGACTAAGCCATATTTTCTGACCCCAACCATCTCTTTCCATCTCTCCTTTAACCTCTATTTTTCTCACTCTGGTTTCTACTTTAGTTGTTTACTTGTCTTGTGAATTGTTGTTTTGTGGTTTATAATTACCATGTAAATTCATGTTACTTTTTGCCTTAGAGTTTAGAAAGAACTTACATTGAACAATGTTTTTTCCCAGCTCTTTGATGTGTCTAATAACTTCCAACACAATTCAAGGGGTTTCTTGTTTTTACGTCTCCATCATTATTCCTTCAGAATTATGTTCACCCCACACTTTTTACCTGACAAATGCTGCTTTACCCTTTGAACGTTTCTATGCCAAGACTCACATGAGGAATCCCTAGAACACCATCAGCTAGGCGACCCCACATCCCTCACATTTGTTTTCTTGATTTGTTCCTAAATAAGCATGTTTCTGAAACTAATAATAAATTGTACCAAGTGGTCGTTGCATAAAAAGCACTATCACAGATACCTTAAAGAGAACAAATGAAAAAGAATATTCAATTCCTCAGATAAGTTTACAATCAAATGAGGCATTGAGGGGACCTGGGGGCACTGATCAGAGCAAAATCCTAAGAGAAGAGTTTTCAGTCCATTTCAAATGAGGTTAAAACTGGAATGAGATAGTATTTTAACAGTTATCTGAAATCGTAAACATTTTTCTGACCTTTGAGAATTTATTTGCATATAAACTGTACAACATGTGGGGAAAGAGAGTGTTGATATTGTTCAATTTCTTTTTATTTTTCAGCGCTTTGTAATAGATGTGGCTATTCACAATTAATAAATATCATAATGTGGAGAGACCCGACTTTCAGCTGCCTGATATTATAAATTCTTACACAAAGCTCGAGTTTTAAAGATCAAATTTCATTTTAGTTACCTTCCATCTAGTCGATTTATATCAGAAAGTTGTTGAGTTTTAGGAAAATACTTCAAAACACAAATTTTATATGTAATTTCAAAAGCAAAAAATGAGTTAAAAACTGGATGGTAACCAGTTTTACTACCATATATTAATCTTTAACATGGGAGCAAACCATTTTAGAGAATATAATTGATATTTGCCTATTTGTATATTGTAGAATGTTAAAGGATTTACAGTCTTAATAATAATTTCAAATACCAGAGAATGAAAAACAGAAGGTTAAGCTTTATGAAATGTTTTTTTATTTTTTTATTGATTTTTTTAAAGATATTTATTTATTTTTCCCCCAAAGCCCCAGTAGATAGTTGTCTGTCATAGGTCCACATCCTTCTAGTTGCTGTACATGGGACGCGGCCTCAGCATGGCCGGAGAAGTGGTGCGTCAGTGTGATCCCGGGATCTGAACCCGGGCCGCCAGCAGCAGAGCGCGTGCACTTAACCGCTAAGCCATGGGGCAGGCCTGAAATGGTTTTTTAGACATAGCAGATTTCAGAGCATATTACTTGAAAATAAAACAATCAGTTAGTGAGGTTTAAGCAATGTGGTTTTACTTTAAACTTGCTCATTCCATGGGAGCATCAATAAAAGCCCTCTGGGAGTGGCTGACGCTCTTTCCCTTCACATGAGCCCCAGCTGTATTTTCTTTAAGCATCAGACTCTCGGGCAACACCATAGCTCTCAACTCCGTTTAGTTGAGAAAAGGCTTTATGTGTCATATGTTTTTTCTAGGGGTATGGAGCTCCCAGACTTATTAACTACAGGGAGAGAGTAAGAGTCAGAACACAGTCAATAAACTCCAGTGTGCTCAGGAGAGAGGACAGACGCCTGAACTCACATCTGAAGAAGAATTTAGAGGATGCTTTCTGACTCTGCTTCGTGCCTCTGACTAAGCAGTCCTGGACATCCCCGTTACAGCCACGGAATAACACAGGCAGCCTTGATGGAGCAGAAGTCCTCCTATGTCCATCATTTGTGCAGAGCAAACTGGCTTAAGACCTCTCGTTTCCTGCTGCAGTGGTAATTTACAGAGATACAGAACTGTCATCTAGTGAATAAGAAGAAAACAGCAAGGTGTTTGACACGAAAAGTGACATTCTGAGTTTTTTCAAAAAGAACAGTGAAGCACTAAAGTTGGTAAAGTTGACACAAAGTTGACACGATGTGGCACACGAAAGTTATAGTAAACACT
This sequence comes from Diceros bicornis minor, assembly GCF_020826845.1. Taxonomy (NCBI): domain Eukaryota; kingdom Metazoa; phylum Chordata; class Mammalia; order Perissodactyla; family Rhinocerotidae; genus Diceros; species Diceros bicornis. The sequence goes on from NC_080758.1 coordinate 59,327,099, forward strand.
AATAATGTGTAGGTGAACTAATCAGTTGCTCTCTATGCCTCTAAAACATGTCTTGACATCTGACTCATAAATAGTACAGTTTAAATATAATAGAATATCTTTGGAAATAACTTCTCATCTCATCTCATCCAATGTTGTTTGCAGGATCCGGTATTAAATAGCCAGATGGTGAGTACCCATGTTGAAGCACCATTTTTATCACAGTGGAGAGAATATGAGGCATAAGCCCAACAGACTTATGTTCAGATCTTCCCTCTTACCCTTGATCAATTTTGTAAACATGGTTTTCTTTATCAAATATGAATTATAACAGTTACTTTAAAGGATTACTGTAAGAATTGCATAAGGGAATACAGTAAAGGAACTGGCGCACAGTAGACTGATAGTTAATTCTCCTTCCCTGTCTCTCTTCTAAGAAACATACAGAAATAATCTAAGAAGAGAACCCGTGTATAAAGTAAATGTATGACAAAAAGTCAATGGCTCCTGAAGTAAGGGACATCATTGTTGAGTGCTTAACCTCAACTGCCTCCAAATACTGTTAACTCTCAATTAATTTTATGTGTTTTCTGTCTTCCAGACAAATCACTGGCTACGAGGAAAGGAGAAGGTGTGAAATTTAAATTGATTTCACCCTTGGATGGTCCAGCTGTAATATTAGGTGTTTTAAATCACCTGGTTTTTCAGGTTTCCTGCTTATTCCTGTATATTTTACCACGGTTCACAGCCCGAGAAAATTAGAAAATCATTATAATTTTACACACATGAATATATATCTTGACTATTACAGCTCGACTCTTAATATATAGAGCAATGTTGTACATGTTTTGTCCTTGTGGATAGTACAGAATACTTTTGTCCAGGTTTTCTTTGGCATTATCATTTATAACGAAGAACTCAGTAATATATGCCCTGGAGAAAAGGGTTTAGAAAAATCTAACATACTATCCTAGTCATGCCTCAAAAAAAAAAGTAAAATAAATAAAAAGCTATAAAAATAATGAGAGGATATTTTGAAGGCACTATTTTTCTTAATTATTTCCAACTTTATTTCCCTTCACCTCTTTTTAATCTTTCTCCGTCTTATTTGTTATTGGCTAATCATCTCACAGTAATTAAACCACCCCCAGCTGAGTCCCCCATGCCTCTTCAAGTGCCCCAGCCTGATGTAGGTCTCAGCTCTGACAAAAAGAAGCTGGAAAACCTGTTTTGTGGCACTATTCTTAAGAATATCTTTACTCTTACAATAATAGCTATATTTTTGAAAGGCGCCAGTGGATTACAAAATGAAGTACTCGACCAATGTTGTATCCTCATTTTCCTTCCAGAGGGAGCACAATTTTCATGTGTAATACAGGGCTGTTGGTTTATTGTTTTTTCCTTTCAAGACATTTTATTAAATGTAAAACATAATAGGGTTAATGGTGATATATGAGTAACAATATAAACTTACAGACAGCAAAAAGATACTATTTTACAGTCATAATTTTGTATACTGTAACAAACAGTAATAGTTTCATAATGTACTATCTTGATTGATCAGGAATTATTCCTGGCTCATTTTTATGCTAATTCATTTATTAGATTACCAAATATATACTTTTATGATCTTTATTTTCAATCAATACAATTGAAGGGACATCAGTTGTTCTTGGTAAGTGAAAGGTCACAAAAAATTTTTGATAATTTATAAGTTTGAGAAGGATCTTTCTACTTTTTAAAAGAGAAGTCATTTAATATTTGGGAAAGTTCTCAAAAATCATCAAATTCTTTAATTTTACAGAAATGAATACTACATTCCAGAGAGCCTAAGTACGTTGTCACACACTAACCAGAAACAGACCTGGGCCTAGAACTCAGGTCTGAGTCACCTGACTTCTACTGGACCACACTCAAGGGCGCACACCCTCTTCTTACTGGTAATTTCTAATACTAAGGTATTTTCAAAAGCGCAGTTGGGAGAAAGTGTAAATAAATAAAACAGATGATTTTGTATAAAAAAGTAGCAATTGCTACCCACAATTTCTATTCCATATGAGTGTTTCCTTTCTTGAAGATTTCTTGTTTTTAATAGTAAGTCCACTTTGGTAACAAGAAAAAAAACATGAAATTTGGCTTCTTTAGTAACCCAAAAAAAAGCTTCTGTTGAAATTAAAAAGACACTAACTAATGTTTCATCTACTACAGCAACTTAAGAATATTATTGGATTTTGGAAAAGCTCTGAGAGATTTTTTTAAAACTCATATCCATGTGACTATTAGTCCAGCCAGGCACATCTCCACATGACATCTCCTAGAGTGTCCAGTTTTCTACTGGATCCAGCTGTTGTCAGGCCCAATGTTCTGGCTGGGTAGAGAATGATGCAGCTTCTGAAAAGCATGTCCTCAGTTCCACTTCAAGGCTGATTTTCTCTGCAAAGTGGAAGTGGAAGAAAACATCCCCTTCCACCTGACTGGATTCCCCTGCAGGCTTAGAGAAACAAGGTGGCCTAGTCAGATGGGCAGACAGGAAGGTAAATGAGAGTCTGTCACAATTTTATGATAAATAAGAGAGAAAAGGATTTGACATCCTAACAAGATTTTCTTACCTGTTGAACAGCATCTGAACATATTTTTCAGAGTTTCCAAAATAGCAGATTGAGATTCTAAGTTGGAAAGGAAGAAGATAGTCAATATATTAAAAAATAAATTTTCTCATTTCCTCAATCGGAAAACAAAATTAAATAAAATATATCTTTAACCATAAGTACCAAAAACATCCAGTTTATCTTCCAGTTATAATTCTGTGTTATGAGAACATGAATACTTTTCAATATATTTAATATGTACAGTGACTAACACTCATGCCTTTAATTACTTTTGAATTAGACTAGCCCTATGCCCTTATTGACAGACATCAATCATAATTACTTTTCTCAATTCCTAGTTTCTATTTTGTGTCAGAGACTACCTGCTGAGACATTCACTTTTTATATTATTCACTTAGAATAAGTCTGTAAAATGATGGACGACAACTCAGCCATCTTGAAGGATGGGGTCTCAAATGCTATATCTCACTATTGACAAATCACCTTCTGGTTTGAATGAGAGACAATGAGCACTGTCACAAGAGACACTCGGAAAAAAGGGATCTTGCTCCTTTTGTCTGTCCTTTGGGAGTCTGTGAGACAGCAAATTCTTCATACTGGAAAACCTAAGTGAGGACCAAGTCCAGGAATCTTTTTAAAGCTAGGGGACACTCTCTTCTACGTGAAGCTTGCATCGAAGTTTATAAACATAAGAAAAAAAACAAAGAGCCTTCAGGGCCAGCTGGGTGGGGCAAGCGGTTAAGTGCGCGCGCTCTGCTGCAGCGGCCCAGGGTTCACCGGTTCGGATCCTGGGCGCGCACCGACGCACCGCTTGTCAGGCCATGGTGTGGTGACATCCCATATAAAGTGGAGGAAGATGTGCATGGATGTTAACCCAGGGCCAGTCTTTCTCAGCAAAAAGAGGAGGAGTGATAGATGTTAGCTCAGGACCGATCTTCCTCACAAAAACAAACAAACAAAAACCAAGAGCCTTCAGGAATATCCAGCGCTCCATGGATCGGAGTCTGAATACCACTCATCTTTTCCGTCCTCCGCATTTTACAGATGAAACATAACACAAACAGTTGGCGACAACCTGAAGACTAGAGTTCGTCTCCTGACTGTCACATCACTCCCACCCGACTGCTGTGCAGACCAGACGCCTGACAAGATACAGCAGTCACTCCTGGGGATAATTTAGACATTCCCATTTTAGCAGCATTTTAGTTTATGTACTTGACAAGACTATAGAAAAACAAAAGGTATTTACTACTTAAATTGTATAACGTATAGTTAAATGACATTGAAAGTTTTCATTTCACTTACAGCACAGTTTTGATGGGCCCAGGGGCCTTCTTTCATCTGCTCACCCTCCCTGGCATCTCAAACCTTCTCTGCCTTTCCCCTCTTGCTCACTGTGCTCCAGCCACACTGGCTTCTTGCTGCCCAACAACATCCGAGTCACAATTCCTCCACAGCATCTCTGCAGCCCTGGGATATCTGCATGTCCTCCTGCTCTGTCCCTTCCCTCTGGGCCTTGCTCCAGCCTCCCTGGCCTCTCTAATTAAAGTAGCAACCCACTCACTCTCTAGCTCTCCCCATTGCCTGTCACTTACCTTCTTCTTGACACAGATCATCACACGATAGACTATGTAATTCACTTGTCTGCCTACTGATCCATTATCTCACTTAACCAACAAAAACAAGTTCTGTGAAGACAGAGATTTTCTAGAAAATTTTTTCCTTAGTGTATCCCAAGCCTGGCATACAGTAGGTGTTTAAATATTTGTTGAGTAATTGTAAGAGGGAATGAAAGGAGTGATCAGAAGAATGATGACACCATGGAAGTAGGTGCCACCATGAAGAGTGGGTATCCTGGGAAGGGAAAGAGGGAGGAAAGATTTTATGTCAGGCAACACGGGTACCACTGTGCCTTTACTACTTCCTGCACATCAGCTTGTCGACGTAAATAATCCATAATCAATCTATAAATCAAAATTGGGGTGAGTTTATTATGAGCCAACTTTTGAGAACCATGACCTGTGGCCTTCCTTCCCTAAGGAAGGAAGAGCACCGAAGAATTGGGGTGTACAGAGCAGTTATATACCGTCAAAGAGCATTTATTGCAAGTGATTGCAATGTCCCTTTTACAATAGCCATGAGATCAGCCCTGCCAGATTGCCCTGCCAGAACAGCTATTGATGGACACAGCGGGGGAGCAGATCTGCTGTCTCGATGGTCACGGCTGGTGTCACGTCTGTTGTCTGGAGCTGGGTGGTCACAGAATGACTGCAGCAATCAAATCCTAGCCTAGGGAGAAATGCTTATCCTTAAGGAAATGCCAATGAGGGGGAAGATACATTCTTATCTTAAGGGCATTTACTCTTCTCTTTGGGACGTGGCAAAGCAGATACACAGTGCAGGCGACAGACCCTTTTGGAAAAACAAATTCAGGCTGAATTAGCTTTACCCCAAATGGCTTCCTCATGTGTTCCAATATATCCTATTGCTTGCCATTTATTTATCAAGCTCAGTATGTCTTTCAAACAGAAATCATCGAGAATAGCATGAAGTAGTCACTTACCAACAGATGTCACTGTGGCAACAGAATAGGAACAAGTGACCTTCAAATATAACCATTCTCCCAAATACTGTATTTCAGTGACTTAATCAAAAAGAGATTCTTCTGACAAATCTCCACTATGAACTTAGCATTAGAGGTAGTCAATTTTGAATAAAGACCTTTAACATCAAAGCCAGCCAATAGTTCTTGTTAAAGCAAATCCAAACTCGGGAACACTTTTGTTTTCAGTCACCTCCAATCCTCTCAAACTCAAGATAAGGTCTTGGTTTTGTGCAGATGGAGAAAACCTTCTCTTCCTCTTTTTGTAGTCAGATAGTTCAGGGAAGAGCCCAAGGTGTCTCCTGGTGGAACACTAACAGATGTTCACATTAGATATGCATGCAATGTTTCCTAGCTTCTTTTCTATAGGCCGAGGTCTGATGAGTTGCCCCAAGGAGCAAACATCTGGGCTCCAGCAGTAAATAAGACTCTGTGCAGTTTACCACAACAATGAACTACAAATATGTATCAGGAAATATTTTGAACACCTAGACCTAAGCTCTCAGTTTCCCTCTGTCTAATTCCATGGCTACTTGAACTGAATTCACTCTTCATCCCCATCCCATTTGTGATAGTTTTTATTTCCTTGAATCAGCATGTTATAACATCTAAGAGAAATTTATCAAAATACTCTCTTCAAAATAGCTAGCTGAGGGCCGGCACCGTGGCTTAGCAGTTAAGTGCACACGCTCCGCTGCTGTCGGCCCGGGTTCGGATCCCGGGCACGCACCGACGCACTGCTTCACTGGTCATGCTGGGGCAGCGTCCGACGTGCAGCAACTGGAAGGATGTGCAGCTGTGACATACAACTATCTACTGGGGCTTTGGGGGAAAAAAATAAAAAATAGATAAAATCTTTAAAAAACATAGCTAGCTGAAGTATAGGAGTTGTAGAGGGTCAAGATTTTAAGATGACAGTGATGTATAAAGTAACTGTACTACAAAATAAAAAGAAAATGAATGAGAACAATAAGAGACAGAAAAAATGATAAGGAGAAGGAATATAATAGAGAGTAAAACTAAGAAAAAGAGAAAAAAGAAGAAAGAAGGTGTAGGAAAGAGAGAGAGTCAGGAGAAGCATAAGAAATGGCAGAAAGGGGCACGAGCAGAGGGAAGACACCAGGCTCAGAGCGAATGACAAGTCAACTGGCTTCTGAGCAGGGCTCAGGTCTAGAGTCACTGGGCTGCATCTGAGAACTCCACTCAGTTCTAACATCCTGAGAAAGACCATGCCTCATCTAAACTCGGACGGCACTGGTTACCAACGCTCTCCTCTCCAAGGACCTGCTGGAGCTTTGAGAACTGCCTCTCTCAGCTCTGGGACTGACAGAGTCCCCATTAAATATTCATCAACTGGGATGGTTGTTTTGAAAGAGTAACCCAGAGAGAGCTCTATCAAGTGTACATTTAAACCTGCCAACTCCTTCACTCATCCTTCCAAAGAATTAACAAACTAAACTGTTTAAAAAAGATAAAAACTACTGTTAAGCAAAGTAGCAGAAAACTTTCCTGGTAAACTTTAAATGTTCCATCTTTTTTGAAGTTACCTCACAACATTCTGAGCATAGTCTAAAATTCTGGGCTCCCTACAGTTCCAAATATGTTTCAGAAATGATCTGTTTTTCATCACAAAGTAAGCCTAAACCTTATGAAGCAAAATAAACTTGGATGAGTTTTATCTTGTAGAGAGAGGACAGCAAGAAAAAGAGTAGGATGTGCCTCTCTGCTATGAAGGATAATAAATAAAATCACACCAAAATATACAAAATATGCCTCTAAAACTGAATGAAGCAGACTCTAAAGAGTTTTACATTTTAAGTAAAAACGCACTTATATAAAATTATACATCAGTTTGACTAAAATATAATCAATTTTATAGAAGAAGTATTCATTAAGTTTCATTTAAATAGCATGACATGATTAGCTGCATAATAAATGGTAGATATTTTAATTTGGGTATGCCATGTCCTCCCACCAATGAAGGTGGGCTTAAACCTGTAATTTTCCTAAAAGGCACCAACCGTATATTCTGCTTATTTGATTATTTAATAGTATGGATCTGCTCCTCATTGCCAATGAAGGATGTCTACATACACGCTTTAGCTTGCATATGTAAGGGGAAATGCAGGATGAGTTTATAAAAAGAAAAATTGAAAATGAGCATTGTCTTTAGGAGAAGTGGTCAATCTGTTCAAGAACATTTTCTCCCTTGGTCAAGTGAGAAGCTGAAAGAGAGAATACTATCAGCCTCTTCCTTGGCCCCTAATAGAATTCTGCATTACCTCAATTAAACGTGTGCTAAAGTGTTTGTAATAAACTTGGAAATGAGTTGATGATACTGTATTTGCATTACATGACACAGACTCTCTTTCATTAGGCACGATTCAAAACACTTTTTTGGACATTAGAGTCCATACAAGTTTTGCTTTTCTGACAGACTGTAGCTTTAATCTCATGGACATGAAATGATAGAGAATTGTTCCCCTTTCCCTTTCTACTTTAAACCTGAGTGATAAATTTCCAACTACCTTTAAAAACTGCAGGTCCTTCTGAAACACATTTTAGTGTGCTGGTTTACTTTAGCTTCATTTCTTTGTTCTATCCTAAACTGCTTTCAGTTTGATCTATGTTCCTTTGTATTCCTTTTGTATACCTAGATATTTAAAATCTGCTATAACCTATATTGGAGAAATGTTGGGTTACATATCTTTCAGCCAGCATGTAAACTCAAGTTTTAGGGTTTCTACGCAAAAAGTTTCTGCCATGTTTCTACCAGCTCTCCTTCCATATATTTTCCTCCAGGATTTCCTGTGACAAAATTGCCTTTCTAAAAACCAGTCCTCTGTTCACCCTCTTGGCCTGTCCCATTTTCATAGAAAAATAAAGGACTGGATTTTCCAAAGATGCAACAAGAATGATCAAGTGCTGCTTCATACCTAGATATCCTGCTCCAGTTTTCCATGAATTTTAAAAATAAAGTTAATTATCTCTTTCATTTTGTCTCAAACTATTGAGTAACCTTGGCACTGAACCCCTAAATTGGTCCACAGCCTGCTTCAGCAGACACAAAACTCTCTCTCAAATGCTTGAATTCATGTGCTGAGTAGGTACTGTATTTATTTAGATTTTATTCAACAAGAGATCGTCATTGATTCACTCAAATACTTAAGTATATATTATGTGCCCAAAGGTCTTGAAATTTTGGGGGTCTGCAAGGAAGAGAGATATGTATAAACAGATAAATTACTCTATAGAAATAATTTGATTGAAAGAGATATGAATAAAATGCCATGGGACTCCAGGAAAAAGAACCACCATAGGTTGACCTACAACTAAGATATATAGCAATGTACTGGGGCTTTGAGGAAAAAAAAAAACACTATGGGGGGTGGATAGGGATTATACCATATAAGTAAAGGAAAATGAAGAGAGAGAAGATAAAGAGAAAACAAGATAAATGGAAAGGTTTTTTCCTTATTAATGTTTCTGCCAACAACTTTTGGAGTACACTGCTTGCTGATGTCCTTTCTAGCCAGTCTTATCCTTCAGCCAGCTTCTTTAGACTTCTCCGTGCAGACAATGCCAAGTATGTAGGGAACCAGGAGGTGAGCAAAAGATTCACAGGAATCTACAGCCCATCTGCAGCTCACTGCTGGGGAGGGGCACCGAGGCATCACCTTGGCCTTTCTTTCCAAGTTCACATAAAGGAGGGTCGGTTCCTTCCTCAATATATGAAGGTGGAGATAAACCTTTTTCACAGAATGGATTATGGAAAAATTAATGTGAGAGCCATGAAAAAGGCAGAGGCGATAGCACCATGATTCTGAAGTAACTGGACATGTGCATTAGTAACCAAGATAAAGAAGAGCTGAAGACAAGAAAAAGGGCTAAAAAGAAGTTCTCAATTTTCTAAGATGGAAATGCCAGTCTTTCTTCAAAAAGAAAAAAGTCATTGAACCCTTTCCTTTAAAATATAATTGAATGGGGCCACATGTTGCAAATAATGGTTTTAACCATGATGTCAGTACACAATAATGTGTAGCAATCAGCTAAGTGCACTGCAAATTGTTCATTCCTTAAAATTACGTTACCAAAGTTTGCAATTGATATATATATTTTAGTAAATAGTAGACTGTGTGCAAATTTGTCACCATATTACTGACAATGTTACTCTTACAACTGAAAGCATGACTAGGAGCGAGAGGGTGGTGTGACACTAGATTGCTAGAGTCACAGCAAGAAAAGTCAAGAAAGTGCCATCAGGTCATTTGGACAAAAGAATGCTATATGGCTGCTGGGTTTATAACAGATTAATTGGAGAAAAACAAGTCACTACAGTAAATTATTGTCCACTTACCTCAGTCACTCTCTCCAAGAACACATATTTTAAAATGAGACAAGTTATTATATTTAAAATTACCAGTTCTGGCATTTTAGATACTACATCAAATAATGATGTAAAAACTAGGTTACAAACATCCTGGCATCAATTCCAACTACCATCTTTTACCAAAATAAAACTCTAATTATCACTAATTCATTTGCAATCTAGTTGTCCTCCAATATACAAAATCAACAACTTCAAATGTTTCATAACTTTCTTAACTTTCCCTAAAATTTTAGAAGATAATATAAATATATCTCTTGGAAAAATTGAGAAAGATAGAGACACAAGGAAAAGTAAAGATGAAAATATTACCCTAATAAATGATGTAAAACACAAGATATGAACAACTGTTAAAGGAATTCTCTATGAAATTGATAATTCTACTATCTGTACACCTGCTTATTACCTATCAGTATAACAATGTTTCCTAAATCCTATCTCCTGTGCATTGTTCATGTCAGGGAGTATATTCCACCAAGTAAACACTAAACAGTGTTTCAATAGCATGGGATATTAAAAGGAGGACATGCAGAGTTGAGTGTTGGACCCCATTCAGTGCCTCAGTGCAAAGAAGAAAGAGGTAAATGCATCCCTCTAGGGACTGGGATAAAAATAGGAGGTTATGAGCCCAAGGCTCCCTCTGCAGGCCATTAAGCAGGAACCTGGAATAAAACTTTTGACACCATGGACCATGGTTGGTTTTACAGGGAACTCACGAGGAAGTGAAGAACATGAAATAATGATAATTATAATAACAGCAGCAAACACTTCTACTGAGCCAGGCACTACACTCTGAATGTTAATTCTGTGCTTGAACATATATTAACACACATAATCCTCAAAATATCCCGACGTAGTAGATGTTGGTCTTTTCACAAGTATATAGATGAAGAGACTGGGTACAGTGTCTAGAAAACTCATCCAGTTTACACAGCTCATAAATGGCAGAGATCAAGCTCAGTGTTCTTATGTTATGCTCTTTTACTACAACCCAAAATTAAGTCTCTAACGACTATCTCCACTGGCAACTGCCAAGACCTTAGTAGTCCCTCCATGGAGGCAGGCATGGGCATGGCAGGGACCCGGCTGAGGGAGGCTAAAACACCCGAGGTGTGGCAGAGCAGTTGCCAAGTGGCTTCCTCCTCTGACAGGGGCAAGAACACACCCAAAAAAACTTGGCGGCAGGCACCAAGGCTCATTCCTTCGGAACTGGTCCAGAACGAAATGGGCCTGGAGCAGGAGGATGAGCGAATAGGCCAGCCTCCTTTGAAAAAAGCAGGCGATCTGTGGCAGCCTTCCTGCCGTCCTGGCGTGGCACATGCGCCCTCAAGCAGAGGGCTTCACGCCTGTCTTCCATGGCGGAATTCTCGCCAGACCATGGCCTGGGCACTAGGAAGGCTAGGCCTTACTGACTTCAGAGATGAGGCAGGGATCTGTTGCGGGAAGGACTTTCCCAGTTTGGCCCAGGATCCCTAACCCTGGGGTGCCATATGCCGATTACAGCTCTTCAGACTCTACAGAGCCTTTCCTACACCTGGCCTGGCTGCAGACGCAAAGTGCAGGCGTGGGGTGAGGCCGTGGCTTTGTCTTTCCAGGAAGAAATGAGCCCCTGGACGAAGCAGCTGGCCCAGGCAGAGCCTTGAGCTTCAAGCCCGGAACGCCTGTGGCCATCAGGGCCAGATCAATGCTTCCAAGTTAGAGAAGCGGGCTTCAAGCTGAGTGGGAGTGGGGGAGGGGAGGGAGACAACAGCTGAAGCCAAGGCCAGAAGGGCGGCGATGGAACAGCTGCAGCTGGGTGGCGCCAGCCGGTCAGAGGCTGGCGGGAGGGCGGTGCCTTCACTGAGGACCCTCGAGGCCAACCCTAGGCCCTGGCGTTCGCGCATGCACCCTAGGCCTGTGAGGGGCTGTGGGGGTTTGAATCCAAGCCTGCAGGGCTCCCGGAAAGGACAGAAAAAGAAGGGCACATGGGAGAGTTAGGCGAGGTGGGCAGGGTGTGCCACCTTACTCTCCTCAGGTCCCCGAGGGAGAGGGAGAGAGAGACAGAACCCTGACCTCTGAGTAGCTTCCTCCACTGCTGGCTACTGCTAACTGGTCGGACCAACCTTTACATGTCTCTCTGCATGACAATCGTCTTCATCCCTTCTCCCATCCCACAGACCCACCCACGACATCCACCTTTGTCATTAGTGCAGGAGAGGATGCAAGATGAGATTCTCTGCCATTGTGGCGAGAGACTCAGTTTCCCTGGTTTCTTCCATGGACTCATGTTCTTCAGCTGGGTCTGATTTTCTCCAGACAACCTGTCTTTTTAAGGATTTGACCAGCCTACGAACCTACAGGGAACAGTAAGTGGGGGATTCTCTCTCCCCCTTCCTCCCCCTCTCTCTCCCCATCCAGGTTTGGATGAGGGAATTCCCCTCTCCCCCTCCCTTGCTCAGATTTTTTCTCTCAGAACAGACAGTTTTCTTCTCTTCTTCCTTTCTCTCTCCTCTGTTTCCTGGGCTCCTTGCTACTCCTTCATTTATTTATTTATTTATTTTTAATTTTTGTGTATTGCAGTAACATTGGTTTATAACCTTGTATAAATTTTAGGTGTATATCATTATGCTTCTATTTCTGCATAGATTACATCGTGTTCACCACTCAAATACCAATTACAAACCATCACCACTCCTTTCTAAGCATTGGTTTGATTTCCTGTTTGACCAAACAGTTATGCATGAGAGTGCTTATTGGCTTATAAATTGTCTGATTTGTTTAAGATATGTTGGCAGTTAATGAGCATTTTTGCGTTCAAGTTGGTTAAGGAACTGGATTTCAAATCTGCCCTTTCCTCTGATGCACTACTGAGTCCGAATTTCTGTGGTTGGCCATCTATCTCTCTTCTGGCGGCTTCAGGTATTGATTGCTATGTCGAAATTGCTTGCTGGACAAGGATAGGACCTAATTTTATAATAATATGCTTTCTTTGCTTCGGAGTAGGATGTTTGATATTTATATGCAAACACGTGTGTGTGTATGCTCCAAACATATTTAATGATAAATCAAGATTAACAATATATATGATTCCTATATTGACTTTTTTTGGACAAATACTGAGAAGTTAATTGAATACTCTTACTTTGGTTGCAGTTAGGTTCACTTTACTTCATATTTTTAAAATCCTTTTTAAAATATATGATACTATAATTGAACATATACATTTTGACTGCTAACCACCTTTTGCCTTCAGATATGTGTACCATTATACACATTCATATATAAAAGTTTCATATTAGTTGTGGCTTTACTTTTGTGAGCATGTGTATGGACTATCACTGACAATCTCCTTTCTTTCAGCATCTATGTTCAGTGTTAGTTTCCTTTGTCTTCGTGGAATGTAGAGTAACATTCAATATTGAAAAAGTGATTTAAGTAACTTCAGTATAGTATAACTGCTATATGTAGCATTATCTTTGTGGTTCTATTTTTAAATTTTGTACTTTGCTTTTTTTCTTTTTTCCTTGTTTTGCTCCATTTAAAGTAATTTTCCTTATTAACCTTTTCTCCACCATGTTGGATATATACATCTTTTTCACATTCTATTTTAGAATTTTTTTTTCTGCTGAGGAAAATTGGCCCTGGGCTAACATCCATGACCATCTTCCTCTACTTTATATGGGACACCACCACAGCATGGTTGATGAGCGGTGCAGAGGTTCGCACCCAGGATCCGAAGCCACGAACCCTAGACCACCAAAGCAGAACGTGCAAACTTAACCACTATGCCACCAGGGTGGCCCCTATTTCACAATATTTTTAATTTGAGAAATAAGAAGAACCCAGAATCTGAAGTCTTGCCTCACTGCCACCTCAATGTTAGATGAAAAATTAATTAGTATTTTACTTCTTTTCTTTTTCTCCAAATCCAGTGTCTCTAGGTATAGATTAAGTTCTTGGTTCAAGATGGTTTTAAATTTTATGCACATTCTTTAAAGTAGTTTGTGTTTTGCATTTTTTAAAAATCACATTAACACAAAGTACCGAGACAATTGTTTTAATTTTTCAGTGTTCACTTCTTTGGTACGGTGCTTTTTTTTGAAACCCGTCAACCTCAAACTTGATTATGGATCTGAATTATCTGGAAGGCTTGTTAAAACACAGAAGATTTGCTGTACCCCACCCCAAACATTCTAATTCAGTAGGTCTCCGGTGGAGACTAGCATCTCCACATTGTGATTCAAAGCTCCTCTGCCTAACATTCCTTATTTTTTTTTTATTTCAGAGGCAGTAAAATCCGTATGTGAGTCTGTGGGCTGTCCCTACCCAATCCTTTGATTCCTCACAGGTGTTATGCCACAATAATCTTCTTGTACTCCTAACTCCACCTCAGCATTTGGAGGCCCCAACTGACACAAAAACGTTCTTCATTTTTCCTCTGAAAGGGGTGCTTTGTTTTCAGAAATGTGACACCATCTGCAATAAGTTTAATGTGGATGCTGTTCTCTGCTCTTTAGACATTGCAATTTACTGATACAACACCTGCACCATTCTTCCTTGTTCTCAGTATTTAATGCTCTAACATTGGAAACACATGGGGCTTCTGGACATTCTGGACACTCTCCCTTCTTCAAGTTTAATTGATCATATCACACCTGAACTAAGTTGAACTGAAGTTGGCCATATCATGGCTTCTCACATGACGATCAGGTATATGTGTAGTATGTGTGCACCTCACAGAAACAGAATGTTCCTGGAGTGTGCATCTCAATGATTCTTCTCTTAAAATTTGATTAAATATGTTCTAAATAGAGGTTCTCAGTTTCAGTTAAATGTACCTAATCCATACATACATTTCTGTAAAATTTTCTATATCTTAAACTTATTTTGTTGAATAGCATGTAAATTATTTCTATACCCCCAAGCTCACACGTTTGATTTTAAAATTTATTTTCTTTTCAAGTTAAAGAAAGAATTTTTATTAAAAGAAAGAAATGCAAAGAAGTATCCAAAAGAATGAAATACTAGGAGTATGGAGGACTAGATACCTCAAAGGGGTTTCCCTCCACATAACACTATCTTCCATAAAATATAATGTTATTGCATTCTTGAGTTCACATGGTGTAAGCCAAGTCTCAAAGGGCAGAAGAAGGAAATTGTAAGCACTAGACAAATTTGGATTCACCCAGTGGTCAAAGGCCAGTATGATCCTCTAATGAAAGGATTTGTCTTTGAATCACCAGTGACTTGAGGGAATGAATCTGGGAGTCACAGATTAGTTGTGAGTCACACAAAAAAGGCACTTAACTTGGTGTCATCTCACATGACTGTGAGCAGAAACCAGTGACATTCTTCTCTGGAGGAAAGAATCTAAACTAAAGCCTTACATTCTGTGCACATTAAAATCAGACAAAAATGAGCTCATAATCAAAGTTCTCCAAACAAATAAGGAATACATGCCATTGTCGATAAGAGTCATAATACATAAGAAAATTAAAAATAAAACAATAGATTTAAACACTAAAACCTTCACTATTAGACTTACCAACTTCAAGATACAAAATAACTGTGTATAAAAAATGGAACAACAAAAAATGGAATAACAAAATCAAACAGGAGACTCTAGAAATGATCTGACATATATGGCAAAGGGCCTTATAGAACTTTAAGAGATGAAAAATACATAACTGTTGAGTTTTAAAACTTCATAGATGGGTTCTACAACAGAAGAGAGAATATAAAACCAAATTTGAATTCTGAAGGAAATAGAATGCAGCATAGAAAGACAAGGAAGTAAAAAACATGAAAGATAAATTAGATATGGAGATGATGAGAGAGAGTAAAGAAAAAGGAGAAATAAAGTACTGTACAACAAAAACAAGTGAGTCATGAGGGTAAAACTGAAAGTTAGAGGGTCTATAAATTTCTCAGGAGATGAGAAGCTATATCCACTTCAGGCAATGTGGGCTGGTGGTAAAATAGAAGTAAAGAATATAACTGTCATCCAAATAGAGGAGATACAATAAAATATGGAAAACAAGTATAAATCAATAAATTTTAAAGGGAAATAACATAATAAAACTTGTGGAAAAAATAGAAGGAAAACATATAGATAGTGGGAGCAAAAGAAGGATATAAATAATCACAACAAATGTAAATGGAATAAATTCTCCAGTTAAATACAGATTGTTAAATTTGATGCGACAATGATAAATTTAGCTGTGTCTTGTTTACAAGACTTATGAAAACTAAAAAACATGGAAAACTAGAAATTCAAAACAGAATAGAAGATATAAAGATAAGCTAGGAAAATATCAATCAAAAATCAACCCAGGGTAGCTATAATAATATGAGATAAAACTGATGCGGAAAAAAGCATCATTAGGAATTAAGTGGTTAATCCCCACTGGTATATAAATTCAACTTATCATGAAGATATAGTCGTTATACTACACATGATGTCATGTGAAGATAATATAGCCTCAACTAGGAAAGGAAGGAGGAGAAGGAAGAGGAGGAGAAGGAGAAGAAGAAGAAGACAAGAAGAAAAAGTTGGAGGAGGAGGAGGAGGAAGTACAGGAGAAGGAGGCAGGGGAGGAGGAGAGGTAGACATAATATATCATCATAGTGGAGAATTTCAACTTTCCTCTGAAACAAAGAATAACATATATCTAATAATAGAGTATTTGAAAATCAAATAGCAAGTTTGATTTAATGGATACACATTGAACCCTATACCCAACAAGTGAAGAACACCTATTCTTCACAGGGACATGGGGAGCATTAACAAGCAGTGAGCATGAACTAGGGTACTAATCAATCCTCAAATAATAGAACACTTGAAATAAATACAAGTGACTGCTCTATTTTATTCTTGATGCTATTACAAATCCCAGGCAATAGAAATTCAGAGAATTTTCTTTGGCCTAGGTGTTATTTGTGTTTAGAATGTCTGTAGAAAAGATGAAGACAATATGGGCTATCAGGAATAGGTACCGTTAAAGATGTTAATGATTAATTTTAATTTTATATTTTTAAAATAAGAAATGGATGAGAAGCTTTTTAAACTTGACAATGTTCTCTCTCTTAGATTCCTAAGTGTTTCTAGTCCCTTCAGTCCTTCATGATTCTTTCAATTGTTCCTGCCTGTTGATGATTCCTCCTTCATTGGATCTCTGAAGTTCACCTTAGTTTCCTGGTTTTGATGGTGACAGACGCACAGGTTTGAGGGGACAGAGGTTTAGGCAATTTGATTGATAGCCTTCTGTTGAACCATTCTCAACGTGCACATGTCATGCGTCTATGCTTGTCACGTATCTTCCAGTTACAATTATTCTTCCTCCTCAGGGCTTTCTCCAATCTCGTGCTAATATTGTTGCTCTTCTAGGAAGGATTTAATGGTGTGCTCATATTAGCAAGCATTTTGGATCCTGAGCCAAAGAGCCATTTACAAGTCTACTCTGAATGTGATCTGTTTTTCCATTCATTGTACTTTCTTCTGTGTATTTAACCAGTTACTTTCATGAGTGTGGAATTCAGTAAGGATGTTCCACAGCTGGAGTCATGTTATTTTCTTTAGTTATAAATTCTAAGGTTTCAGGAGTACCATCTGTTGCCACAGACATTCGAGTCAATAGCAAATTCATTTTAATAAAGTCATTGTATTCCATTTGAAGGAAATCATTTTGAGTATTTTCCCTAAGGATCCTCATCCCTCTATGCAGGTTTCAGTACAAGAACTACCAGTATGTTCTGTCCTTGGTTTTCACCATTGAGGAAATCAACAGGGACCCTCATATCTTGCCCAACATGTCTCTGGGCTTTGATCTCTATAATGCCCTACCCAGTGAAAGGAGGACATTGGAGAGTTCCCTGATTTGACTCTCAGGGTTGGGCAAGGACATCCCTAATTACGACTGCAGGAGAGAGAGTAAGTCTCTAGCGGTCCTTACAGGAACCACCTGGGCAATTTCTGCCCAGATTGGAACACTGCTGGAACTGTACAAATTTCCACAATAAGACTGGGTGGGATGGGGAGAGATGAAACCACGTCTCCTTTGGTGCCATTCTCAGGGGCCTAAAAAGGAAGAAAGGAGGAGACTGAGTTTGTGCATCTCTCAAAGGATATGATCTCAAAGGGTCCGTGTACAGGACCTCGATGGAGTATGACATTTCCTTTATTTAGAGTAGAGAGAAGTTTGAGGGGGAAGGAGATAAAGCAGTTTCCTGGAACTCTGACTGATCTTATTTTATAGAAAGCTTTCAGGGAGTGGAAAATGATTAGAAAATGAAATGAGCAAGTGTCCCCTTCTACCACTCCAGGTGTTGCTGAACAGCCTTCAGGACTGAGAGCGTGATTTTTGTCAATCCCCTTCCTCATATTGCTTCCAATTGTCTTTTCGTTTTAGCTTACCTATGGTCCTTTTGAGCTTACCCTGAATGATGATGAGCAGTTTCCATCTCTCTATTAGATGGCCCCCAGGGACACATCTCTAGCCATTGGCATGGACTCTTTGCTGCTTCATTTCAATTGGAGTTGGATAGGGCTGGTCATCTCGGAAGACAAGAAAGGTGTTGTGTTTCTCTCAGACTTGAGAGGAGAGATTGACAGGAATGGAATCTGTGCAGCCTTTGTGGAAAAGATTCCTGTGACTGAAAAGTCATATTACTCAAGGACATGGCCATAAAATTTCCAAGTAGAGGAAACAGAAGGGACTGTGGTTATCATTTCTGGTGATGCCAACTCTCTCATAAGCTTGAGCTTTTCTACTTGGGAGTATTTAGTGATATGGAAAGTCTGGGTCACGACATCAGAGTGGGATTTTATCCACAGTGAGAGAGATTTCATCCTTGACTTATTCCATGGGGCTATCATTTTTTCACACCACCGTAGTGAGGTTCCTGGCTTTGAAAATTTTATCCAGACAGTTAACCCTTCCAAATATCCAGAAGACATTTACCTCACTATGTTGTGGTTTCCCTTTATTCCTTGCATGACTTCTGAGTCTTACTGAAAAACACTGGAGAATTGTCCACCTAATGCCTCCTTAGGATGGCTGCTTTGGCAGATTTTTTGACACAAGCATGACTGAATTGAGTTACAGTATGTAAAATGCTGTGTATGCTGTGGCCTGGAACCTTCACAAGATGCTTCTTCAACATGCAGAAATGCAGTCAATGCGAAGTGGGAAGGTCTGGTGTTTTGTCCCTGGCAGGTAAAGTCTCTTCGACTTAACAGAACGTACACTCGTCAAAATGACTTTCTTATGGTTCCACAGGTGCTCAAACCAAGCAGTTAGGATTCTTTCTCCAAGAAAAGCACAAGAGTTTCTATACTTGTTTCACTCTCTAGGAGGTATATCTAGTCCTGGGTAGTAAATCATCTACAAGAAGGTTCTAGTGGCAACGAGGAAGTGAGCTATGAGTCAATATCAATGCTTTGTTTTACAAAGGATCCCAACATCTTGCCTGCCTAACGTTTCAATAGGGAATATCCTGTCTTCTCCCATGAATCACCTCAATGACAAGAAGAGAACTTGTCCTTTATGTGCTTATCTGGTGCTGAACATCATAGTGAATACTTTACATAAATGATCTTATTTAATTCTGCAACAACTTTAGGTATTGCTAACATCATTTTGCAGATTGATGGTCTGGGAAAATTCAGAGAGTGCATGAGGGTGGCTAGATTGGACTTTGTACTCGAGATTTGTCTGAATCCTATCACCACTGATCATCTTGATATTCTTGTCTTTAGGCATTTTCTCTTGAAACTAACTGATATTTTAGAAACATTATATTTTAGTTCTCCGTATGATATCATTTGCTTTACTTCTTTGGATACTTGTAATAAAGGTACGTTATGAAGCAAGGATTACAGACAATGAAAGGCTGTCTCCAATTCAGGGTTTTTCTCTTTAACACCCGGGCCCACTTCACCACAGGATGATGTGTCTCTTTTAGCTGCACCCCTTTCTGAGGAACATAGAATTTAGCAATCCTGTTGGTGACTCAGTGAGTTTGGCTGATGAAGGAAAATCAGATTCAGAGTAAACCATTCTCAACTTTTGGAATTTTCCCGAAGGTCTTGGACTTAAGGTGAAAATAGGAGAATATTCCCAACATGCTCCACGTGGTCAAGAATTGTCTTTATCTGAGGATGTGATAAAGTGGGACACAGGAATTACTGAGGTGGGTTGAACCCAATCACAATTACTTAACCACACATGAATAACCAAAATCTTGTTGGGGTTTTGTGTCCCCTCAGAGCTTCGTAAAGGACCACATATGGGAATTTAACAATTCACTTCCAACTGAAGTAATTTTTTCATTTACCAACAATCCAAGATGGAAGCAAAACCTTCATGAGCAAAAGATTGCAAGTTGCTGAAGGTTCAGAAGGTGGTTAGTAATTTTCAGGAATAATTGTTTTAAAAAAATTAAGTTATGTACATGTTTTCTAGAGATAATGTTATTGCACACTTAGTACATTACAGTATAGTGTAGACATAACTTCTTTATGCACTAGGAAATCAAAAAATTGGTGTGACTCACTTTATTGCAATATTTGATTTATTGCGGTGCTCTGGAAACAAACCCACAGTATTTCTGAGGTGTACCAGTGTTTTATATCATATAATAAGCATGGCGTCCAACCAATGAATTGGATTTAGATATTTCAAGATTAAGTTTGTTAAGGCCCAATACTCTAAAACACTCTAGTTACTTGAAAATTAGGTAAAAGTCACAGCTGTTACCAAGTGTTATCTGATTTTCTCCAGACTCCACACTCTGTATGCAGTGAGAGTTGCAGTCCGGGATTCAGGAAGAGCCCTCAAGAGAGCAAGGCTGCCTGTTGTTTTGCTTGCATTCCCAGCCCAGAGAATGTGATTTCCAATGAAATAGGTGAGTATATGCCTTGCAGCCACATTCTCCACTTCTATTTTATTTTTGAAGGGAAACATTTGTCCTGAGCTATCTAACATCTGTTGCCAAACTTCCTCTTTTATTATTGTCCCCAAAACCGTAGTACATAGTTTTATATCTTAGTTGTAAATCATTCTAGTTCTTCTATGTGAGCCACCACCACAGCATGGCAATTTACAGAGAGATGGTGTGGTTCCATGACCGGGAAACCAACATGGGCCACCGAAGTGGTGAGCACTGAACTTTCACCACTAGGCTATCAGGGCTGGCTCTCCACCTCTCTTTTGTATGCACCGTTCTCCCAAAGAAAGGAAAAAGCTTTGATGAGGACTGCAGGGTCAAAATGTTGCCTTCCTCCATTTAGTAATTTAACTTTTATAGCCAATAATATTTCCTCCCAAAATGATACCCTCTCTCTCTACCTTGAACTAGCTTGCTTGTCTCATTTTAACATCATTGCAGGCATTATGATCTCAAGGAAACCTTTTATTACCACTCCACAGTAACTAACTTAAATCTCTCTCATGGAATCTAACACATGGTATTGTAAGTCCTTACTTTTCATCTTCTTTAAAGCTACATTTAGATCACATTGAACAAATCCTTATTTTTCCAGTGTCTGGTGCTGTTCTTGGCACAGAGCAGGAGCACAGAAAGGTTGTGTTTGATTTAAGAAGTAAGTATTTCCATGGTGTACAGTGAGCTTATGGTACAGCTTGGTTTCTGATCTCCTCGAGTTCACAGGTGAGTAGGGGAGACAACATGCAGTGATGCAAATTCAAGGTGGTGACATAGGGCTGCAATATAGGTATGCAGAGACCCATGGGATGAAATAAGTGATAGTATATATGTTTGTGGGGAGGGAAGCATTATGGACTTCTTCACAGAGGCAGTAGCATTAGTATTATATCA
Source organism: Diceros bicornis minor (assembly GCF_020826845.1). Taxonomy (NCBI): domain Eukaryota; kingdom Metazoa; phylum Chordata; class Mammalia; order Perissodactyla; family Rhinocerotidae; genus Diceros; species Diceros bicornis. The sequence goes on from NC_080758.1 coordinate 59,348,493, forward strand.
GACTAATGAAAGCGGATTAAATTCTTGGTGGAATTCTTAGAAATGGCAAAAACTGGCAAATTAGCCCTGCATTTAATATTCTAGGGAGCTGAGAAAAGGTTCAACATGACTAGAACACAGACAATGTGGGTTCGGGAGTTGGGTCATGAAATAGAAGAGGGACAGAAAACCAACACTGAAGATTTTTCATACAATAATTAACATCTTGGAATTACTCAGATTTATGATATTAAATGGTGCAATGCTGGAATCCCCTCAATGTTGGCATTATCTAATTTTATTTTTGTGATTAATATGAAGCTTAATTTCACAACATCTTTTGTATAATTTCAATTTTTTTGAAATGTACTGAGATTGATGATATAGTCTGGCATATCGTCAATTTGGATAAAGCTTCCACGTGCACATTTGGCGTGTGGTAAGTTTGGGTATATGTTCCATATGCACATCTAAAAAACACTACGTCCACTAACTTCAATTCCTACATGCTTGGAGATTAATAAATATACTTGTAAACAACCGATGATTAATGAGTAAACTATGATGGAAATTAGAATGTATTTCCAATTAAAAATACTATTCATCAAATCTTATGGGGTGGAGTTAAATCTATCCTTAAAGAGAAATGTATAATACTAGATTGTATATATTTATATATTATTGTATATATTTAAATAAAGAAAGGTTGAATTTCTAAGTTCTAAGCATTCATCATAAACTAGAAAAAGAGGAGAAAAGTAAACACAAGGAAAAGAGAAAACACAAAATGATAAATATTAGAGGAAGAGTTAACAAAATAAAAGACAAACATCAAAAAGATAAATAAAACTAAATTAGATTCTAATAAATGACAAATATGCTCAATAAAATCCTAGTACTAGTGTTCAAAAAAAGAGAAAAATTGCAACAAAATAATACCAAGGTTGAAAATGGAGTAATCTGTGCAGATCATATGGAAAATTTTTAACATGAAGAAAACATAAATAACATCATGTTGATACAATGAAAATTTAGAGGATATTCACAAATTTCTAGGCAAATAAAAGTTACCAAACTGCCTCAAGAAAAAATGAAGAATCTGAATATTGCCATACCTATTACAGAAATTGAAACCATCCTTTAAAACATTTCTACAAAATTTTATTGTAAGCTGTTTATTTGGTACAAAGCTGATGAATCTGCCAAAATATTCAAGAAAAAAATAATATACATCTACTCAAACTCTTCCAGAGAATAGGAAAAACTGAAAACTTTTTGACTCACTTTGAGAGACTAGATTAACATTGGTACCAAAATCTAACAAAATCACTGCAGGAAAGGAAATTACAGGCCACTGTCTTTCTTGGATTAAATTCATTTATCCTAAAAAAAAAAAAAATCAAATCAAATCAAGGTTCCCAATCTAGCTATATCTAGCTATAAGAATGACATATCATGACCAAATTAGATTCATGCAATGTAATTCAGTACACTAATCTCTGAAAAAAGAGAAATAATAATCTCAATAACTGTAAGAAACACTAGTAAAATTAAACACCTATTCATATTTTAAAACAAACAACAACAGAAACAACACTTACCAAATCAGGAACAAAAGGAAACTCTCTTACTCCCATACACAGTATTCACAGAATGGAACTTTAGGGTGCACTGTTGAAAGCAAGGATAAGAGAAGAATGTTCAACATCACTGCCTCTATAAGCCGTTATGCTGGAGGTCTTGCCTGATACAATATTGGCAGGAAAAGAAATAAAAGGAATAATTTACTTCAAAGGAAGAAGTAAAATTGATGTTATCTTCAAATGATATTATGGTATAAATGTAAAATCCATATAAATTAAGGTATTAACTGAGTTTATTGGTGGCTGAATACAACGTTAATATAGAAAGTTTTGCTTCCATCTACCCGTCATAAGCATTCAAAATTTAAATTTTAAAAAATGACATTTACAACATCTTAAAGTATGAAGTACCTAGAAATAACTTTAATGAGATTTTCAAAAGATTTCTGTCCATAAATTTATAGAACAGCATTTAGAAAAATGGAGGAAGACTGAAAGAAGTGGAGGGATAAATCAAATTCGTGACTGAACAGACTCAAAATTCTACAGATATCAAAACTGTCCAAATTAATCTACAGCTTCCACAAAATTGCAGCTAAAATGATGACCCATTCTGTGTAGATTACAATTGATACAATTCTTATGGAAATGATAAAGGAAAAACTTAGCTAAGAAAATCTTGAAGACAAAGAATAGAGTGGGAGGACTTACTCTACCTGACATCAAGTATTACACCATCACAATAGAGGAGGTTCATCAAGACGATAAACACGAAAATCAACGGAACCAAATGGTAAGTTCAGATACAAGCTGTTCATATAAGGACTCACGTATAGACGTCTGATTTACAAGGAAACACTGAGGAGGAGTGGGAAAATGAAAGCCTTTTCAATAAACCATGTTGGGTAAATTGGTTGTTTTCATGGAGAAGACAATGACTCGCCAACCCTAACTCACACCATCCACAGAAAATGTTATCAGGCAGATTGTAGTTCTAAACGTGAAAAGTGAGAGAATTTAAGGGGACGTAAAGAGGAAGGAGCAATGCCCCTGTAGAAGGAAAAAGCATATATTGATACCTGCAGGGATGAGTGGGCACGGAACAGTTTCAGAACCACATGAAGATTTGGGAATCTTAAAAATCAGAGCAGAGGTAGTAGAGGTAGGCAAGACCAAGGTTATACAGTCTTTTTGGTCTTCCTAAGAGTTTGTCGGATTTTTTAATGGAGGATAAACATGATCCCACTTACATGTAGAAGTATCACTTGTGATAAAGGACAAGGGCAGGGAACCAGAGTAATAAGATCTTATGATAACATAGGAGAGAAGTGACTAAAATCTTAACAGAAGTGGTGGAAGTGAAATCAAGATGAAATGTTTTGGAGAACATTTTAAATGGTAGAAATGGTCTCATTTTGAAACTCCCGAGGAGTGAGGTCTATGACTTGGTCATCTCTGTTTCCCTAGAATGTAGCATATTATCTGGCTCATGGAGGTTTTCCAATAACTGCTGGCTCATTGAATGAGTAAATCTAAGCCATAGCTTACAACGGTATAGCTCAGAGAGACAGGGAGGACATTAGGTTTTCTGCTGAGAAAAAAGTGCTTTCATGAATATGCAAGATAAATATTGAGAAGGATAATAGCTTTGTTTACTTAACCAGAAAGAAGATGGGCAGTATTAACTGGGAATGGTTCTCTGCAGAGTACTCTGTTATTTGGTGCCTGGAGCAACAAAGGAATACAATTGGCTAAACTTACCTAATGCCTTCTTTGGGGGCATGCGAATGAGAGAGAATGACTGAACCTGGACTGAGGACACTTTGCATCTCTCCCCAGACATGGATCAGTGTGTGAAGTGTCCAGATCATCAGTATGCCAACAGAGGGTGAGATTGCTGCCTCGAAAAAGCTGTGACCTTTCTGGCTTATGAGGACCCCTTGGGGATGGCCTTGGCCTGCACAGCTCTGTGCTTTACTGTCCTCACAGCTGTGGTCCTGGGGGTCTTTGTGAAGCACCAAGACACTCCCATAGTCAAGGCCAATAATCGGACTCTCAGCTACATCCTGCTCATCTCCCTCACCCTCTGCTTCCTCTGCTCCTTACTCTTCATTGGTCGTCCCAAGACAGCCACCTGCGTTCTTCAACAAATCACATTTGGAGTTGTATTTACTGTGGCTGTTTCCAGTGTCTTGGCCAAAACTATGACTGTGGCTGTGGCCTTCAAGGTCACTGCACCAGGGAGAAGGATGAGGCAGTGGTTGGTGTCAGAGGAACCTAACTTCATCATTCCCATCTGCTCCTTTATCCAGCTGAGTCTCTGTGGAATCTGGCTGGGAACCTCTCCTCCCTTCATTGACACAGATGCACACTCTGAACACGGCCACATCTTAATCTTGCACAATAAGGGCTTGGTCACTGCACTCTACTGTGTCCTGGGATACCTGGGCTCCTTGGCCCTGGGCAGCTTCACTGTGGCTTTCCTGGCCCGGAACCTGCCTGACACCTTTAATGAAGCCAAGTTCCTGACGTTCATCATGCTGGTGTTCTGCAGTGTCTGGGTCACCTTCCTCTCCGTCTACCACAGCACCATGGGCAAGGTCATGGTGGCTGTGGATGTCTTCTCCATCTTGGCCTCCAGTGTGGGGCTATTAGGCTGCATCTTTGCTCCCAAGTGCTACGTTATTTTCCTAAGGCCAGAGAGAAACACATCAAATGTGTTAACGAATAAAACACACTCAGCGAGAAAATAATCGAAATGTAAGTTATTTTCATAGGTCACAAGAACTTGCCTACACTTGAAAAATAAACTACCACATTTGTGCAGACCCACTTTAAGTACCAACAATACTTACCTTACATGTCCACTTAATTTTTTGCTTTACGTTACTTTTGGCTTTGTACAATTTTCCTCGGGCATTCAAATGAACAAATACACAAACATTCATACTAATTCTCCTCTAAAATTATGTGTGAAAGATTGCGAAAATGGCCACACATTAGTCCTCTCCCACTGTCTCTTTGGTCGTAGCATCCCACGTTGACTCTGGGTAAACTTCGCCTTGTAACTTGCTTTGGCCAATGGGACATTAGCAAATGACATAAGCAAAGGCTTGAAAAACACTTGCTCATTGTTGGTATTTGTCCTTCTCTGGCTGCCCTTGGGAAGCCTGAGGCCATCAATATGTGAATGAGTCTAGATAGACTGCACATCTCCATTACTCCAGGTGACTTCAAGTCAACAATCAGATATGTGAGTAAGGCCGTCCTAGACCAGCCAATCCTAGCTGAGCCACCAATAGCTCCAGATCAAAATAGCTGCCCAGTTAACCCACAGAATCTTGAGAAAAAATCAACTATTCTTATTTGAAGCCACCAAATTTTAGGATGGTTTGTTATACAGCAGAAACTAACTGATACATTATGCTACCATTTATATATGTCATCTCAGTATTTGTGTAATTATCACAGATTTCTATTTCTTTATCCAATATCGTAGACTGGAATATTCGTCTCTAGATTAAGTCTCTGAAAGAAAATCAGAGACCATATCACGTTCCATTTTACTTTTTCTCCTTCCTCTTTTCAACCAGACATCTTTAAGCATATATATTAAGAATATCTTCACTAATTTTAAGATTATGGATATTCTTCTATACTGTCATCCACTACTGTTATACGTGGGGGATTTTTACTTTTAATTTTAGCCCTTATAATCCATTTGGAATGATTTACTTGTGAATAATGTTAGTTGAAGTTCCAGCGTTTTATTTTACAAATGGATATCTTTTAGTCTATAAAACAAACACTACATCATTTTAAAAGTTGATTTGAAGCATATGGAATCTGAATAATGTTTGAAAACTTATATCTTTGAAACACTGTTTTCAATCACAAGTATAGTATATCTCTCCATTTAATCAGAGTTTTTACAGGCTTTGTATCTCTTTATAATCTTCTTCATATAACTAACGTGTAGCTCCAATTATTTTCACTACTCATCTTAAATAATTCATTGCTCTTATGAATGGAATAATTATTTACATGTTTAAACTAAGTCTTGCTCATGTAACAGTATTTTTGATATTTCATATAGGAATCTAGCTTCCTTATACATTACTGCACTTATTTACCAGTTCTAAACTTTATAAGTTATGTCCCACTAAAATAATAGATTTTCTCTTCTTCTTTAATATTATTTACCTCTTATTCTTTTGATTCTCACTTTTTCATGACTGTGCTCGCCAGTGCCACACTGAATCACAAGTGTTTGCCAGGAGCATTTTCCTCTTCTTAAGTTTAGCGTAAACATCAGATAAACTCCTTGTCAGGGCAGAGCAGGCATCTAAGGGAGAAAAAGTAAAAACGTGAAGGGGAATCATTTCTGCCTGGAAATCAACAGACTTGCTTCTCTTGGTTGTTTGGAGCTGGAGATCTTATGACAATGTGGCCAGCTGAGAATCAGAGGATCTTTCTCCAGTCCCAGGAATTAGTTTTGGTCAAATCTCTCAACCTCTTTAGACCTCAGTTTCTTCACCAGTAACATGAAGAGTTGGACGAGTCTTTTTGAGTTCTGAAATCCAGTGACAAAAAGATACCCTTCACCCAGATGCACTTGACAAAGACCAGAGAGAATTTTCACTTGTCTTCTTCTGCATCAACATTATTATCCATATCACCCCTTAAAGACATATCAAATGTCTACTTTCACATGACACTGATAAAATAGTTTCCATACCAAATCGCTGTTCATTGGGATAACAAATCTATAGTTCATTGTTTAGAGGTAAGTATAGAGATGGGCCCTGCTGGAAACAGCAATCAATGGGCCAAAAAGTCTTGCTTTATTTTACAGCAAGGCTGTGGAAACACTCCCTAATATAGCAGAATGCTGAAGTACTTAGAAAGTATGAAATAAATGGGAGCCTTGTATCCATGGTTATGAGCTAATAAGGATATGATTTTTAAAATTTTGTTAATGATGCCATTTGCCTGCTGTGGGGCTGTTCTCTGGTGAGTAAAGAGCAGATGTATTCAAGGCCACTTTCATGCCTTTAATAAATATTTACTCAGCGCCTACCACTTGCTGCACGATAGCAGTCATCTACCCTAAGAGCTTTTATATTCTAGTAGGGTGACACAGAACATAAAGAAAAAGAGAAACTTGAGGTGATCAATAAAGTTACATATATGTCAAACTTTTTTCATTCTGGACTATTTTTCACCCTTTCCCTTCTTTGACTGTTTACCAGAAGTCTAATCATGGACTTGAAAACCCAGAAAGCATTGGTCCCAAGTTTCTTCTCGCAACACCCCTGTTTTAAAGACATAGTGTTTATCATCTGAGAGTATGTCTCTTTAAGACTAAGTTCCTATGAATCAGCATTATTTCATCACTTTCTTGAGAGGACCGATGATATTATGAAGGGGAAACAAAATATCATATGGGATTTATACTTGAAATGATGTTTCCACTCTAATTGTGTTATTTAATGTAGTGTGATTTGGGGAAAGTCAGTTACTCCTTCAGAGACAGTGCTAATAATACCCTGAAAAGCATTCTATAGAGATTAAATGAAACAAAGTATGAGAAACTGCTTTGTAAATTGCAAAGCAATCTATTTCAGCTTATTTTTTCTAATAATATTTTCATTTATCCAATCCTTTTTGACTCTACACAACCTGCCTAGACTGAGTTTTATCATTTATTCAACAATAATAATGGGTCAAACTGGTTGAATATTAGAAATTTCATATGGTTCAACTTAATTAATAGGCCATCACAATATTTAATTTGGTTATAATTACAGTTAAATTTTTCATGATGCCTTATCATATTCCAGGCACATTCTAGGCATCTGACATGTATTCACTCATTTAATCCTCACAACAATGCCATGGAGACAATACTATTAACCTCTATTGTATGGATGAGGAATATTAGAGGTTATATAATTGACCAAGGTCACACAGCTGGTAACCAGGCAGTCCACCTCCAAAATCTCTTTTAGGGATCCATTAGAGGTTGTGGCACTTACATTGTGAGGATCACCCTGGTTCCTGGTTGGCAAATGGATCAGAGGGTACTAAGGAAGAAAGCACATGGCCACTGAAATGATCCAGGCAAGCAATTCTGAATACAGGATTTCCTTCCTTTTTAAGGCTGAATAATATTCCATTGAATAGATGCCCCAGATTTTCTTCATCCTTTCACCCACGGATGCACAATTAGGTAGTTTCCATCTCTTGGCTATTGTGAATAATATTGCAGTGCATTTTGTCAAATGATTTCCTGGCACTTAGTGAGTTTGAAAAAATTCTTCTTATACACATTAGTTATTGTAATGACATACCTTTCTAAATGTCTAAAGTTTAAATATTTGTCATTCTACAGAAATACCTTGCCTAATCATGATTTGTGTTGTTATCAGTTCATGAATGATCTAAGATTTTTGTACAAAAATTTGTTATAATGGCTTTTTTGCATGTATTCAGGAACCTTGCATAATATGGGTATTCCCTGATCCTTGATTTTTAGTAGAGATTTCTAGTAAGCCTTTAGGATAGGAAGTATCTTCGTAGATGTGAGACAGAGAGCAGAAAAATAATAAAGTGATTGTTATATTTAATTATATCAAAAGAAAACTGTCGTTTTGCTAAATTGTTTTTACACAGCCTTTGCTTATTTGTAAGAGTGACACATATCATTTTATTAATGAAAAGAAAATTCAATAAACAATTTTAACATAAAACAATATCTATTGAGAACTTATATGAAAATTTTAGCAATATGCTGTCACCAATTTCCTCATCTGCAAAATGGAGATAGATAATACCATCTTCCTTATGAGTTGCTGTGAGAAAACTCAAAAGTAGTGTATGTAAAATGCTTATCACCATGTGGGTTGGAAAGGGATGCCCCATTCATCTTTCCACCTGGATGATGACAGCTTTTTTAATGCTTGAAGTCTGTACTTTTCAAAATATGTTCTACTGTTATAAAGTGAATCTTTTTTACAAGTTCTTTGTAGAGTTAGAGGATCCCTTTGGAATACAAATTCAGGCTCCCGTGTGTGTGCGTGTGTGTATGTATACGCACATCTCTCAAATAATACTCCAAGCCTTATAATGAAAAGCTACCATCCCCACTCTTGACTCTGGTTCCAAAAACAACTTCTTTAATTTTCTGGTTGAAAAATCTATATTTCTAAATTAGCTACTCATACAGTGTTTTCATTTTTCAGATTTTGACTATTTATAGTTTCTTTCTTCTCTGAAAAAATCAGCATGAAGAGTTCTTACATATGTTAAAAACATAATTCCCCTTGCCCAATATAACTATTTAATGAATTAGGATAAATCCAAATTCAATGTCTACTGTTTTATGACATAAGTGTTTACCATTTTATAGCATATGAATCTTATCCAGAGATGTGCTACGTCAGATAGTATGAATACATTTTCTTTCTCACTTTTTCCTTTGACCTTTTAAATGGTAAAAGTCTCTTGTTTCTTTGTTGTCTTCCTATGGATTCATCACTGGTTCCTCTCCTTCCACCAGAAAGTTAAATCTCTTCTCATTAACTTCTGATGCATGAGACAATTCATGGGCTTCAGGTTTTGCTTGGGGACATCCCTCTTGGGCTTGAACATATACACAGTCCCACATATACGCAGTATGTCTGGAAGGATAGAGGAGGAAAGGATGTTTATCTCTGTGCAAAAGTACCGGGAGACAGTGGTAGAGTGAGAATATTTTATTGACTTTGCACCACTCTTTGAAGTTTTCCTATACGTGCACCTACGACGTAGGCCTCCCTCCCCCCAGATTTTTAAAATTAAAATAGCATTATATCCTTATCTACTGGCTTGGAACAGTAAGTTGTAGAGAAATGTGAATATATGATCCAATTTTTTAATGAAATTAAGAACAGCAAACGCACAAAATATATAGAATTCTAAATATGGGCACATCATTCTATGAGGCTGTGTAAAGGTGGGGAAAGGAGTGAAGAACAGCTGTTCAACATCCAGCTACCTGTACAGTCTAGGGGTCCATGGAAAGCCTCACCTCCAGCCCCGCCCCTGGAGCTGATTTCCTCCCCCTGTGAAGTCTGCCTGACTTATTCCAGCCACACCCTCGCCTCTTCCTGCCCCTGGAACTGGTCTCCGCCCACAACGTTCGGGCCTGGCTCCGCCCACAAACTCGTCCCCGCCCACAGCCTGGTCCGGGCTCATGGCCCTGCCCGCACCCTTGTTCCCGCCCACAGAACCGCCTCCCCAGCCTGCTGTCACTCACAGCCTTGTCCCCGCCCACAGCCCGCCCTTAGAACTGGTTCCCGAACACAGTCCTTCCCTTAGATTTTGTCCCTGTCCCTGGTGCTGACCCAGCCCGCTTTCCAGCTTCTCACTCACTCTAGAAACTAGACACCTCCCCCGAGGCTGGGGTGCGCGGCATCGCCACGCCCGCCGCCTCAACCCGCAGCTCCCAAACGTTCGTCCTCCCCGAACGACCGCCCAAGACTGGAACCGGAAGCGCGGGCGGAGCCTTGGATGGAGCGGGCGTTCTGCGTGGTGTGTTCCGTCTTCTCGGCGCGGACCACATTCCCGTGGACGTTCGCCCAAAGGACCGGGGCTCAGTGAGCGGCGGGCGGTCCCAGATCCAGTCGCGGTCCAGGTAGGGGCCTGGGCCAGGGGCAGCCTCGTCAGGGCCCGGCGTCCCTCCGTCCTCCCGGAGCCCCGTTTCCCCCGGGCTGTTCGCTCAGGGCGCCCGATGCTGCTGTTCCTCCTGGCTCCAGGCGCCGTCGTCCCTTCCTCAGAGTCCCCGTCATCGTCCTCCGTGTGATTTTGTCCCCAGGGGGCTTATCCACGTCTGCAGACGGTGTTTGGGTTGTTACAAATGTGGCGCTCCTGGCATCTAGAGGGGGAGGCAGGGATGCTGCTCAGCATCCTCCAGGGCCCAGGACGGCCAGACAGAGAATTATCCTGCCCCAAATGTCAGTGGTGCCGAGGTTGGGAAACCTGCTCCAGGGCCTGAAAATCTCCCGAGCCCTGAATGAAGTGTGGAAATTGTTGACAAGTCAACGAGTCACTTACAGGGTCCCTAAATGACAAGCTTGTTTAAAGGGTCCAGAGTCACCAAAAAGTCTCTGTCCAGCCAAGTGAGTTGAGCGACTCAAGTGCATACAGCACGAAGCTGCTTTCTCCCATCTCTGGGAGCAGCAGGTGGCTGGATAGGAATCGGGAAAATCCAGTCACAACCAACGGTTACAGTTAAATCAGTAAATACGAAAAAGAAAAGTGAATGGGGTGAACTTTCCATCCAACATCCTATAAAAGGCCTCAAAAGCTTGTTTGCGCCTTTTTTCCCCCCTCAGACACGAGAAGCATCCGTGGAGATCAAGTTTGAGGTGAAACCAGGCTCAGGGTCCACCTGTCCTCGCTGATCCATGGATTTCTGTGTGACCAGGTGAGTACCCTGTGGACCTGGTACCAACAGGTTCCGGCAGCCTCCGCTGTGCAGAAGACCTGCCAGTGGGCTTTCCTGGGTTCAGGTTGTCACCACATGGAGTCATTGAGAGTGAGAGTATCTTGAGAGATATTATTGATGTTTGATGGACGGAAAGATGGTAAGCTGTGTGTGGTTCTGTGTGGTAAATATTTCAGTAAGCACAGTTATATGCAAATAAAAACACATGAAACCAACGTAAATAACTGAAAATGTGTATTATAGTAGAAAATATAGATTTACTTGCATTGCATAATACTCAAAAGTCAAGATTTACATATAGTATAATAACAGAAATGTTTTGCGTGTGTATGTAGTATTAGAAGACATCCCATGAAATATTAGCAGCGATACTCAGCAACGTTCCTTAGACCCATTCAATTGACTTCTAAAGTCCTATAAATCCTCCACAAAAATTTGAAATAAAGGAGCATTCAGGGAAAAAGATGATTGGAACTTCTTTGTATTAATAACAAATTTAAAATTGAATTTGCCAGTAGCCAGATTTATTTTGAGCATTTTTTTCTTTATGACATTTCAAATCATTTGGAGGAGTACTAAGCAACACTGTAGATTGCAGGAAAGGGCGCTAGTCTCCAAAAAGACTGTCCTCTCCACCTTGCCTTGTAAAGGGAATTAACTTTGTTTCTGAAACTTTTCTGAAATAACGGTCTGGTGATTCACGTTGCAGAGAATCTTGTTAAGTAATTTTGTATTTAGTTGTTGGCCTCTACTAATTGTGTGTGTATGTGTGTGTGCCTTTTTCATTCTAGCTTTCCTGTGATGTTCTTGAGGGGAATGTGTGCTTGTCATGCAATAGATAGTCTTTGAGTGTATAATTTATGGTGACCAACCATCCTTGTTTATTCAGGACAGTGGGGTTTTCCAGGACACAGGACGTTTAGTGTTCAAACCAGGGCAGTCCTAGACAAACCGAGATGGTTCCTCATCTCATGAGCCAGGCCCTGGGACACATGCACGGGGACCTGGAGAACCAGAGAGACCTTGTCCCACTTCCATGGAATATATATTGTATTTGGGAATTTGGATTTTGAAAAGTTAATGATGAGAGTGATGTGAGAGTTTGGCACAAGGGGAATCAAACTGAGGGTGCAGAGAAGCCCTCTTGAGAAGGACTGATATTTAGCTTGAGAGCTGGAGTTGGGACTGGATTTAGCTGGTCGGAGGGTTAGACTGGAATGAGGGTGTGGGAGTGTGTTCAAGAGAGCGTTTCAGGCAGAGGGACCCGCATGAGGACACCCCTGAAGCAGAGAGCCTGGTGTGTCCATGAACTGAGAACAGGGATGGCCGAGCCGAGTCAACTCAGGGGGAGCGGTGTGAGCCACACTTGCGAGGGGAGGACAGGCAGGACCAGATCAGGGGTGACTTGGGACTCTGTTCTAAGACCAGTGGGAAGACTCTGGAGAGATGCGAGTAGGATGATGTGATTAGCGTTTGGTCTAAGCACGTGGGTTAAAATGGACTTCATGGTTAAGAATGAAGACTTAATAGGCAAGATGGGAGGTGCTGGGAATAAGATTAGGAATAAGATGATTGTTCCCTAGGCCTGGGTGATGGCTGTGGAGTAGGAAAGAAGTAGAAAGAAAAGACCTTGGAGTGTAGAACCGAGAGAACATAACGGTACTTTCTTGCCTGCATGTGTCAGATGGCACAGGGCACTGACTGTTCTCGCTGCTGTCCGTGCAGACCTGCAGACTCCCCCTCACCCAGGTCTGTGTGTTCACCCCTCTTTGCCACTCACAGGCCCCCCTCCACATCCTAAAAGAAGTCAGGCTTTACTTGTCAGGGGGTTGTCTGACACGGGAGACACCTAGGAGAGCCCCTGCAGGCATCAGAGCAGCCCCTTCAACATCTCCCTCAGCCTCCTCCCTTCCCCTCTCTCGCTTTCCACACCCAGAACGACCCTGCTCAGTATTCCACATCCCCATGATCTTCCTTACCCAGGCTTGAGAAGGGTGGGGCAGCCACTGGGGTGGACATCATCTGCGCCTTCCACTCTGACCTCCGCAGGTCCCAGGCTGGACAGAGAGTGACTCTACTGGGAGCTAAGCCATGAGACCTAGCGCGTCACCCACCTGGGCTCATTTACCCTGGACGGGGACAGCCTCTACGTCAGTGGTGAGGGGCTGTGCTACAGCCACACTCTCTCTCCCAGTCGGAGTTCTGTGTTCCCTCCGTTGCTCTAAAGTGAGCTATGATCCATCTCTCTATCCTCCTGGTCTGGGTTCAGTCTTCTCATCACTGTGTGATCACTGGGTCCAGCCACCTTCCATCTCGTTGCCTTCCCCCTGAACACCCCTCCACTCGTCCCCAATGCTTTCCCCTCTGCTTTTCCCACAAAGGTCCCTACATCCTTCCTCTCCCTTAATTCTTTATGTTCACCCCGACTCTTGCTCAGCTCCTCTCGCCTTCTCTCCACAGGTTACACCTATGGAGCGTGGCCCCGACTACCACCAGTGAGTATTCCTGGCCCTGATCTCCTGTGTCCCGTCTGCATTTGGGGTTGGGGAGCACTTGTCCTCCTTCACCTGCTGTCCTTGGTGAGGGAAGCACCTGGAAGCGCCCTAACTCATCTCTTCTCTCTATCCCAGGTTCTGGTGGAGAGTCCCAGCCCAGTGTAAGAAAGCCTTAGACACAGACATGTTCTCCATCACATTCTGACCACACGTGGTTTTCACTTTAATTCTGCTAAAGCCCCGCCCTTGGTCCTCCTTTTCCAGGTATCCCATCCATCTGCCCATTTTTCTGCCTGTCTATCTGTCTCTCCTCCAAGTTCAGTGTCTCTTGTTCACCTATCTCTCTCTCTTGGGCTCCTCTCATCCACAGGCTTGCTCATCCCTCTGCTCGCACAGTCACCCGTCCCCTCACTCTCATTTATGCTTCACCTGTGAATGGTGGTCCTGAGACAGCCAGTGCTGGAGCCCGTGTGAGCCTGGGGGCTCCTCCCACTCTGTCCCTCCCTGATGACAGCCCTCTCCACAGCTCCCGAGCCGGCCACCACGTCCCTGCATACTTGATCATCGCCTGTGCCACCAGAAGCCACCACAGGTATCTGGGGACCCCTTTTCCTTCCCAAGAGAAGCTCTCTGGCCCCACTCCCCCACGAGCCAGTTGTGATCCAGGAGCTGGGAATCCAGGGTGTGAAATTCTGGTTTTATGGCAATCATGCTGATCACAAAGATTATACCAACGATTCAGTCTAAGGCCAGCCCTCAGAGAGCCCTTAGTCTTGTGAAATTAACACACCATTATAATACAATGTGGGATATTTCGGGGAGAGGCACCTGGAATAATTTGGAGGGGAAGAGCTTACTAGAGAAATTTTCACCAGGATGGAGTCTTTAAGAATGAGTAGGAGGGACCCTGGCAAATAGAGGATGAAGAGTTTTCCTGGCAGAGAGGATTCCATGAGCAAAGGCTCCAGCCAGAAACAACATGCCGTATGGGGAGAATTGAAACGAATGTGGGTTGCAAGAAGCATAATGTTTATCCCGCAGTAGATGGATAAAATGAGACTGAGATGTCAGAAGGAGCCAGATTGAGTAGAGCCTTGAGTGCCAGGTCAAGAAGGTTGAACTAAACACTGAAGGCCATAGGGAGCCATGGGTGGTACTAGAGCAGTTGTGGCCCTAGTGAGGTATTCATTTCAGAAAGATCCTTCTAGTAGTCCATGCAGAACATCCTTTAGACAGAACATGCAGTGAGCCTGCTGGGGTGTTGGTCTGGGTGAAGGAAATTAGGACCTGAGCTGGGACAGGGATGGTGTGTATGTGAGGACCAGTGTGCAAGGTGAATTGGTGTTACTGGGAGGGAGGAGGAGCTGAGCAGATATGCCGGTTCTGACTTGTGTGACCACACGGGTGGGTGGTGGTGCCACTGGGAGAGAAGACGACAGATGATAATGAGTACAGGACTCTGGTGTGGTCTCAGGCCAGCTCTCAGTGATGGCCATCACTCTCCCTCTCGTCTTGCAGCTTTGGGGCCCAACCTGAAGACCCTCACAGTCACCTTCCCCATCTCCACCCTCTGGTATTCATCAGACAGGAGCAACAGCTCAGCCACATTCTACTCCACTGGGAGGGTCCTGCAGAGCCTGGTGAGACCCTGGTCCCAGCAGCTCCTGGTGGGTTAAATCCCACACAGCTCCTCCCCCAACCCCTGTCTCTCCTCTCATCCTCCTCCTTCTTCCTCCCCAGCTGGATCCTTGTTCAAGAAGAGCAGCCTGGGCCTCTTCTCCTTGAGTTGCAGACTGGTCTCCCTGAGGTAAGACCCTCCCCTGAGCATTTGCCCCAAATGACCACTTTCGTGACCACCCCTCTCTCAGTCTCCCCACTGACCTCCCATTTCCTCCTTCCTGTTCTGGCCCCCACCCCAGAGGTTTCAGGACCTCTCTCTAGAGTCCCCACGTCCCTCTCTCCCCAGGCCTGAGAAGGATGGGGGAGCCACCGGTGTGGACACTGTCTGCACCTACCATCCTGATCCGGTGGGCCGCCATGCCTCTGTGCTGGGAGCTGAGAGTCTCCACCTGTCTGCTCTTCCTATGGGTGGCTCCAGGCTCTGCACCCTGGAGTTTATGCATGCAGAGAGAGCACCAGCTGCATTTCCGCAGCATCAGCTCGAACCTCAGTAACCCGGAGCCCAGATGCTCGGAGTACACCGCCCTGCAGAGAGACACGCAGGACCAGGTGGGGTCTCCCCTCCCCCATCTCTCCTTGCCCTGAGGGCACCCTCATTCCTCCGCCTGACTTACATCTGTTACAATATTGTTTCAATCCTTCACTTTCCCTGCGTGTCTGGGTTCTCTCACTTTCCAGAGGTGATGTCCTAGCTGCCTTCCCCATTTCTCACGTGGGTAAACTGAAGCTCAGAAAGGGGAGTATTGTGCCTAAATCACACAATGAGTTAGGAGCAGAGCCAGGATTTGAAGTCAGGTCTCCCTTGCCCCAAGGTCTGAGATCTTTCCCTGGCTCCAGTGGCCCCCTGCATCCCCAGGAGACCTCCATCTCACCCACTCTCCCTTGCATTTGTTCTAGGTCACCAAGCTCTACAGAGCCAGCCAGCTGTGAGACATATTCCACTCCTGCCTGGTCACCGACTTGATGTAGGTTGAGGAGATTGGAAGCATTGGCTGAGCTGGTGGCTGATGGCTCTGAGCTCCTGTGACACATCCTTGATCTGGAAGTCACTGACATGGTGCCCATTCTCCCCCACATCCCTGTCAGCTAATCCTACCATCTCCTTCCATAGGTTTTCAGGGGTTGAGAAAAGCATTAACATTTGGGGCCACCAACCTCCAGCATCCTCCTCCTCCTCCTCTTCTGGAGACTTTCAACAAATATCAGCAGTCTAACAGTGCTCTCCAATAGTGGATCCACTAACAACATGGGGCAATTTAAATTTTTTATACTCCTGTTGGGATACGATTCACATATTGTGCGTGTGGGGGGGTGTATTTTTTAGGGTTTTCTATATAAAATATCTTCTCTGCAAAACAAATAGTTTTACCTCTTCCCTTCCAATCTGGGTTTCTTTTATTCCTTTTTCTTGCCTAATTGCCCTCATTAGAACCTCTAGTACCTGTGATTAACATATGAGATGAGGGAAGACATCATTGTCTTGTCCCTGGTCTTAGGGGGAAATTTTGAGTCTTTCACCATTGAATATGGTGTTAGCCGTGGGTTTTTCATCGATGCTGTTTATAGGTTGAGAAAGTTTTTTCTATTCCTAATTTGTTGAGTGTTTTCTTTTTTAGGCATGAAGGGCGTTGTATTTTGTGAAATTCTTTTCTATATATATGGTCGAGATTACGTGGTATTAGCCCTTACTCTATTAATATAGTGTATTACATAATCTAGTTTTCAGATATTAAGCCACCCCTCCAACTAGAGGCGAGAGATTCAGACGTTCTCAAGTCTGTCCTGGGTGTGCCACAGCCCTGAGCCCTTGTGGCCTTCTAGATGCCCACAAATACACTGGAGCTTTTCAAAGCCCCCTGTGGACATCTCATTCCCTCAATTTTTCTTCTAAGTTTTTGGGTCACCTCTTGCCTGCCTCGGCTGGTATCACTCCCTCAGGCAACTACAGTAGAAAACAATTAGCCCTGAATATTTTTATCAAGTGTCCTGGGGACAGACTTTCCTCCCTGGGCAAGCTCTGAGTCAAGTAAAGTCAAGCCCTGAACATGGGGCTTTTTCGGGAAGCTGCCAGGCAGGTCAGCTAGTGAGAGTTCGATGGGGATGGGTCTTTTCAGAGCTCCAAACCCATTATGGCTGCTGGGCTGCTGGCTGTCTCAGCTACCATGGTTCTGAGACTGATGGTTTTCAAAGTTATGGAGGATATAGTGAGAGCAAGATGGGAATAGTGCAGGTTATAGTGCCACAAAGTTTGCTCCCTTTATCAAGATTCCACCGTGTGTCTTCACTAAACCCTCAGTTCTTACAAGCCTTTGATTAATTTCTAGACTTCTGAAAAGATGATTTTGACCATTTTTACCAGTGTTCTCATTGTTTTTATGCATTTGCAGAAGTCCTTACTCCAAAGTTTCAAAAATGTTCTCCCTGTAGTTATTTATTTATAAATTAATTACTTGAAATGAAATTACATGAGAAATTCAGTTCCTCACTCACACACACTAGCCACATTTTAAGTGCTCGATAACAACATGGGGCTAATAATGAGTGTATTTGGTAGTGCAGAAAGTGTTTACATTATTGCAAAAAGTCCTCTTGGACAGGACCCAGAAGCAGGGAATCTAGAATCAGGGTAGAATTCCAGGCACCCTTGTTCATCCTTTGTGCCCTTCCAGGTCTGTCCCCCACAGTAACCACACTGGAGTGGACTCCCTGTGTACCTTGCCACCTTGGTACGGAGACTGGACAGAGTTGCCATCTATGAGGAATTCCTGCGGCTGACCCAGAATGGTACCCAGCTGCAGAACTTGACTCTGGACAGGAAGAGTGTCCTTGGGGATGGTAAGGCTCCCTGGTCATTGGAAAAGGAAGTGAGGCCTTTCTGGGGACTCTGGATGCCTGGGGCTGAGAGATCATTGAACTTTCTCAGGCTGGCAGGAGGTGACATAGTCCCCCAGTCTTTACCCACCATTGAGAGAGAGAAAAGGACACCAGTGTAGTATAGGAGGCCCTCACCTTCTCCTAGACAGCTCTGTGACCTCAAACTAATCACCTCCCCTCTCTGGACTTTTGTTTCCTTATCTCTGCACTGAGAGCCACTGGGCCAGATGGTCAGTGAGGGACTCCAGCTGTGTGTGAAGCAGACTTACTGGTTTGGGGGTCATGTGGTTCCTGATCCACAGGATATAGTTTGCCAAGTCCCACTCTAGATGAGCACCAAGGCGCTGGAACTTTCTGCAGTGGTGGAATGTTCTATCTGTGCTGTCCAGTGCATAGCTGCATGTGGCTGTTGAGTCCTCGAAGGATGGTATTGTGACTGGTCTTTATTGTTACTGATATTTAATGTTACTGAGGTACTAGAATTTGTATTTTATGTAACCAAAATTAATGTTAATTTAAAAAGAGACTTGTTGCTGCTGCATATCAGACAGCACACCTCTAAGAGGTTGTCTGGATAGAGGTACAAGTAGGGGGACCTGCACCCCTCCCCCCATGCCCACTGGGTGCTGTGTGTCCTACCCTCCTGGAGTTTATGTTGTAGCTGGCAATAACAAGAGTAGAGAATTGAAATTTATCAATTATTTGATGTGAACAAACTCATACTTGCAGGTGGAAATCAGAGAAGACTTCCTGCAGGATATTACATTGTAGCTTAATCCTAGAAAATTAATATTAAGCAAATAGATAAAGGAGAAGGGGATGAATGTGTTTCTAGGCACGGAAGAACACTTTTGAGTGGGAATTTACAAATTTAGAGAGATCCCATAGGCTTGCCAACTGTGATGACCCATTCTCCCCCCGGCCGTCATAAGAAAGTCCAGCCCAAATGCAGTCCTCTGTGCCCAGAGGTATGAATTTGGTTTAATTTATTACATTTTTGTTCTGTGATAATGGTCTTGGATTTTGTAGCAAAGTGTGCTCACTTTTTAGAGATGGAAACTAAAATGGGTTGAAACATCATGATGTCTACTTGACTTTAATATTTCATTGAAAACATGGTAGGAATCAAGGGTGGCAAGTGTTAATAGTTTATACATTGATGAAATATTGTTTTAATTAGATGGAATATACATGGTTAAATTAGATGATGGATGTTTATGAGACTGTTCCGTTTATTTTTCTGCGTCTAAAAAGTTTAATTAAAAAGAGTGAAACACATTCACATGCCTTCTCCATTTCATTCATTTCCAGAATATTCTCCCAATAGAGATGACACCTTGACTGATAAGCCTGGTAAACCTGCAGGAAGCCCCAGCCCACGGTAGGGGGCGAGCATCTTGATGCTGTGCCTCATCTAAGAGAACCATGCGCACAGCATCTTGGATGATGAGGAGAGTTGGCCAACCCTTGTCAATGATGGTTGAGGCACAGTGGGGTCAGCAGGAGCCTTGGGGCGATGACAGGAGGTGGCTCACCCCAGCACATGTCTCCCCAGACCACCCTGTCTGGGCCCTCATCCTCAGCTGTTTGGCGGGAATCCTGGTGCTCATCACAGGCCTGATCTGC
The DNA here is from genome assembly GCF_020826845.1 of Diceros bicornis minor. Lineage (NCBI taxonomy): Eukaryota > Metazoa > Chordata > Mammalia > Perissodactyla > Rhinocerotidae > Diceros > Diceros bicornis. The sequence goes on from NC_080758.1 coordinate 59,368,220, forward strand.
TGTCTGCTGGTAAGCCATGACGTGTTGCTTGTCTTCTTACTATTGGGTTGTAAGACCTCTTTATATATTAAAAATACACATCCTTTTCTAGGGATATGTTTTGCAGATGTTTTCTCCCAGTCTGTGTGTGGCTTGCCTTCTCCTTCACTACATGAGTCATTGGGGAAATGTAAATGACAGTCATCATGAGATTCCACCATACTTGAGAATGGCTATAATTAAAAAAACTGACTATAGCAAGTGTTGTTGAAGATGTCAAGTCACTGAAACTCTCATCGAGTGCTGGTGAAAAATAGCTTGGATGCATCTTTAATAATTATATACGTCTACCCAGCCATTCCTCCCCTAGGAATCCATCCAAGGGAAATAAACCCGTATGTCTATACACAGACTTGTACACACATGTTGATAACAACCAATTTATAGTAGACAAAAACGGAAAACAACCCAAATGTCCATCTACTGGTGAACGGATACACAAAGTGTGGTATATCCCCACAGTGGAATACTATTCAACCATAAAAAAGAATGAATTATTTTTTTCTTTTTTAATTATTTTATTGAAATTATAAAGGGTTTTAACATTGTGTAATTTCGGGTGTTCATTATTATCTGTGAATTTCTGTATAGACTGCATCCTACTCATCACCAGTAGTCTAACTTTTATCCATCACCATGCATATGTGCCCCTTTAACTCTTTCACACAACCCCCAGCCCCAGCCCCCAGCCCCTCTGGTAAGCACTAATCTGTTCTCTTTATCCCTGTGTATGTTTATCTTCTACATATGAGTGAAATCAGGCATATTTGTCTTTGTCTGGCTTATTTCATTTAACTTCATACCCTCAAGGTCCATCCAGGTTGTTGCATACAGGATGATCTTGTCTTTTTTTTCTGGCTTAGTAGTATTCCATTGTATATATACCACATCTTCTTTATCTATTCATCTGTAGCAGGGCACTTGGGTTGCTTCCATGTCTTGGCTATTGTAAATAATGCCGCAGTGAACACAGGGGTGCATAAATCTCTTTGAATTGTTGATTTCAATTTCTTTGGATAAATACCCAGTAGTGGGATAGCTGAAAGGTATGCTATTTCTATTTTTAAGTTTTTGAGAAATCTCCATACTGTTTTCCCTGGTGGCTGCACCAGTTTGCATTCCCACCAGCAGTGTGTGAGGGTGCCCTTTTCTCCTTATCCTCTCCAACATTTGTTATTTTTTGTCTTGGGAATTATAGCCATTCTGACAGGTGTAAGGTGATCTCTCATTGTAGTTTTGATTTGAATATCCCTAACAATTAGTGATGTTATACATCTTTTCATGTGTCTGTTGACCTTTTGTATATCTTCTTTGGAAAAATGTCTGTTCATATCCTCTGCCCATTTTTAGATTGGATTATCTGTTTTTTTGTAGTATGAGTTGTTTATATATTTTGGAGATTAACCCCTTGTCAGATATATGATTTGCAAATATTTTATCCCAGTTTGTGGGTTGTCTTTTCCTTTTTTTTTTTTTTTTGTGAGGAAGATCAGCCCTGAGCTAACATCCGTGCTAATCCTCCACTTTTTTTCTGAGGAAGACCGGCTCTGAGCTAACATCTATTGCCAATCCTCCTCCTTTTTTTTTTCCCCAAAATCCCGGTTGATGGTTGTATGTCATAGTTGTAGATCCTTGTAGTTGATGTATGTGGGATGCGGCCTCAGCATGGCCGGACAAGAGGTGCGTCTATGCGCATCCGGGAACCGAACCTGGGCTGCCAGTAGCGGAGCACGCGCACTTAACCACTAAGCCACGGGGCCGGCCCTGTCTTTTCGTTTTGTTCATCATTTCCTTTGCCTTGCAGAAGGCTTTTAGTCCCATGTAGTCCCATTTGTATATTTTTTCTTTTCTTTCCCTTGCCTGAGTAGACATGGTATTGGAAAAGATGCTGCTAAGACCGATGTCAAAGACTGTACTGCGTATATTTGCTTCTAGGAGTTTTATGGTTTCAAGTGTTAGATTCAAGTCTTTTATCCATTTCGAGTTAATTTTTGTGTATGGTAGAAGATAATGATCTACTTTCATTCATTTGCATGTGGCTGTCCAGTTTTCCCAACAGCATTTATTGAAGAGACTTTCCTTTCTCCATTGTATGATCTTGGCTCCTTTGTCAGAGATTAACTGACCACAGATGTGTGGTTTTTTTTTCTGGGCTTTCAGTGCTGCTCCATTGATCTATGAGTCTGTTTTTGTGCCAGTACTGTGCCATTTTGATTACTATAGCTATGTAATATATTTTCAAGTTAGGATTGTGATGCCACCAGCTTTGTTCTTTCTTCTCAGGATTTCTTTGTCTATTTGAGGTCTTTTGTTATTCCATATATATTTTAGGATTCTGTGTTCTGTTTCTATGAAGAATGTCATTGGGATTCTGATTGGGATTGCTTTGAATCTGTAGATTACTTTAGGTAATATGGACATTTTAACTGTGTTTATTCTTCCAATCCATGTGCATGGAATATCTTCCCATTACTTCAGGTCATCATTGATTTCTTTCAATAATGTCTTATAGTTTTCATTGTATAGGTCTTTAACCTCTTTGGTTAAATTTATCCCTAGACACTTTTTTCTTTTTGTTGCAGTTGTAAATGGGATTGTATTCTTGAGTTCTCTTTCTGTTAGTTCATTGTTAGGGTATAGAAATGCAACTGCTTTTTGTAAGTTGATTTTGTACGCTGCAACTTTGCTGTAGTTGTTGATTATTTCTAATAGTTTTCTGATGGATTCTTCAGGGTTTTCTATATTTACAATCATGTCATCTGCAAACAGCAAGAGTTTCATTTTTTCTTTTCCAATTGGGATTCCTTTTATTTCTTTTTCCAGTCTAATTGCTCTGGCCAAAACCTCCAGTACTATGTTGAATGCGAGTGGCGAGAGTGGGCACCTTTGTCTTCTTCCTGTTCTCAGAGGAATGGCTTTAAGTTTTTCGCCATTAAGTATGATGTTGGCTGTGGGTTTGTGATATATGGTCTTTATTGTGTTGAGGTACGTTCCTTCTATACCTATTTTATTGAGAGTTTTTATCATAAATGGATGTTGGATCTTGTCAAATCCTTTCTCTGCATCTGTGGAGAGGATCATGTGATTTTTATTCCTCATTTTCTTAATATGGTGTATCACATTGATTGATTTGCGGATGTTGACCCATCCCTGCATCTCTGGTATAAATTCCACTTGATCATGGTATATGATCTTTTTAATATACTGCTGTGTTCGATTTGCTGATATTTAGTTGAGGATTTTTGCATCTGTGTTCATCAGTGATATTGGCCTGTAATATTCCTTCTTTGTGCTGTCCTTGCCTGCTTTTGCTGTCAGAGTGATGTTGGCCTCATAGAATGAATTAGGAAGTGTTCCATCTTCTTCAACTGTTTGGAGTAGTTTGAGAAGCATAGGTATTAAATCTTGTTTGAATATTTGGTAGAATTCTCCAGAGAAGCCATCCGGTCCTGGACTTCTGTTTTTTTGGGAGGGTTTTGATGACCATTTTGATCTCTTTACTTGTGATTGGTCTGTTCATTTTCTCTATTTCTTCTTGATTCAGTTTTGGGAGGTTGTAAGAATCTAAGAATTTATCTATTTCTTTTAGGTTATCGAAATTGGTGGCATGTAAATTGTTCAGTGTATTCTCTTATTGTCCTTTTTATTTTATTATTTTTTTAATAAAGATTTTATTTATTTATTTTTTCCCCCCAAAGCCCCAGTAGATAGTTGTATGTCATAACTGCACATCCATCTAGTTGCTGTATGTGGGACGCTGCCTCAGCAGCGGTGCATCGGTGCATACCCGGGATCCGAACCCTGGCCGCCAGCAACGGAGCACACGCACTTAACCGCTAAGCCACGGGGCCGGCCCAAACAATTTTTTTTTTTTAAAGATTTTATTTATTTATTTTTTCCCCCAAAGCCCCAGTAGATAGTCGTATGTCATAGCTGCACATCCTTCTAGTTGCTGTATGCGGGACTCAGCCTCAGGATGGACGGAGAAGTGGTGCCTCGGTGCGTGCCCAGGATCCGAACCCGGGCCGCCAGCATCGGAGCGCGTGCACTTAACCACCAAGCCACGGGGCCGGCCCATCTCTTATTGTCCTTTTGATTTCTGTGGTATCTGTTGTAATTTCTCCTCTTTAATTTCTAATTTTAGGTCTTTGAGGCTTCTCTCTTTTTTTCTTAGTGAGTCTGGCTAAGGGTCTGTCAATTTTGTTTCAGTCTTCTCAAAGAACCAGCTCTTTGTTTCATTGATCCTTTCTACTGTTTTTTTAGTCTCTAATTCATTTATTTCTGCTCTAATTTTTATTATTTCCTTCATTCTGCTGACTTTGGGCTTCATTTGTTCTTCATTTTCTGGTTCTATTAGGTGTAGTTTAAGGTTACTTATTTGGTATTTTTCTTGTTTGTTGAGGTGCGCTTGCATTGCTATGAATTTCCTTCTTAGAACTGCTTTTGCTGCATCCCATAAGAGTTGTTTGGTTGTCTTTTCATTTTCTTTTGTCTTCAGGTATTTTTTGATTTCTCCTTTGATTTGTTCATTGATCCAATGGTTCTTCAGTCGTGTGTTCTTTAGTCTCCACATATTTGTGACTTCCCCATCTTTTTTCTTGTAGTTGATTTCTAGTGTCATAGCATTATGGTCAGAAAAGAAGCTTGATATGATTTCAATCTTAAATTTATTCAGGCTTGCCTTGTTTCACAACATATGGTATATCTTTGAGAAGGTTCCATGTGCACTTAAGAAGAATGTGTATTCTGCTGTTTTGGGAGGGTATGCTCTCTATATATCAATTAAGTTCATCTGATCATATGTTTCATTTAATTCCACTATTTACTTGTTGCCTTTCTCTGCATGATCTATCCATAGATGTAAGTGGGTTGTTCAGGTCCCCTGCTATTATTGTGTTGCTGTTAATTTCTCCCTTTAGGTCTATTGATAGTTGCTTTATATTCTTTTGTGCTGCTGTGTTAGGTGCATATATCTTTATAAGTGTTATGTCCTCTTGGTGGAAAGTCCCCTTTATCATTATATACTGCCCCTCTTTGTCTCTCATAGTCTTTTTTTATCTTGAAGTCTGCTTTGTCTGATATAAGTATGGAAACACCTACTTTCTTTTATTTGCCATTTGCTTGCAGTATTGTCTCCCATCCATTCATTCTGAGCCTGTTTGTTTTTTGTGCTCAGATGTGTTTCCTGGAGGCAGCGTATTGTTGGGTCTTGTTTTCTAATCCACCCCACCACTCTGTGTCTGTTGATTGGAGAATTCAATCGATTTACATTTAGAATGATTATTGATACATGAGGGCTTAATCCCACCTAATCTATATTTCCATTGTTTCTCTTCCTTTGTCTTTCTGACTACCATTTCATTTTGGGGGTTTTCTGTGGAGGTTTTATCTTTTTTTATGATCTATGGCTCTGCTCTGACTTTTTGTTTGCTGGTTACTGTGAGGTTTGTATGAAGATCTCATAGATGACATAGTCCATCTTCTGAGAGACTCTTATCTCCATTAGTCTAAGCAGGTTCCATCCCTTTCCTCTTCTCCTTCTGAGTTATTGTTGTCACAAGTTATTTATTTTTGTGTTGTGCATTTGTGACTAAGCTGAAGTGTTTACAGTTACTTTTGATGCTTTCCTTCCCTTCTTCTTTTAAGTTATAATTAAGTATTTGCTACCCTGTTGTGAAGCAGAGCTGTAGCTTTCTGATTTTGTCTGTCTATTTATCTCTTTGCTCAAAGCTTTGTAGACATTTGCCTTCTTTTTGTTTCAGGTATGAGGGCGTTCTTGATCATTGCTTGTATGGGAGATCTAGTGGCGATGAACTCCCTCAGCCTTTGTTTATCTGGGAAAACTTTTATTTCTCCATTGTATCATAAGGATCGTTTCACTGGATAGAATATTCTTGGCTGAAAGTTTTTGTCTTTCAGTATTTTTAATATATCATTCCATTCTTTCCTTGCCTGTAAAGTTTCTACCAAGAAACATGCTGAAAGCCTGATAGGGGTTCATTTTTAGGTTATTTTCTTCTGTCTTGCTTCCCTTAATTTTTTTTCTTTGCCATTGGCTTTTGCCAATTTTACTATTATATGCCTTGGAGAAAGTCTTTTAGCATTGATGTAATTAGGCATTCTGTTGGCTTCATGTATTTGTAAGTCCGGTTCTTCCCCAGATTTGGGAAGTTCTCAGCTATTATTCTTTGAACAAGCTCTCTGCTCCTTTCTCCCTCTTTTCTCCCTCTGGAATACGTATAATTCTTAGGCTGCTTTTATAATTGAGTCATATATTTCTCCAAGAATTCCTTCATTTTTTAAAAATCTGAGTCCTCTCTCTTCGTCCATTGGAAGCATTTCTATATTTCTATCCTCTAAATCACTAATTCTTTCATCCATAACATCAGATCTATTTTTTAAGGATTCTAGATTCTTTTTTATCTCATTAATTATGTTCTTCATATCCAGAATTTCTGCTTTTTTTTTAATAGTTTCATTCTTTTTGCTGAAGTATTCCTTTTCCTCATTAATTTTATTTTGAGTTCATCGAACTGTCTGAACATTCTTGAAACTTGGTGAGTTTCTTTATGACAGTTATTTTTAATTCTCTGTCATTTAGATTGTAAGTTTCTGTGACTTCAAGGTTGGTTTCTGGAGACTTGTCATTTCCTTCTGCTTTGAATTTTTACTGTAGTTTCTTATGGTGTTTGATGAACTAATCTTTTGCCTGCATATTTGTGGTAGTATCAGGTCACAGATTCCACCTGCTACCACTGTGGGGGAAGCATGAGCTGTGTTTCTGATCCCACCCCATATGCTGGAAGTTGCATGGGTACCGTGGGTGTTCCTACCCGCTGAGAAAGCATTCACACTGGGCTCAGAGTTGCCGCCACACGGAGGCACGTACCCAGTTGTGTGACCACAGCACTACTATGGGTATTTGTGCCATCTGGGAAAGCATTTGCATGTGCACATATATCTGCTGCTGCCTTTTCTTATGCTCATGCCAGCCTCTGTGCTTGGTGGGTGGGTCTTCTTCAAGGGTTCTGAGCATTGGCCAATCATTGGGACTCCAGTGGCACGGTGGGCTTTCCAACCATCCAGGAAAGCATTCATGCGTGGGTCCAGGGCTGCTGCCAACCCCTCCCAGAGTTGCACCAAGGCGCCTTCCTACTTTTGGGGATGCAGCAGTACTATTGGCTCTCATGCCAACCTGGGAAGTGCTCGGGTGTGTGCACAGTGCTGCCAGGGAAGGGATGGGGATAGGAATGAATTCATAGTACATGCAGTGACAAGCATAAATCTCAGAATAATTATGCTGAGTGAAAGAAGCCAGTAAAAAAATGAGTACATAGTATATGATCCCATTTATAAAAATTCTTGGAAAATACAGGAAAATCTATAGGGACATATACCGGATCACTGGTTGCCTGGGAATGAGAATGTGTTTGCAAACGGCAGGAAAGGAGGAATTAAAATGAGCATGAGGAAATTTGGGGAGGATGGGCATTCCTTTTCTTGATTGTGGTGTTGGTTGACTAAGTTATAATCAAAATGTATCAAATTGTTCACTTTAAATGTATGCAGTTAATTGTATGTCGTTAATACCTCAATTAAGTTAGAACATGTAGGGGAAAGAGAGGAAGAGAGAGCCAAGAGAGGGAAAAGGGAAGGAAAAGAAGGACTGAGGGTGAAAATTAAGTGGACAAAAGGAAGAGGGAGACACAGGAGACATCGGGTCTCTGTGACTTTGACATCTCCTTCCCCTGGAGTCTCCCATACTGGGCAACTGACTGGAACATTCTGATGTGCTCTCCTCACCTCACAAGTCACTGTCTGCCAGCGGAAGAAGGAGGGCGACTATGAGGTCCAGTGACGGCGCCTGGGCTATTACCTGCCTCATGGCGAACTATGGAAGCTGCAATGACTAGATCTGACTAGATCTGAGGTCCCCTTTTCCCAGCTTGGGTCCAGAGGAGCTTGGCTGGAACAGAATGAAACCACATTGGATGGACTCAGGCTCCAAGCCTTTCTAGACTTGGCCCCTGACTGGCTCACAGGGGCCTAAGCTGAAAGATTTCACCTTCTTTAAGTCCTGAAAGTGACTGCAACTTCTGTCCTGTGGTGTCACACCAGTTCATCCCTCAGGGACACCAGAATTGGTGAAACCAGCACAGACATTGCCATCATGTAAAATCGAATCTCCACTTCAGTGCAAGGTTTCCCTTCTCTTAGGAAACTTTGGAACATCCCTCCCCTTGACTCTGTGCAGCCATCACACCCCTCTCGGTTCCTCCATATTCCTCCCCCACTGAAGGCCTGGCAGTCTCAAGTTCCCCTTTTCTGCTTCATTCTCTGAAGCTCAGATTCACCAGGACTTCCAGATCAATCTCCCTCGATGGCTCCTCTCCCCACTCATGGGTCCTCCATGACGGGAAACAGGCCAAGATGGGAGGAGTGGGTGAGACATGACTCTGCAGTCACCTTGGGCCTTGGGAGCTGAAATGACTAGGTGTCTGGGAAGCCTGAATCCCAGAGTAACACCAAGGCTCTGGGAAGAGAGTATCTGCTCTGGATGTAAAAGTGAATAAAACTCGGGGGGAGAAATCTGAGGGAAAAGAAAGAGTCTTTTTTCATCTTTCTCTGTACAGAGTCCAACTAGCCTCACAGCAGAGGCTCCCCAAAAAGCAGCCCAGAGCATCCCAAGCATGAGGCAGGCTGCGCTGTTCTGCTGTGGGTCTGTGGGAACAGATTACATTATCTGCACACACTGTGCAGATGACCACAGCTGAAGATACCCAAGGGCTGAGAATTAAAGTCATGGTCATGCCACTCTCTCAGACTTTTTGTGTGTGAGCTTCATATTCTCAATCTTAAGCAGTGATTCTCTGAGAATGCACACTCTGAGGATTATAATGATTAATAATATTAATATATTATTATTATACATTGCCTACATTATACACTGTACATTATAATTATAAATTAACGTATAATTATTATTATACATTAATATATTATTATATATTACATTATTATAATAATATCATTATAATGATTAATAATAATCATTATTGATTATTTAATTTCTGCTAAGCAACATGACTGGCATGCTCTGTGTGTATTATCTCAGTTACAGTCACCAATTTTAGGGTTTTATTCCCATTTTAAGCTAAAGATATGGAGGCTCAGAAATATTAAATAACTTGACAAAGAAGGAAAAAAATTACTCCAAAGCTAAATTAAATGCCTATTCAAACTATGTGTCAAAGAAAGAAAGACGTTATCTGACCTACAAACAGACTCAAAGTTGACCTCCCACAGGCCTGCAGTGAAAGAACTGGTAAAGAATGTACATCAGGAAGAAGAAATGTGAACCCAGGAAAACATAACAGGAGTCACGAGGAAAGGAAAAAACAGTCTGTCTAATTTAGTATTAGTTTTAAAACAAGACATTAAAAACACATTCGCACCAAAATTCCAGATGATTACCACATGGAAGAATAGAGGAGAGAAGATTTAGCTAAAAAATAACTCATTTTTTATGGAAGATATAAGTACTAAGATACTCTATTATTGTTTAACACATTGTTCTCAGAAACTGATAAATCTGTGGGACAAAAGTAAGTAATGATAAAGAGGATTTGAAGAGTGCAACGTACTCGATCAGGCAAATAGACAAATCCCAACACACTGGCTTATTGTGAGACTTGTGATGCTGAAAACAGTCATTCTCCTGAGAGCATGATACCACAATGGCATATCAATTTTCATGAATCAAATTTCCAACACATATAAATCTAAAAAAAGGGACAATCCAGTATTTCATTATATGCAACTGTGATTCAACATGCAACAAATACCAGAAAAATAGAGACCCAGAAGTAGGTGTCTTTTTTGAGAAGACAGATATAACAGCTCTTTAGTGAAATATGTTGGAATCTATTGGAATATTACACAAAAAGGACAATCCATTTGGACTAGGTAGGTTTTCTCTGTGACTGTGAGGGAAAAACTCTAAAGAATCCCCTGACTGTAATAACTTTCTGTTGATCTTAAAATACAAATGCATAACACTCAGGAAAGGAAAATGAGAGAACAAAATGAGAAGAAAAGCTCTCCTTTCTCTCCTCACCTGAAACCCAATCTCTCACCTCAGAAGGATCACTGTCTGTATCTTCTCTGTCATGCAAAGGAATCAAAGAAAAGAAAACTATTGGTATATACTAAAGTCTCAAGAGCTCAAAGCAAGAAGACATCAGGAGCCCTGCAGAGGCATTAATGTAGTGTGAGCTCCATGTCATCTGCACCGTCTTGTCTTTTCTTCATCGTTTTGGCGGGACGTCCTTCTTGGCCCCTCACTCTCCCTGCCTCGCTAGCAAGTCTCTCTGCCTCAGTGTTACCGCCAGTCTCTCTCTTGCCGTCTTCACTTTATTTTTCCTGTTTCCTGATATCCTCCTCAGTCACCAGAAGTTGTTTGCAAAGGAGCTGTGGGATGTACAGACCAGCTCCTGGGATCGTCTCTGCTGAATCTGAAGACCAGGCAGGGGTGGGCATGGGGCTGGAGTTCAGACCACCTGTGAACACACCTGGCAGGGATGCATCTGTGCAACTAGGTGCAAGACTCAGCAGGGCTTTGGCAAGGTCCAAAGGACTTAACAGTTCTCCTGCACTCTGCAGGCCTGGAGATACAGGAAAGATATCCTTTCCTTCTGCCAGCAGAGTTGTTGGGCTTGCTCCGACGTTTCCTCCCATTGATGGCATCTGACCTCTTTGCCAGGATAGGATGTGATTCTAGTAACTGGCCTCTTGAATATGTAACTGGACATCCTCAAAGGGATGGAGATGCTCAAACCAGGCTTTGGGTTGGATTGGTTTCCACAATCATGTCGCTTCCTCTGTGATGATTTGACCCTCATACTTCTTTTCCTCTTACCCTATAAAAATAAATTGTGAATGTGGATCAGAGTGATAAATGAAGCCTGCTTTCCCAGGACAATTATGTCAGATGCCTTGTACTTCTACCCTCCCTCTTTCCCTGTGGGGATTAATCTGACCTGTGTCCTGGGACATCATCAAAGAGATTTGGGTAAAGAACAGAAAGCTCGAGGTCAAAACTCAGGACTACGGCAGGTCATTTCTTCTCCCTCATGTTGTTAGACACTTATGAGTATGACTTTATTCTCTTTTTGTCCTTGTCACTCTCAACAAGAAAAGCCCTGGTGCCCCCTGTCAGGACACACGGTCCCCAGTCTTTTTCTAAATCCCAAATGGTACCATTCTTCTGTACTATATGACTATTCATTTGATTAACCCATTGACCACTTGGTGTTCATAGCTCCATTAGAGCTTAAATCAGTAGTGAAATTATCATCCACCCCACTCCTAGTGACTCTTATTTGACGACTGTGAACATTAAATCTCAGTACAGAGAATGTATGAAAAAACTCAACTTCCAAATGGAGATTGTGCTGAGAGTGGGAAGTACACACTGGATTTATGAAGCCCAGGAAAAAAAGGTAAACTTTCTCATTATTAATTTTTGTATAGACTGCACCCACATTGATGATATCTTGGTTCTAGTGGGTTAAAATATACTATTAAGATTAGCTTCACCTGTTTGCTTTCATTTTTTAAAATGTGGCTATGAAGAAAAAAATTAAATTCTATAATATAGAGTGCTTAATGTTACTATTGGACAGTGCCGAGGAAGCCACCAGTGAAAAGAAAGTCCGGAGAAAGTGGTTAGGGAAATTTTTTCCCTAGAAAAGGAGTCTACACTGGCCCACAGTGCAAGATGCAGCAAAAACTGTCATACACACACACACACACACACACACACACACACACACTGACAGAATGAAACAAACCTCTTCCCAGAGTCACCACTTCTCACATGGCATGAGGTTGCACTCCTACTTAGTCCTAAATGCACTAATCTCAAGAAAGAAGGCAGAAGTCAAGGTAATTTACCAGTTAGGAAGATCTAAAACCAGAGACCAAAGCTCAAGATATGTGGTGAATTTCCTGTCGTGGCTTCTGTTATTAATTCAATATGTTAGGGAGACTTTTCCAAGGAGAGTTGTTTTAAAACTCACTTTTTCTTTACTATGTAAAAACAGACAGGCTATGTAAAGAATAATTACTCTAGCCAATCAATGAAAAGGAGATGATAGAACACTAATACCCTTATTATAAGTCACTACTGGATTAGAGAGTCAGGGAACAGCTGACATTGGGTTAACTTGGCCTTAATTAGGCTGATTCTGATTTCATGACCATTATATTGATTGTATTATGCTAGAACCTATGAAATTTCTCAGCGCCCCTACTATTTAACCACCAAGGCCCACCAACCAGACCAGTTCTTGCTGACACATCCCCTGCCTCCATCCCTTCTGAAAACACCTGGAGGATTTTCCCCAAATCCCACTCTGTCCCTTCGCTCTTCTACCTGCCTCAGGGCCAGGGAATCATTTTCTCCAAGGCTCAGCCTCTGCGTGTGCCCAGCTCTGGGGATGGCACGTCTCCCTCGAGTGAAGACAAGGATCAGAGTGCAGACCCTGTGAGCTGCAGCAATTGGACAAAGACTGGGGTTTGCTGACAGAAAAGAACCTTTAATGGGCACGGTTACTAGGGTCTAAGAAGCCCCAGTGATTCCCCCAGGGAATGTGATGCAGGACAGAGCAGGAATGTCTGCATGTGGTTCAGCTTGGGAATGCCTGTAGGGTGACATAGGTGACATTGGTAATGCGTTCGCCAATGTTGTTCACTCATTTATTCATCGTATGTCATGGAGTGCTTTCTACATACATCCAGGCAACAGTCTCACACTCTGGGGCACACAGGCAGTGTCAGAAGAATTTCTAAATTTTATTTCTAATATATAGGTACAGCACTGGCAATACACTAGGTGTTCCAAGCATTTTTCAAACATTAACTCCTTTAATACTCTCCATAAACCTACAAAGTAGGTATGCTGATCATTATTGCCAACTGAGAGATGAAGAAACTGAGGCACCAATCAGGTAAATAACTCTGCCAATACAAATACCTAGTAAGGGATGCAGCTGGAATTTGGACATGAGGAGTTAGCTCCATAGTCTGCGCTCTTAACGGTGACATTTACTCTCTAAAGACTTCACATCATGAAAAAATTTGATCAGTTATCCATTTTCTTGGTGCATTGAGTAGCCACACTATTTTATATGTGTCTGAAAAACAGGATACCTGCGTAGAAACTACTGCACATACACACTCAAATTACATCTACCAATGTCCCCAGTCCCTGAAAATTAATACAGAGAACATTTCAGAATGTTTCTTGCCCAGGTTGGGAGAATTCTGAGGAAATTTCGGTGTTACTGTAAGAAGCTGAGGACAGGTTGGGAGTGGGTCTCAGGGGAAAGGTGTCCTCAGGAGTCACCATTGAATGACAACATTGATGGGAAGGTCTCAGCAGTGCCTGAATTCAGGATATGGTGGTGATTTAACTTTGTGCATATCTTCGGGCTGTGGGATTATGGTGATGCAGCACAGGGCGAGGGGATGGTTCACTGTGTTCTTGGGGGAAACCAGACCCATGAAAGAGAGGAAATGAAAGTTTCCTTAAACAATGGACTCGTGGTGGGAAAAATTTGGCCTGGAAGAGACAGTCGTGTGCCTGGTATTACCAGAAGGAGTTGCCTCAGCTTCCGACAAAGCAGACAGCTCTTCCTCATGCACTCATTTTATCTCTATGGGAGGAAGGATGCGCAAAACATGTAATGTTCTTCTGATGGGAGATCGGTGATGGTAGAGACTGTGCTAGGTGCTTCTGAAAGGCCTCCCTGAGGCATTTCAGAACTTTGCTGTGACCAGAATGACAAGTGTTAGCACCCCTGCCTAGGTCTGGGAACAGTTAGTGTGACAAGGAGAAGGCGCCCTGGTGCAGGGATTCACAGGAAGAAGTGAGTTTGACTAGGGAAGTCAGAAATGTGGCCAGTGTGACAATGGCCAAACTGGGCAAGACCCTCCTCTAGGGAGTCGGGGAGGCATGGCCTTCCTAGTGCTCAGGCTAAGGCCCCAGGGAGAAATCCACCATGGAGGGCATGCGTGAGACCCTTAGCCGGGGGTCAGAGGTGGCACAACCAGCCCACCTCGCCTACCTCTCCATGGGCCCTTCTTTCTCTAGCCGCTCCGGGAGCCCTGCGGGCTTGGGTTCAAGCCCCAACACACCGCACAGGCCAAGGGCGCATGCGCGACCGCCGGGGCCTAGGGCTGGCCTCGGGGGGCGGGGGGGTCCTCAGTGAAGGCCCCGCCCTCCCTCCAGGCTCTGACCCAGCTGCAGCTCTTCCATCGCCGCCCTTCTGGACTCGGCTTCAGCTGTCTCCCTCCCCTCCCCCACTCCCACTCAGCTTGCAGGCCGCTTCCCTGCCTTGAAAGCATTGCTCTGGCCCTGAGGGCCACAGACCTACTGGGCTTCAAGCTCAAGGCTCTGCCTGGGCCTGCTGCTTCGGCCAGGGGCTCATTTTTTCCTGGAAAGACAAAGCCATGGCCTCACCCCACGCCTGCACTTTGCCACGGCAGGCAGCCCAGATGTAGGAAAGGCTCTGTGGAGTCAGAAGTGCCGAGACAGGCAGATGGCACCAGAGGGTTTGGGGGCCAGGGCGCAACTGGGCTAGCCCCTCCTCCCGGGAGTCGGGGAGGCCCGGCCTTCCTAGTGCCCAGGCCACGGCTCCGGGGAGAAACCCGCCATGGAGGGCACGCGGGAGGCCCTCTGCCTGAGGTGGCAGGTGTCACGCCAGGGCCACTGCAAGCCTGGCTCGGCTTGCCTGCTTTCTCCAAAGGAGGCTGGCCGACCAGCCGAACCTGGCACCTGGGCCAGGCCCCTTCCAAGGGGACGAGTTCCAGAGGATAGAGCCCTGGGGGCGGCTGCCAAGTCTCCTGGGGCGTGTGCTGGGCCCCCGTCAGAGGAGGAAGCAGCCTGGTAAACGGTGTGCCAGGCCTGAGATCTGGAGGCCTCCCACACCCGGGTCCCTGTCCTGCCCAGGCCCCCCGAGGGAGGACGATGGTGGGGCAGTGGCGAGCGGGGTGGGGCTGGCGCCGAGCCTGCCCTTGGATGCCCCGGGGAAGGGCGCCGGGGGATGGGCTGCCACTGGCCAGGTCTGAGGGACCGACCCAGCTCGGGGCTGTCGGGGGCAGAGAGAGAACCCCCCTCCGCCCTTTCCCTTCAGCTTCTTAGGGCTGGCCAAATCCTTCCCAAGACAGCTTGTCTGGAGAAAATCAGACCCAGCTGAAGAACATGTGTCCATGGGGGAAACCCGGGAAACTGAGTCTCCCCACACAATAGCAGAGATTCTCATCTTGCATCCTCTCCTGAGCTAATGACAAAGGTGGATGTCCCGGGTGGGTGGGCCTGTGGAATGGGAGAGGGGAGGAAGTCTATTGTCATGCAGAGGGACATGGAAAGACTGGTCTGAAGCTTATCCCCTGCACTGGGGTCAGGTCGGGAAGGGACGGCACAGAGGTGAGCAGGAACCAACCGGCCTCTCTGTGGTGGGGCTGGCCCCGGGGCAGGCGTGGGGGTGATGGCTGGAAGTGGGATGGCGCGTGAGTTGGCACCAGCCAGCGGTGGAGGCAGAGACTCAGAGGTCAGGGATCTCTCTCTCTGTCTCTGTCTCTCTCTCTCTCCCTCCGGGA
The DNA here is from genome assembly GCF_020826845.1 of Diceros bicornis minor. Lineage (NCBI taxonomy): Eukaryota > Metazoa > Chordata > Mammalia > Perissodactyla > Rhinocerotidae > Diceros > Diceros bicornis. The sequence goes on from NC_080758.1 coordinate 59,383,922, forward strand.
GCTGAGGAGAGTAAGGTGGCGCCCCCTGCCCACCTCGCCTACCTCTCCATGGGCCCTTCTTTCTCTGGCCGCTCCGGGAGCCCTGCGGGCTTGGGTTCAAGCCCCCACACACCGCACAGGCCAAGGGCGCATGCGCGACCGCCAGGGCCTAGGGCTGGCCTCGGGGGGCGGGGGGGTCCTCAGTGAAGGCCCCGCCCTCCCTCCAGGCTCTGACCCAGCTGCAGCTCTTCCATCGCCGCCCTTCTGGACTCGGCTTCAGCTGTCTCCCTCCCCTCCCCCACTCCCACTCAGCTTGCAGGCCGCTTCCCTGCCTTGAAAGCATTGCTCTGGCCCTGAGGGCCACAGACCTACTGGGCTTCAAGCTCAAGGCTCTGCCTGGGCCTGCTGCTTCGGCCAGGGGCTCATTTTTTCCTGGAAAGACAAAGCCATGGCCTCACCCCACGCCTGCACTTTGCCACGGCAGGCAGCCCAGATGTAGGAAAGGCTCTGTGGAGTCAGAAGTGCCGAGACAGGCAGATGGCACCAGAGGGTTTGGGGGCCAGGGCGCAACTGGGCTAGCCCCTCCTCCCGGGAGTCGGGGAGGCCCGGCCTTCCTAGTGCCCAGGCCACGGCTCCGGGGAGAAACCCGCCATGGAGGGCACGCGGGAGGCCCTCTGCCTGAGGTGGCAGGTGTCACGCCAGGGCCACTGCAAGCCTGGCTCGGCTTGCCTGCTTTCTCCAAAGGAGGCTGGCCGACCAGCCGAACCTGGCACCTGGGCCAGGCCCCTTCCAAGGGGACGAGTTCCAGAGGATAGAGCCCTGGGGGCGGCTGCCAAGTCTCCTGGGGCGTGTGCTGGGCCCCCGTCAGAGGAGGAAGCAGCCTGGTAAACGGTGTGCCAGGCCTGAGACCTGGAGGCCTCCCACAGCCGGGTCCCTGTCCTGCCCAGGCCCCCCGAGGGAGGACGATGGTCGGGCAGTGGCGAGCGGGGTGGGGCTGGCGCCGAGGCTGCCCTTGGATGCCCCGGGGAAGGGCGCCGGGGGATGGGCTGCCCCTGGCCAGGTCTGAGGGACCGACCCAGCTCGGGGCTGTCGGGGGCAGAGAGAGAACCCCCCTCCGCCCTTTCCCTTCAGCTTCTTAGGGCTGGCCAAATCCTTCCCAAGACAGCTTGTCTGGAGAAAATCAGACCCAGCTGAAGAACATGTGTCCATGGGGGAAACCCGGGAAACTGAGTCTCCCCACACAATAGCAGAGATTCTCATCTTGCATCCTCTCCTGAGCTAATGACAAAGGTGGATGTCCCGGGTGGGCCTGTGGAATGGGAGAGGGGAGGAAGTCTATTGTCATGCAGAGGGACATGGAAAGACTTGTCTGAAGCTTATCCCCTGCACTGGGGTCAGGTCGGGAAGGGACGGCACAGAGGTGAGCAGGAACCAACTGGCCTCTCTGTGGTGGGGCTGGCCCCGGGGCAGGCGTGGGGGTGATGGCTGGAAGTGGGATGGCGCGTGAGTTGGCACCAGCCAGCGGTGGAGGCAGAGACTCAGAGGTCAGGGATCTCTCTCTCTGTCTCTGTCTCTCTCTCTCTCCCTCAGGGAGCTGAGGAGAGTAAGGTGGCGCCCCCTGCCCACCTCGCCTACCTCTCCATGGGCCCTTCTTTCTCTGGCCGCTCCGGGAGCCCTGCGGGCTTGGGTTCAAGCCCCCACACACCGCACAGGCCAAGGGCGCATGCGCGACCGCCAGGGCCTAGGGCTGGCCTCGGGGGGCGGGGGGGTCCTCAGTGAAGGCCCCGCCCTCCCTCCAGGCTCTGACCCAGCTGCAGCTCTTCCATCGCCGCCCTTCTGGACTCGGCTTCAGCTGTCTCCCTCCCCTCCCCCACTCCCACTCAGCTTGCAGGCCGCTTCCCTGCCTTGAAAGCATTGCTCTGGCCCTGAGGGCCACAGACCTACTGGGCTTCAAGCTCAAGGCTCTGCCTGGGCCTGCTGCTTCGGCCAGGGGCTCATTTTTTCCTGGAAAGACAAAGCCATGGCCTCACCCCACGCCTGCACTTTGCCACGGCAGGCAGCCCAGATGTAGGAAAGGCTCTGTGGAGTCAGAAGTGCCGAGACAGGCAGATGGCACCAGAGGGTTTGGGGGCCAGGGCGCAACTGGGCTAGCCCCTCCTCCCGGGAGTCGGGGAGGCCCGGCCTTCCTAGTGCCCAGGCCACGGCTCCGGGGAGAAACCCGCCATGGAGGGCACGCGGGAGGCCCTCTGCCTGAGGAGGCAGGTGTCACGCCAAGGCCACTGCAAGCCTGGCTCGGCTTGCCTGCTTTCTCCAAAGGAGGCTGGCCGACCAGCCGAACCTGGCACCTGGGCCAGGCCCCTTCCAAGGGGACGAGTTCCAGAGGATAGAGCCCTGGGGGCGGCTGCCAAGTCTCCTGGGGCGTGTGCTGGGCCCCCGTCAGAGGAGGAAGCAGCCTGGTAAACGGTGTGCCAGGCCTGAGACCTGGAGGCCTCCCACAGCCGGGTCCCTGTCCTGCCCAGGCCCCCCGAGGGAGGACGATGGTCGGGCAGTGGCGAGCGGGGTGGGGCTGGCGCCGAGCCTGCCCTTGGATGCCCCGGGGAAGGGCGCCGGGGGATGGGCTGCCCCTGGCCAGGTCTGAGGGACCGACCCAGCTCGGGGCTGTCGGGGGCAGAGAGAGAACCCCCCTCCGCCCTTTCCCTTCAGCTTCTTAGGGCTGGCCAAATCCTTCCCAAGACAGCTTGTCTGGAGAAAATCAGACCCAGCTGAAGAACATGTGTCCATGGGGGAAACCCGGGAAACTGAGTCTCCCCACACAATAGCAGAGATTCTCATCTTGCATCCTCTCCTGAGCTAATGACAAAGGTGGATGTCCCGGGTGGGTGGGCCTGTGGAATGGGAGAGGGGAGGAAGTCTATTGTCATGCAGAGGGACATGGAAAGACTTGTCTGAAGCTTATCCCCTGCACTGGGGTCAGGTCGGGAAGGGACGGCACAGAGGTGAGCAGGAACCAACCGGCCTCTCTGTGGTGGGGCTGGCCCCGGGGCAGGCGTGGGGGTGATGGCTGGAAGTGGGATGGCGCGTGAGTTGGCACCAGCCAGCGGTGGAGGCAGAGACTCAGAGGTCAGGGATCTCTCTCTCTGTCTCTGTCTCTCTCTCTCTCCCTCAGGGAGCTGAGGAGAGTAAGGTGGCGCCCCCTGCCCACCTCGCCTACCTCTCCATGGGCCCTTCTTTCTCTGGCCGCTCCGGGAGCCCTGCGGGCTTGGGTTCAAGCCCCCACACACCGCACAGGCCAAGGGCGCATGCGCGACCGCCGGGGCCTAGGGCTGGCCTCGGGGGGCGGGGGGGGTCCTCAGTGAAGGCCCCGCCCTCCCTCCAGGCTCTGACCCAGCTGCAGCTCTTCCATCGCCGCCCTTCTGGACTCGGCTTCAGCTGTCTCCCTCCCCTCCCCCACTCCCACTCAGCTTGCAGGCCGCTTCCCTGCCTTGAAAGCATTGCTCTGGCCCTGAGGGCCACAGACCTACTGGGCTTCAAGCTCAAGGCTCTGCCTGGGCCTGCTGCTTCGGCCAGGGGCTCATTTTTTCCTGGAAAGACAAAGCCATGGCCTCACCCCACGCCTGCACTTTGCCACGGCAGGCAGCCCAGATGTAGGAAAGGCTCTGTGGAGTCAGAAGTGCCGAGACAGGCAGATGGCACCAGAGGGTTTGGGGGCCAGGGCGCAACTGGGCTAGCCCCTCCTCCCGGGAGTCGGGGAGGCCCGGCCTTCCTAGTGCCCAGGCCACGGCTCCGGGGAGAAACCCGCCATGGAGGGCACGCGGGAGGCCCTCTGCCTGAGGTGGCAGGTGTCACGCCAGGGCCATTGCAAGCCTGGCTCGGCTTGCCTGCTTTCTCCAAAGGAGGCTGGCCGACCAGCCGAACCTGGCACCTGGGCCAGGCCCCTTCCAAGGGGACGAGTTCCAGAGGATAGAGCCCTGGGGGCGGCTGCCAAGTCTCCTGGGGCGTGTGCTGGGCCCCCGTCAGAGGAGGAAGCAGCCTGGTAAACGGTGTGCCAGGCCTGAGATCTGGAGGCCTCCCACACCCGGGTCCCTGTCCTGCCCAGGCCCCCCGAGGGAGGACGATGGTCGGGCAGTGGCGAGCGGGGTGGGGCTGGCGCCGAGGCTGCCCTTGGATGCCCCGGGGAAGGGCGCCGGGGGATGGGCTGCCCCTGGCCAGGTCTGAGGGAGCGACCCAGCTCGGGGCTGTCGGGGGCAGAGAGAGAACCCCCCTCCGCCCTTTCCCTTCAGCTTCTTAGGGCTGGCCAAATCCTTCCCAAGACAGCTTGTCTGGAGAAAATCAGACCCAGCTGAAGAACATGTGTCCATGGGGGAAACCCGGGAAACTGAGTCTCCGCACACAATAGCAGAGATTCTCATCTTGCATCCTCTCCTGAGCTAATGACAAAGGTGGATGTCCCGGGTGGGTGGGCCTGTGGAATGGGAGAGGGGAGGAAGTCTATTGTCATGCAGAGGGACATGGAAAGACTTGTCTGAAGCTTATCCCCTGCACTGGGGTCAGGTCGGGAAGGGACGGCACAGAGGTGAGCAGGAACCAACCGGCCTCTCTGTGGTGGGGCTGGCCCCGGGGCAGGCGTGGGGGTGATGGCTGGAAGTGGGATGGCGCGTGAGTTGGCACCAGCCAGCGGTGGAGGCAGAGACTCAGAGGTCAGGGATCTCTCTCTCTGTCTCTGTCTCTCTCTCTCTCCCTCCGGGAGCTGAGGAGAGTAAGGTGGCGCCCCCTGCCCACCTCGCCTACCTCTCCATGGGCCCTTATTTCTCTGGCCGCTCCGGGAGCCCTGCGGGCTTGGGTTCAAGCCCCCACACACCGCACAGGCCAAGGGCGCATGCGCGACCGCCGGGGCCTAGGGCTGGCCTCGGGGGGCGGGGGGGGTCCTCAGTGAAGGCCCCGCCCTCCCTCCAGGCTCTGACCCAGCTGCAGCTCTTCCATCGCCGCCCTTCTGGACTCGGCTTCAGCTGTCTCCCTCCCCTCCCCCACTCCCACTCAGCTTGCAGGCCGCTTCCCTGCCTTGAAAGCATTGCTCTGGCCCTGAGGGCCACAGACCTACTGGGCTTCAAGCTCAAGGCTCTGCCTGGGCCTGCTGCTTCGGCCAGGGGCTCATTTTTTCCTGGAAAGACAAAGCCATGGCCTCACCCCACGCCTGCACTTTGCCACGGCAGGCAGCCCAGATGTAGGAAAGGCTCTGTGGAGTCAGAAGTGCCGAGACAGGCAGATGGCACCAGAGGGTTTGGGGGCCAGGGCGCAACTGGGCTAGCCCCTCCTCCCGGGAGTCGGGGAGGCCCGGCCTTCCTAGTGCCCAGGCCACGGCTCCGGGGAGAAACCCGCCATGGAGGGCACGCGGGAGGCCCTCTGCCTGAGGTGGCAGGTGTCACGCCAGGGCCACTGCAAGCCTGGCTCGGCTTGCCTGCTTTCTCCAAAGGAGGCTGGCCGACCAGCCGAACCTGGCACCTGGGCCAGGCCCCTTCCAAGGGGACGAGTTCCAGAGGATAGAGCCCTGGGGGCGGCTGCCAAGTCTCCTGGGGCGTGTGCTGGGCCCCCGTCAGAGGAGGAAGCAGCCTGGTAAACGGTGTGCCAGGCCTGAGATCTGGAGGCCTCCCACACCCGGGTCCCTGTCCTGCCCAGGCCCCCCGAGGGAGGACGATGGTGGGGCAGTGGCGAGCGGGGTGGGGCTGGCGCCGAGCCTGCCCTTGGATGCCCCAGGGAAGGGCGCCGGGGGATGGGCTGCCCCTGGCCAGGTCTGAGGGACCGACCCAGCTCGGGGCTGTCGGGGGCAGAGAGAGAACCCCCCTCCGCCCTTTCCCTTCAGGTTCTTAGGGCTGGCCAAATCCTTCCCAAGACAGCTTGTCTGGAGAAAATCAGACCCAGCTGAAGAACATGTGTCCATGGGGGAAACCCGGGAAACTGAGTCTCCCCACACAATAGCAGAGATTCTCATCTTGCATCCTCTCCTGAGCTAATGACAAAGGTGGATGTCCCGGGTGGGTGGGCCTGTGGAATGGGAGAGGGGAGGAAGTCTATTGTCATGCAGAGGGACATGGAAAGACTTGTCTGAAGCTTATCCCCTGCACTGGGGTCAGGTCGGGAAGGGACGGCACAGAGGTGAGCAGGAACCAACCGGCCTCTCTGTGGTGGGGCTGGCCCCGGGGCAGGCGTGGGGGTGATGGCTGGAAGTGGGATGGCGCGTGAGTTGGCACCAGCCAGCGGTGGAGGCAGAGACTCAGAGGTCAGGGATCTCTCTCTCTGTCTCTGTCTCTCTCTCTCTCCCTCAGGGAGCTGAGGAGAGTAAGGTGGCGCCCCCTGCCCACCTCGCCTACCTCTCCATGGGCCCTTCTTTCTCTGGCCGCTCCGGGAGCCCTGCGGGCTTGGGTTCAAGCCCCCACACACCGCACAGGCCAAGGGCGCATGCGCGACCGCCGGGGCCTAGGGCTGGCCTCGGGGGGCGGGGGGGTCCTCAGTGAAGGCCCCGCCCTCCCTCCAGGCTCTGACCCAGCTGCAGCTCTTCCATCGCCGCCCTTCTGGACTCGGCTTCAGCTGTCTCCCTCCCCTCCCCCACTCCCACTCAGCTTGCAGGCCGCTTCCCTGCCTTGAAAGCATTGCTCTGGCCCTGAGGGCCACAGACCTACTGGGCTTCAAGCTCAAGGCTCTGCCTGGGCCTGCTGCTTCGGCCAGGGGCTCATTTTTTCCTGGAAAGACAAAGCCATGGCCTCACCCCACGCCTGCACTTTGCCACGGCAGGCAGCCCAGATGTAGGAAAGGCTCTGTGGAGTCAGAAGTGCCGAGACAGGCAGATGGCACCAGAGGGTTTGGGGGCCAGGGCGCAACTGGGCTAGCCCCTCCTCCCGGGAGTCGGGGAGGCCCGGCCTTCCTAGTGCCCAGGCCACGGCTCCGGGGAGAAACCCGCCATGGAGGGCACGCGGGAGGCCCTCTGCCTGAGGTGGCAGGTGTCACGCCAGGGCCACTGCAAGCCTGGCTCGGCTTGCCTGCTTTCTCCAAAGGAGGCTGGCCGACCAGCCGAACCTGGCACCTGGGCCAGGCCCCTTCCAAGGGGACGAGTTCCAGAGGATAGAGCCCTGGGGGCGGCTGCCAAGTCTCCTGGGGCGTGTGCTGGGCCCCCGTCAGAGGAGGAAGCAGCCTGGTAAACGGTGTGCCAGGCCTGAGATCTGGAGGCCTCCCACACCCGGGTCCCTGTCCTGCCCAGGCCCCCAGAGGGAGGACGATGGTGGGGCAGTGGCGAGCGGGGTGGGGCTGGCGCCGAGCCTGCCCTTGGATGCCCCGGGGAAGGGCGCCGGGGGATGGGCTGCCCCTGGCCAGGTCTGAGGGACCGACCCAGCTCGGGGCTGTCGGGGGCAGAGAGAGAACCCCCCTCCGCCCTTTCCCTTCAGGTTCTTAGGGCTGGCCAAATCCTTCCCAAGACAGCTTGTCTGGAGAAAATCAGACCCAGCTGAAGAACATGTGTCCATGGGGGAAACCCGGGAAACTGAGTCTCCCCACACAATAGCAGAGATTCTCATCTTGCATCCTCTCCTGAGCTAATGACAAAGGTGGATGTCCCGGGTGGGTGGGCCTGTGGAATGGGAGAGGGGAGGAAGTCTATTGTCATGCAGAGGGACATGGAAAGACTTGTCTGAAGCTTATCCCCTGCACTGGGGTCAGGTCGGGAAGGGACGGCACAGAGGTGAGCAGGAACCAACCGGCCTCTCTGTGGTGGGGCTGGCCCCGGGGCAGGCGTGGGGGTGATGGCTGGAAGTGGGATGGCGCGTGAGTTGGCACCAGCCAGCGGTGGAGGCAGAGACTCAGAGGTCAGGGATCTCTCTCTCTGTCTCTGTCTCTCTCTCTCTCCCTCCGGGAGCTGAGGAGAGTAAGGTGGCGCCCCCTGCCCACCTCGCCTACCTCTCCATGGGCCCTTCTTTCTCTGGCCGCTCCGGGAGCCCTGCGGGCTTGGGTTCAAGCCCCCACACACCGCACAGGCCAAGGGCGCATGCGCGACCGCCGGGGCCTAGGGCTGGCCTCGGGGGGCGGGGGGGTCCTCAGTGAAGGCCCCGCCCTCCCTCCAGGCTCTGACCCAGCTGCAGCTCTTCCATCGCCGCCCTTCTGGACTCGGCTTCAGCTGTCTCCCTCCCCTCCCCCACTCCCACTCAGCTTGCAGGCCGCTTCCCTGCCTTGAAAGCATTGCTCTGGCCCTGAGGGCCACAGACCTACTGGGCTTCAAGCTCAAGGCTCTGCCTGGGCCTGCTGCTTCGGCCAGGGGCTCATTTTTTCCTGGAAAGACAAAGCCATGGCCTCACCCCACGCCTGCACTTTGCCACGGCAGGCAGCCCAGATGTAGGAAAGGCTCTGTGGAGTCAGAAGTGCCGAGACAGGCAGATGGCACCAGAGGGTTTGGGGGCCAGGGCGCAACTGGGCTAGCCCCTCCTCCCGGGAGTCGGGGAGGCCCGGCCTTCCTAGTGCCCAGGCCACGGCTCCGGGGAGAAACCCGCCATGGAGGGCACGCGGGAGGCCCTCTGCCTGAGGTGGCAGGTGTCACGCCAGGGCCACTGCAAGCCTGGCTCGGCTTGCCTGCTTTCTCCAAAGGAGGCTGGCCGACCAGCCGAACCTGGCACCTGGGCCAGGCCCCTTCCAAGGGGTCGAGTTCCAGAGGATAGAGCCCTGGGGGCGGCTGCCAAGTCTCCTGGGGCGTGTGCTGGGCCCCCGTCAGAGGAGGAAGCAGCCTGGTAAACGGTGTGCCAGGCCTGAGACCTGGAGGCCTCCCACAGCCGGGTCCCTGTCCTGCCCAGGCCCCCCGAGGGAGGACGATGGTCGGGCAGTGGCGAGCGGGGTGGGGCTGGCGCCGAGCCTGCCCTTGGATGCCCCGGGGAAGGGCGCCGGGGGATGGGCTGCCCCTGGCCAGGTCTGAGGGACCGACCCAGCTCGGGGCTGTCGGGGGCAGAGAGAGAACCCCCCTCCGCCCTTTCCCTTCAGCTTCTTAGGGCTGGCCAAATCCTTCCCAAGACAGCTTGTCTGGAGAAAATCAGACCCAGCTGAAGAACATGTGTCCATGGGGGAAACCCGGGAAACTGAGTCTCCCCACACAATAGCAGAGATTCTCATCTTGCATCCTCTCCTGAGCTAATGACAAAGGTGGATGTCCCGGGTGGGCCTGTGGAATGGGAGAGGGGAGGAAGTCTATTGTCATGCAGAGGGACATGGAAAGACTTGTCTGAAGCTTATCCCCTGCACTGGGGTCAGGTCGGGAAGGGACGGCACAGAGGTGAGCAGGAACCAACTGGCCTCTCTGTGGTGGGGCTGGCCCCGGGGCAGGCGTGGGGGTGATGGCTGGAAGTGGGATGGCGCGTGAGTTGGCACCAGCCAGCGGTGGAGGCAGAGACTCAGAGGTCAGGGATCTCTCTCTCTGTCTCTGTCTCTCTCTCTCTCCCTCAGGGAGCTGAGGAGAGTAAGGTGGCGCCCCCTGCCCACCTCGCCTACCTCTCCATGGGCCCTTCTTTCTCTGGCCGCTCCGGGAGCCCTGCGGGCTTGGGTTCAAGCCCCCACACACCGCACAGGCCAAGGGCGCATGCGCGACCGCCAGGGCCTAGGGCTGGCCTCGGGGGGCGGGGGGGTCCTCAGTGAAGGCCCCGCCCTCCCTCCAGGCTCTGACCCAGCTGCAGCTCTTCCATCGCCGCCCTTCTGGACTCGGCTTCAGCTGTCTCCCTCCCCTCCCCCACTCCCACTCAGCTTGCAGGCCGCTTCCCTGCCTTGAAAGCATTGCTCTGGCCCTGAGGGCCACAGACCTACTGGGCTTCAAGCTCAAGGCTCTGCCTGGGCCTGCTGCTTCGGCCAGGGGCTCATTTTTTCCTGGAAAGACAAAGCCATGGCCTCACCCCACGCCTGCACTTTGCCACGGCAGGCAGCCCAGATGTAGGAAAGGCTCTGTGGAGTCAGAAGTGCCGAGACAGGCAGATGGCACCAGAGGGTTTGGGGGCCAGGGCGCAACTGGGCTAGCCCCTCCTCCCGGGAGTCGGGGAGGCCCGGCCTTCCTAGTGCCCAGGCCACGGCTCCGGGGAGAAACCCGCCATGGAGGGCACGCGGGAGGCCCTCTGCCTGAGGAGGCAGGTGTCACGCCAAGGCCACTGCAAGCCTGGCTCGGCTTGCCTGCTTTCTCCAAAGGAGGCTGGCCGACCAGCCGAACCTGGCACCTGGGCCAGGCCCCTTCCAAGGGGACGAGTTCCAGAGGATAGAGCCCTGGGGGCGGCTGCCAAGTCTCCTGGGGCGTGTGCTGGGCCCCCGTCAGAGGAGGAAGCAGCCTGGTAAACGGTGTGCCAGGCCTGAGACCTGGAGGCCTCCCACAGCCGGGTCCCTGTCCTGCCCAGGCCCCCCGAGGGAGGACGATGGTCGGGCAGTGGCGAGCGGGGTGGGGCTGGCGCCGAGCCTGCCCTTGGATGCCCCGGGGAAGGGCGCCGGGGGATGGGCTGCCCCTGGCCAGGTCTGAGGGACCGACCCAGCTCGGGGCTGTCGGGGGCAGAGAGAGAACCCCCCTCCGCCCTTTCCCTTCAGCTTCTTAGGGCTGGCCAAATCCTTCCCAAGACAGCTTGTCTGGAGAAAATCAGACCCAGCTGAAGAACATGTGTCCATGGGGGAAACCCGGGAAACTGAGTCTCCGCACACAATAGCAGAGATTCTCATCTTGCATCCTCTCCTGAGCTAATGACAAAGGTGGATGTCCCGGGTGGGTGGGCCTGTGGAATGGGAGAGGGGAGGAAGTCTATTGTCATGCAGAGGGACATGGAAAGACTTGTCTGAAGCTTATCCCCTGCACTGGGGTCAGGTCGGGAAGGGACGGCACAGAGGTGAGCAGGAACCAACCGGCCTCTCTGTGGTGGGGCTGGCCCCGGGGCAGGCGTGGGGGTGATGGCTGGAAGTGGGATGGCGCGTGAGTTGGCACCAGCCAGCGGTGGAGGCAGAGACTCAGAGGTCAGGGATCTCTCTCTCTGTCTCTGTCTCTCTCTCTCTCCCTCCGGGAGCTGAGGAGAGTAAGGTGGCGCCCCCTGCCCACCTCGCCTACCTCTCCATGGGCCCTTATTTCTCTGGCCGCTCCGGGAGCCCTGCGGGCTTGGGTTCAAGCCCCCACACACCGCACAGGCCAAGGGCGCATGCGCGACCGCCGGGGCCTAGGGCTGGCCTCGGGGGGCGGGGGGGGTCCTCAGTGAAGGCCCCGCCCTCCCTCCAGGCTCTGACCCAGCTGCAGCTCTTCCATCGCCGCCCTTCTGGACTCGGCTTCAGCTGTCTCCCTCCCCTCCCCCACTCCCACTCAGCTTGCAGGCCGCTTCCCTGCCTTGAAAGCATTGCTCTGGCCCTGAGGGCCACAGACCTACTGGGCTTCAAGCTCAAGGCTCTGCCTGGGCCTGCTGCTTCGGCCAGGGGCTCATTTTTTCCTGGAAAGACAAAGCCATGGCCTCACCCCACGCCTGCACTTTGCCACGGCAGGCAGCCCAGATGTAGGAAAGGCTCTGTGGAGTCAGAAGTGCCGAGACAGGCAGATGGCACCAGAGGGTTTGGGGGCCAGGGCGCAACTGGGCTAGCCCCTCCTCCCGGGAGTCGGGGAGGCCCGGCCTTCCTAGTGCCCAGGCCACGGCTCCGGGGAGAAACCCGCCATGGAGGGCACGCGGGAGGCCCTCTGCCTGAGGTGGCAGGTGTCACGCCAGGGCCACTGCAAGCCTGGCTCGGCTTGCCTGCTTTCTCCAAAGGAGGCTGGCCGACCAGCCGAACCTGGCACCTGGGCCAGGCCCCTTCCAAGGGGACGAGTTCCAGAGGATAGAGCCCTGGGGGCGGCTGCCAAGTCTCCTGGGGCGTGTGCTGGGCCCCCGTCAGAGGAGGAAGCAGCCTGGTAAACGGTGTGCCAGGCCTGAGATCTGGAGGCCTCCCACACCCGGGTCCCTGTCCTGCCCAGGCCCCCCGAGGGAGGACGATGGTGGGGCAGTGGCGAGCGGGGTGGGGCTGGCGCCGAGCCTGCCCTTGGATGCCCCGGGGAAGGGCGCCGGGGGATGGGCTGCCCCTGGCCAGGTCTGAGGGACCGACCCAGCTCGGGGCTGTCGGGGGCAGAGAGAGAACCCCCCTCCGCCCTTTCCCTTCAGGTTCTTAGGGCTGGCCAAATCCTTCCCAAGACAGCTTGTCTGGAGAAAATCAGACCCAGCTGAAGAACATGTGTCCATGGGGGAAACCCGGGAAACTGAGTCTCCCCACACAATAGCAGAGATTCTCATCTTGCATCCTCTCCTGAGCTAATGACAAAGGTGGATGTCCCGGGTGGGTGGGCCTGTGGAATGGGAGAGGGGAGGAAGTCTATTGTCATGCAGAGGGACATGGAAAGACTTGTCTGAAGCTTATCCCCTGCACTGGGGTCAGGTCGGGAAGGGACGGCACAGAGGTGAGCAGGAACCAACCGGCCTCTCTGTGGTGGGGCTGGCCCCGGGGCAGGCGTGGGGGTGATGGCTGGAAGTGGGATGGCGCGTGAGTTGGCACCAGCCAGCGGTGGAGGCAGAGACTCAGAGGTCAGGGATCTCTCTCTCTGTCTCTGTCTCTCTCTCTCTCCCTCCGGGAGCTGAGGAGAGTAAGGTGGCGCCCCCTGCCCACCTCGCCTACCTCTCTATGGGCCCTTCTTTCTCTGGCCGCTCCGGGAGCCCTGCGGGCTTGGGTTCAAGCCCCCACACACCGCACAGGCCAAGGGCGCATGCGCGACCGCCGGGGCCTAGGGCTGGCCTCGGGGGGCGGGGGGGTCCTCAGTGAAGGCCCCGCCCTCCCTCCAGGCTCTGACCCAGCTGCAGCTCTTCCATCGCCGCCCTTCTGGACTCGGCTTCAGCTGTCTCCCTCCCCTCCCCCACTCCCACTCAGCTTGCAGGCCGCTTCCCTGCCTTGAAAGCATTGCTCTGGCCCTGAGGGCCACAGACCTACTGGGCTTCAAGCTCAAGGCTCTGCCTGGGCCTGCTGCTTCGGCCAGGGGCTCATTTTTTCCTGGAAAGACAAAGCCATGGCCTCACCCCACGCCTGCACTTTGCCACGGCAGGCAGCCCAGATGTAGGAAAGGCTCTGTGGAGTCAGAAGTGCCGAGACAGGCAGATGGCACCAGAGGGTTTGGGGGCCAGGGCGCAACTGGGCTAGCCCCTCCTCCCGGGAGTCGGGGAGGCCCGGCCTTCCTAGTGCCCAGGCCACGGCTCCGGGGAGAAACCCGCCATGGAGGGCACGCGGGAGGCCCTCTGCCTGAGGTGGCAGGTGTCACGCCAGGGCCACTGCAAGCCTGGCTCGGCTTGCCTGCTTTCTCCAAAGGAGGCTGGCCGACCAGCCGAACCTGGCACCTGGGCCAGGCCTCTTCCAAGGGGACGAGTTCCAGAGGCTAGAGCCCTGGGGGCGGCTGCCAAGTCTCCTGGGGCGTGTGCTGGGCCCCCGTCAGAGGAGGAAGCAGCCTGGTAAACGGTGTGCCAGGCCTGAGATCTGGAGGCCTCCCACAGCCGGGTCCCTGTCCTGCCCAGGCCCCCCGAGCGAGGACGATGGTCGGGCAGTGGCGAGCGGGGTGGGGCTGGCGCCGAGCCTGCCCTTGGATGCCCCGGGGAAGGGCGCCGGGGGATGGGCTGCCCCTGGCCAGGTCTGAGGGACCGACCCAGCTCGGGGCTGTCGGGGGCAGAGAGAGAACCCCCCTCCGCCCTTTCCCTTCAGCTTCTTAGGGCTGGCCAAATCCTTCCCAAGACAGCTTGTCTGGAGAAAATCAGACCCAGCTGAAGAACATGTGTCCATGGGGGAAACCCGGGAAACTGAGTCTCCCCACACAATAGCAGAGATTCTCATCTTGCATCCTCTCCTGAGCTAATGACAAAGGTGGATGTCCCGGGTGGGTGGGCCTGTGGAATGGGAGAGGGGAGGAAGTCTATTGTCATGCAGAGGGACATGGAAAGACTTGTCTGAAGCTTATCCCCTGCACTGGGGTCAGGTCGGGAAGGGACGGCACAGAGGTGAGCAGGAACCAACCGGCCTCTCTGTGGTGGGGCTGGCCCCGGGGCAGGCGTGGGGGTGATGGCTGGAAGTGGGATGGCGCGTGAGTTGGCACCAGCCAGCGGTGGAGGCAGAGACTCAGAGGTCAGGGATCTCTCTCTCTGTCTCTGTCTCTCTCTCTCTCCCTCAGGGAGCTGAGGAGAGTAAGGTGGCGCCCCCTGCCCACCTCGCCTACCTCTCCATGGGCCCTTCTTTCTCTGGCCGCTCCGGGAGCCTTGCGGGCTTGGGTTCAAGCCCCCACACACCGCACAGGCCAAGGGCGCATGCGCGACCGCCAGGGCCTAGGGCTGGCCTCGGGGGGCGGGGGGGTCCTCAGTGAAGGCCCCGCCCTCCCTCCAGGCTCTGACCCAGCTGCAGCTCTTCCATCGCCGCCCTTCTGGACTCGGCTTCAGCTGTCTCCCTCCCCTCCCCCACTCCCACTCAGCTTGCAGGCCGCTTCCCTGCCTTGAAAGCATTGCTCTGGCCCTGAGGGCCACAGACCTACTGGGCTTCAAGCTCAAGGCTCTGCCTGGGCCTGCTGCTTCGGCCAGGGGCTCATTTTTTCCTGGAAAGACAAAGCCATGGCCTCACCCCACGCCTGCACTTTGCCACGGCAGGCAGCCCAGATGTAGGAAAGGCTCTGTGGAGTCAGAAGTGCCGAGACAGGCAGATGGCACCAGAGGGTTTGGGGGCCAGGGCGCAACTGGGCTAGCCCCTCCTCCCGGGAGTCGGGGAGGCCCGGCCTTCCTAGTGCCCAGGCCACGGCTCCGGGGAGAAACCCGCCATGGAGGGCACGCGGGAGGCCCTCTGCCTGAGGTGGCAGGTGTCACGCCAGGGCCACTGCAAGCCTGGCTCGGCTTGCCTGCTTTCTCCAAAGGAGGCTGGCCGACCAGCCGAACCTGGCACCTGGGCCAGGCCTCTTCCAAGGGGACGAGTTCCAGAGGCTAGAGCCCTGGGGGCGGCTGCCAAGTCTCCTGGGGCGTGTGCTGGGCCCCCGTCAGAGGAGGAAGCAGCCTGGTAAACGGTGTGCCAGGCCTGAGATCTGGAGGCCTCCCACAGCCGGGTCCCTGTCCTGCCCAGGCCCCCCGAGGGAGGACGATGGTCGGGCAGTGGCGAGCGGGGTGGGGCTGGCGCCGAGCCTGCCCTTGGATGCCCCGGGGAAGGGCGCCGGGGGATGGGCTGCCCCTGGCCAGGTCTGAGGGACCGACCCAGCTCGGGGCTGTCGGGGGCAGAGAGAGAACCCCCCTCCGCCCTTTCCCTTCAGCTTCTTAGGGCTGGCCAAATCCTTCCCAAGACAGCTTGTCTGGAGAAAATCAGACCCAGCTGAAGAACATGTGTCCATGGGGGAAACCCGGGAAACTGAGTCTCCCCACACAATAGCAGAGATTCTCATCTTGCATCCTCTCCTGAGCTAATGACAAAGGTGGATGTCCCGGGTGGGTGGGCCTGTGGAATGGGAGAGGGGAGGAAGTCTATTGTCATGCAGAGGGACATGGAAAGACTTGTCTGAAGCTTATCCCCTGCACTGGGGTCAGGTCGGGAAGGGACGGCACAGAGGTGAGCAGGAACCAACCGGCCTCTCTGTGGTGGGGCTGGCCCCGGGGCAGGCGTGGGGGTGATGGCTGGAAGTGGGATGGCGCGTGAGTTGGCACCAGCCAGCGGTGGAGGCAGAGACTCAGAGGTCAGGGATCTCTCTCTCTGTCTCTGTCTCTCTCTCTCTCCCTCAGGGAGCTGAGGAGAGTAAGGTGGCGCCCCCTGCCCACCTCGCCTACCTCTCCATGGGCCCTTCTTTCTCTGGCCGCTCCGGGAGCCTTGCGGGCTTGGGTTCAAGCCCCCACACACCGCACAGGCCAAGGGCGCATGCGCGACCGCCAGGGCCTAGGGCTGGCCTCGGGGGGCGGGGGGGTCCTCAGTGAAGGCCCCGCCCTCCCTCCAGGCTCTGACCCAGCTGCAGCTCTTCCATCGCCGCCCTTCTGGACTCGGCTTCAGCTGTCTCCCTCCCCTCCCCCACTCCCACTCAGCTTGCAGGCCGCTTCCCTGCCTTGAAAGCATTGCTCTGGCCCTGAGGGCCACAGACCTACTGGGCTTCAAGCTCAAGGCTCTGCCTGGGCCTGCTGCTTCGGCCAGGGGCTCATTTTTTCCTGGAAAGACAAAGCCATGGCCTCACCCCACGCCTGCACTTTGCCACGGCAGGCAGCCCAGATGTAGGAAAGGCTCTGTGGAGTCAGAAGTGCCGAGACAGGCAGATGGCACCAGAGGGTTTGGGGGCCAGGGCGCAACTGGGCTAGCCCCTCCTCCCGGGAGTCGGGGAGGCCCGGCCTTCCTAGTGCCCAGGCCACGGCTCTGGGGAGAAACCCGCCATGGAGGGCACGCGGGAGGCCCTCTGCCTGAGGTGGCAGGTGTCACGCCAGGGCCACTGCAAGCCTGGCTCGGCTTGCCTGCTTTCTCCAAAGGAGGCTGGCCGACCAGCCGAACCTGGCACCTGGGCCAGGCCCCTTCCAAGGGGACGAGTTCCAGAGGATAGAGCCCTGGGGGCGGCTGCCAAGTCTCCTGGGGCGTGTGCTGGGCCCCCGTCAGAGGAGGAAGCAGGCTGGTAAACGGGTGTGCCAGGCCTGAGATCTGGAGGCCTCCCACACCCGGGTCCCTGTCCTGCCCAGGCCCCCCGAGGGAGGACGATGGTCGGGCAGTGGCGAGCGGGGTGGGGCTGGCGCCGAGGCTGCCCTTGGATGCCCCGGGGAAGGGCGCCGGGGGATGGGCTGCCCCTGGCCAGGTCTGAGGGACCGACCCAGCTCGGGGCTGTCGGGGGCAGAGAGAGAACCCCCCTCCGCCCTTTCCCTTCAGCTTCTTAGGGCTGGCCAAATCCTTCCCAAGACAGCTTGTCTGGAGAAAATCAGACCCAGCTGAAGAACATGTGTCCATGGGGGAAACCCGGGAAACTGAGTCTCCGCACACAATAGCAGAGATTCTCATCTTGCATCCTCTCCTGAGCTAATGACAAAGGTGGATGTCCCGGGTGGGTGGGCCTGTGGAATGGGAGAGGGGAGGAAGTCTATTGTCATGCAGAGGGACATGGAAAGACTTGTCTGAAGCTTATCCCCTGCACTGGGGTCAGGTCGGGAAGGGATGGCACAGAGGTGAGCAGGAACCAACCGGCCTCTCTGTGGTGGGGCTGGCCCCGGGGCAGGCGTGGGGGTGATGGCTGGAAGTGGGATGGCGCGTGAGTTGGCACCAGCCAGCGGTGGAGGCAGAGACTCAGAGGTCAGGGATCTCTCTCTCTGTCTCTGTCTCTCTCTCTCTCCCTCAGGGAGCTGAGGAGAGTAAGGTGGCGCCCCCTGCCCACCTCGCCTACCTCTCCATGGGCCCTTCTTTCTCTGGCCGCTCCGGGAGCCCTGCGGGCTTGGGTTCAAGCCCCCACACACCGCACAGGCCAAGGGCGCATGCGCGACCGCCGGGGCCTAGGGCTGGCCTCGGGGGGCGGGGGGGGTCCTCAGTGAAGGCCCCGCCCTCCCTCCAGGCTCTGACCCAGCTGCAGCTCTTCCATCGCCGCCCTTCTGGACTCGGCTTCAGCTGTCTCCCTCCCCTCCCCCACTCCCACTCAGCTTGCAGGCCGCTTCCCTGCCTTGAAAGCATTGCTCTGGCCCTGAGGGCCACAGACCTACTGGGCTTCAAGCTCAAGGCTCTGCCTGGGCCTGCTGCTTCGGCCAGGGGCTCATTTTTTCCTGGAAAGACAAAGCCATGGCCTCACCCCACGCCTGCACTTTGCCACGGCAGGCAGCCCAGATGTAGGAAAGGCTCTGTGGAGTCAGAAGTGCCGAGACAGGCAGATGGCACCAGAGGGTTTGGGGGCCAGGGCGCAACTGGGCTAGCCCCTCCTCCCGGGAGTCGGGGAGGCCCGGCCTTCCTAGTGCCCAGGCCACGGCTCCGGGGAGAAACCCGCCATGGAGGGCACGCGGGAGGCCCTCTGCCTGAGGTGGCAGGTGTCACGCCAGGGCCACTGCAAGCCTGGCTCGGCTTGCCTGCTTTCTCCAAAGGAGGCTGGCCGACCAGCCGAACCTGGCACCTGGGCCAGGCCCCTTCCAAGGGGACGAGTTCCAGAGGATAGAGCCCTGGGGGCGGCTGCCAAGTCTCCTGGGGCGTGTGCTGGGCCCCCGTCAGAGGAGGAAGCAGCCTGGTAAACGGTGTGCCAGGCCTGAGATCTGGAGGCCTCCCACACCCGGGTCCCTGTCCTGCCCAGGCCCCCCGAGGGAGGACGATGGTCGGGCAGTGGCGAGCGGGGTGGGGCTGGCGCCGAGGCTGCCCTTGGATGCCCCGGGGAAGGGCGCCGGGGGATGGGCTGCCCCTGGCCAGGTCTGAGGGACCGACCCAGCTCGGGGCTGTCGGGGGCAGAGAGAGAACCCCCCTCCGCCCTTTCCCTTCAGCTTCTTAGGGCTGGCCAAATCCTTCCCAAGACAGCTTGTCTGGAGAAAATCAGACCCAGCTGAAGAACATGTGTCCATGGGGGAAACCCGGGAAACTGAGTCTCCGCACACAATAGCAGAGATTCTCATCTTGCATCCTCTCCTGAGCTAATGACAAAGGTGGATGTCCCGGGTGGGTGGGCCTGTGGAATGGGAGAGGGGAGGAAGTCTATTGTCATGCAGAGGGACATGGAAAGACTTGTCTGAAGCTTATCCCCTGCACTGGGGTCAGGTCGGGAAGGGACGGCACAGAGGTGAGCAGGAACCAACCGGCCTCTCTGTGGTGGGGCTGGCCCCGGGGCAGGCGTGGGGGTGATGGCTGGAAGTGGGATGGCGTGTGAGTTGGCACCAGCCAGCGGTGGAGGCAGAGACTCAGAGGTCAGGGATCTCTCTCTCTGTCTCTGTCTCTCTCTCTCTCCCTCAGGGAGCTGAGGAGAGTAAGGTGGCGCCCCCTGCCCACCTCGCCTACCTCTCCATGGGCCCTTCTTTCTCTGGCCGCTCCGGGAGCCCTGCGGGCTTGGGTTCAAGCCCCCACACACCGCACAGGCCAAGGGCGCATGCGCGACCGCCGGGGCCTAGGGCTGGCCTCGGGGGGCGGGGGGGGTCCTCAGTGAAGGCCCCGCCCTCCCTCCAGGCTCTGACCCAGCTGCAGCTCTTCCATCGCCGCCCTTCTGGACTCGGCTTCAGCTGTCTCCCTCCCCTCCCCCACTCCCACTCAGCTTGCAGGCCGCTTCCCTGCCTTGAAAGCATTGCTCTGGCCCTGAGGGCCACAGACCTACTGGGCTTCAAGCTCAAGGCTCTGCCTGGGCCTGCTGCTTCGGCCAAGGGCTCATTTTTTCCTGGAAAGACAAAGCCATGGCCTCACCCCACGCCTGCACTTTGCCACGGCAGGCAGCCCAGATGTAGGAAAGGCTCTGTGGAGTCAGAAGTGCCGAGACAGGCAGATGGCACCAGAGGGTTTGGGGGCCAGGGCGCAACTGGGCTAGCCCCTCCTCCCGGGAGTCGGGGAGGCCCGGCCTTCCTAGTGCCCAGGCCACGGCTCCGGGGAGAAACCCGCCATGGAGGGCACGCGGGAGGCCCTCTGCCTGAGGTGGCAGGTGTCACGCCAGGGCCACTGCAAGCCTGGCTCGGCTTGCCTGCTTTCTCCAAAGGAGGCTGGCCGACCAGCCGAACCTGGCACCTGGGCCAGGCCCCTTCCAAGGGGACGAGTTCCAGAGGATAGAGCCCTGGGGGCGGCTGCCAAGTCTCCTGGGGCGTGTGCTGGGCCCCCGTCAGAGGAGGAAGCAGCCTGGTAAACGGTGTGCCAGGCCTGAGATCTGGAGGCCTCCCACAGCCGGGTCCCTGTCCTGCCCAGGCCCCCCGAGGGAGGACGATGGTCGGGCAGTGGCGAGCGGGGTGGGGCTGGCGCCAAGGCTGCCCTTGGATGCCCCGGGGAAGGGCGCCGGGGGATGGGCTGCCCCTGGCCAGGTCTGAGGGACCGACCCAGCTCGGGGCTGTCGGGGGCAGAGAGAGAACCCCCCTCCGCCCTTTCCCTTCAGCTTCTTAGGGCTGGCCAAATCCTTCCCAAGACAGCTTGTCTGGAGAAAATCAGACCCAGCTGAAGAACATGTGTCCATGGGGGAAACCCGGGAAACTGAGTCTCCCCACACAATAGCAGAGATTCTCATCTTGCATCCTCTCCTGAGCTAATGACAAAGGTGGATGTCCCGGGTGGGTGGGCCTGTGGAATGGGAGAGGGGAGGAAGTCTATTGTCATGCAGAGGGACATGGAAAGACTTGTCTGAAGCTTATCCCCTGCACTGGGGTCAGGTCGGGAAGGGACGGCACAGAGGTGAGCAGGAACCAACCGGCCTCTCTGTGGTGGGGCTGGCCCCGGGGCAGGCGTGGGGGTGATGGCTGGAAGTGGGATGGCGCGTGAGTTGGCACCAGCCAGCGGTGGAGGCAGAGACTCAGAGGTCAGGGATCTCTCTCTCTGTCTCTGTCTCTCTCTCTCTCCCTCAGGGAGCTGAGGAGAGTAAGGTGGCGCCCCCTGCCCACCTCGCCTACCTCTCCATGGGCCCTTCTTTCTCTGGCCGCTCCGGGAGCCCTGCGGGCTTGGGTTCAAGCCCCCACACACCGCACAGGCCAAGGGCGCATGCGCGACCGCCGGGGCCTAGGGCTGGCCTCGGGGGGCGGGGGGGGTCCTCAGTGAAGGCCCCGCCCTCCCTCCAGGCTCTGACCCAGCTGCAGCTCTTCCATCGCCGCCCTTCTGGACTCGGCTTCAGCTGTCTCCCTCCCCTCCCCCACCTCCCACTCAGCTTGCAGGCCGCTTCCCTGCCTTGAAAGCATTGCTCTGGCCCTGAGGGCCACAGACCTACTGGGCTTCAAGCTCAAGGCTCTGCCTGGGCCTGCTGCTTCGGCCAGGGGCTCATTTTTTCCTGAAAGACAAAGCCATGGCCTCACCCCACGCCTGCACTTTGCCACGGCAGGCAGCCCAGATGTAGGAAAGGCTCTGTGGAGTCAGAAGTGCCGAGACAGGCAGATGGCACCAGAGGGTTTGGGGGCCAGGGCGCAACTGGGCTAGCCCCTCCTCCCGGGAGTCGGGGAGGCCCCGGCCTTCCTAGTGCCCAGGCCACGGCTCCGGGGAGAAACCCGCCATGGAGGGCACGCGGGAGGCCCTCTGCCTGAGGTGGCAGGTGTCACGCCAGGGCCACTGCAAGCCTGGCTCGGCTTGCCTGCTTTCCTCCAAAGGAGGCTGGCCGACCAGCCGAACCTGGCACCTGGGCCAGGCCCCTTCCAAGGGGACGAGTTCCAGAGGATAGAGCCCTGGGGGCGGCTGCCAAGTCTCCTGGGGCGTGTGCTGGGCCCCCGTCAGAGGAGGAAGCAGCCTGGTAAACGGTGTGCCAGGCCTGAGATCTGGAGGCCTCCCACACCCGGGTCCCTGTCCTGCCCAGGCCCCCCGAGGGAGGACGATGGTCGGGCAGTGGCGAGCGGGGTGGGGCTGGCGCCGAGCCTGCCCTTGGATGCCCCGGGGAAGGGCGCCGGGGGATGGGCTGCCCCTGGCCAGGTCTGAGGGACCGACCCAGCTCGGGGCTGTCGGGGGCAGAGAGAGAACCCCCCTCCGCCCTTTCCCCTTCAGCTTCTTAGGGCTGGCCAAATCCTTCCCAAGACAGCTTGTCTGGAGAAAATCAGACCCAGCTGAAGAACATGTGTCCATGGGGGAAACCCGGGAAACTGAGTCTCCGCACACAATAGCAGAGATTCTCATCTTGCATCCTCTCCTGAGCTAATGACAAAGGTGGATGTCCCGGGTGGGTGGGCCTGTGGAATGGGAGAGGGGAGGAAGTCTATTGTCATGCAGAGGGACATGGAAAGACTTGTCTGAAGCTTATCCCCTGCACTGGGGTCAGGTCGGGAAGGGACGGCACAGAGGTGAGCAGGAACCAACCGGCCTCTCTGTGGTGGGGCTGGCCCCGGGGCAGGCGTGGGGGTGATGGCTGGAAGTGGGATGGCGCGTGAGTTGGCACCAGCCAGCGGTGGAGGCAGAGACTCAGAGGTCAGGGATCTCTCTCTCTGTCTCTGTCTCTCTCTCTCTCCCTCAGGGAGCTGAGGAGAGTAAGGTGGCGCCCCCTGCCCACCTCGCCTACCTCTCCATGGGCCCTTCTTTCTCTGGCCGCTCCGGGAGCCCTGCGGGCTTGGGTTCAAGCCCCCACACACCGCACAGGCCAAGGGCGCATGCGCGACCGCCGGGGCCTAGGGCTGGCCTCGGGGGGGCGGGGGGGGTCCTCAGTGAAGGCCCCGCCCTCCCTCCAGGCTCTGACCCAGCTGCAGCTCTTCCATCGCCGCCCTTCTGGACTCGGCTTCAGCTGTCTCCCTCCCCTCCCCCACTCCCACTCAGCTTGCAGGCCGCTTCCCTGCCTTGAAAGCATTGCTCTGGCCCTGAGGGCCACAGACCTACTGGGCTTCAAGCTCAAGGCTCTGCCTGGGCCTGCTGCTTCGGCCAGGGGCTCATTTTTTCCTGGAAAGACAAAGCCATGGCCTCACCCCACGCCTGCACTTTGCCACGGCAGGCAGCCCAGATGTAGGAAAGGCTCTGTGGAGTCAGAAGTGCCGAGACAGGCAGATGGCACCAGAGGGTTTGGGGGCCAGGGCGCAACTGGGCTAGCCCCTCCTCCCGGGAGTCGGGGAGGCCCGGCCTTCCTAGTGCCCAGGCCACGGCTCCGGGGAGAAACCCCGCCATGGAGGGCACGCGGGAGGCCCTCTGCCTGAGGTGCAGGTGTCACGCCAGGGCCACTGCAAGCCTGGCTCGGCTTGCCTGCTTTCTCCAAAGGAGGCTGGCCGACCAGCCGAACCTGGCACCTGGGCCAGGCCCCTTCCAAGGGGACGAGTTCCAGAGGATAGAGCCCTGGGGGCGGCTGCCAAGTCTCCTGGGGCGTGTGCTGGGCCCCCGTCAGAGGAGGAAGCAGCCTGGTAAACGGTGTGCCAGGCCTGAGATCTGGAGGCCTCCCACACCCGGGTCCCTGTCCTGCCCAGGCCCCCCGAGGGAGGACGATGGTGGGGCAGTGGCGAGCGGGGTGGGGGCTGGCGCCGAGCCTGCCCTTGGATGCCCCGGGGAAGGGCGCCGGGGGATGGGCTGCCCCTGGCCAGGTCTGAGGGACCGACCCAGCTCGGGGCTGTCGGGGGCAGAGAGAGAACCCCCCTCCGCCCTTTCCCTTCAGGTTCTTAGGGCTGGCCAAATCCTTCCCAAGACAGCTTGTCTGGAGAAAATCAGACCCAGCTGAAGAACATGTGTCCATGGGGGAAACCCGGGAAACTGAGTCTCCCCACACAATAGCAGAGATTCTCATCTTGCATCCTCTCCTGAGCTAATGACAAAGGTGGATGTCCCGGGTGGGTGGGGCCCTGTGGAATGGGAGAGGGGAGGAAGTCTATTGTCATGCAGAGGGACATGGAAAGACTTGTCTGAAGCTTATCCCCTGCACTGGGGTCAGGTCGGGAAGGGGACGGCACAGAGGTGAGCAGGAACCAACCGGCCTCTCTGTGGTGGGGCTGGCCCCGGGGGCAGGCGTGGGGGTGATGGCTGGAAGTGGGATGGCGCGTGAGTTGGCACCAGCCAGCGGTGGAGGCAGAGACTCAGAGGTCAGGGATCTCTCTCTCTGTCTCTGTCTCTCTCTCTCTCCCTCAGGGAGCTGAGGAGAGTAAGGTGGCGCCCCCTGCCCACCTCGCCTACCTCTCCATGGGCCCTTCTTTCTCTGGCCGCTCCGGGAGCCCTGCGGGCTTGGGTTCAAGCCCCCACACACCGCACAGGCCAAGGGCGCATGCGCGACCGCCAGGGCCTAGGGCTGGCCTCGGGGGGCGGGGGGGTCCTCAGTGAAGGCCCCCGCCCTCCCTCCAGGCTCTGACCCAGCTGCAGCTCTTCCATCGCCGCCCTTCTGGACTCGGCTTCAGCTGTCTCCCTCCCCTCCCCCACTCCCACTCAGCTTGCAGGCCGCTTCCCTGCCTTGAAAGCATTGCTCTGGCCCTGAGGGCCACAGACCTACTGGGCTTCAAGCTCAAGGCTCTGCCTGGGGCCTGCTGCTTCGGCCAAGGGCTCATTTTTTCCTGGAAAGACAAAGCCATGGCCTCACCCCACGCCTGCACTTTGCCACGGCAGGCAGCCCAGATGTAGGAAAGGCTCTGTGGAGTCAGAAGTGCCGAGACAGGCAGATGGCACCAGAGGGTTTGGGGGCCAGGGCGCAACTGGGCTAGCCCCTCCTCCCGGGAGTCGGGGAGGCCCGGCCTTCCTAGTGCCCAGGCCACGGCTCCGGGGAGAAACCCGCCATGGAGGGCACGCGGGAGGCCCTCTGCCTGAGGTGGCAGGTGTCACGCCAGGGCCACTGCAAGCCTGGCTCGGCTTGCCTGCTTTCTCCAAAGGAGGCTGGCCGACCAGCCGAACCTGGCACCTGGGCCAGGCCCCTTCCAAGGGGACGAGTTCCAGAGGATAGAGCCCTGGGGGGCGGCTGCCAAGTCTCCTGGGGCGTGTGCTGGGCCCCCGTCAGAGGAGGAAGCAGCCTGGTAAACGGTGTGCCAGGCCTGAGATCTGGAGGCCTCCCACACCCGGGTCCCTGTCCTGCCCAGGCCCCCCGAGGGAGGACGATGGTCGGGCAGTGGCGAGCGGGGTGGGGCTGGCGCCGAGGCTGCCCTTGGATGCCCCGGGGAAGGGCGCCGGGGGATGGGCTGCCCCTGGCCAGGTCTGAGGGACCGACCCAGCTCGGGGCTGTCGGGGGCAGAGAGAGAACCCCCCTCCGCCCTTTCCCTTCAGCTTCTTAGGGCTGGCCAAATCCTTCCCAAGACAGCTTGTCTGGAGAAAATCAGACCCAGCTGAAGAACATGTGTCCATGGGGGAAACCCGGGAAACTGAGTCTCCCCACACAATAGCAGAGATTCTCATCTTGCATCCTCTCCTGAGCTAATGACAAAGGTGGATGTCCCCGGGTGGGTGGGCCTGTGGAATGGGAGAGGGGAGGAAGTCTATTGTCATGCAGAGGGACATGGAAAGACTTGTCTGAAGCTTATCCCCTGCACTGGGGTCAGGTCGGGAAGGGACGGCACAGAGGTGAGCAGGAACCAACCGGCCTCTCTGTGGTGGGGCTGGCCCCGGGGCAGGCGTGGGGGTGATGGCTGGAAGTGGGATGGCCGCGTGAGTTGGCACCAGCCAGCGGTGGAGGCAGAGACTCAGAGGTCAGGGATCTCTCTCTCTGTCTCTGTCTCTCTCTCTCTCCCTCAGGGAGCTGAGGAGAGTAAGGTGGCGCCCCCTGCCCACCTCGCCTACCTCTCCATGGCCCTTCTTTCTCTGGCCGCTCCGGGAGCCCTGCGGGCTTGGGTTCAAGCCCCCCACACACCGCACAGGCCAAGGGCGCATGCGCGACCGCCGGGGCCTAGGGCTGGCCTCGGGGGGCGGGGGGGGTCCTCAGTGAAGGCCCCGCCCTCCCTCCAGGCTCTGACCCAGCTGCAGCTCTTCCATCGCCGCCCTTCTGGACTCGGCTTCAGCTGTCTCCCTCCCCTCCCCCACTCCCACTCAGCTTGCAGGCCGCTTCCCTGCCTTGAAAGCATTGCTCTGGCCCTGAGGGCCACAGACCTACTGGGCTTCAAGCTCAAGGCTCTGCCTGGGCCTGCTGCTTCGGCCAGGGGCTCATTTTTTCCTGGAAAGACAAAGCCATGGCCTCACCCCACGCCTGCACTTTGCCACGGCAGGCAGCCCAGATGTAGGAAAGGCTCTGTGGAGTCAGAAGTGCCGAGACAGGCAGATGGCACCAGAGGGTTTGGGGGCCAGGGCGCAACTGGGCTAGCCCCTCCTCCCGGGAGTCGGGGAGGCCCGGCCTTCCTAGTGCCCAGGCCACGGCTCCGGGGAGAAACCCGCCATGGAGGGCACGCCGGGAGGCCCTCTGCCTGAGGTGGCAGGTGTCACGCCAGGGCCACTGCAAGCCTGGCTCGGCTTGCCTGCTTTCTCCAAAGGAGGCTGGCCGACCAGCCGAACCTGGCACCTGGGCCAGGCCCCTTCCAAGGGGACGAGTTCCAGAGGATAGAGCCCTGGGGGCGGCTGCCAAGTCTCCTGGGGCGTGTGCTGGGCCCCCGTCAGAGGAGGAAGCAGCCTGGTAAACGGTGTGCCAGGCCTGAGATCTGGAGGCCTCCCACACCCGGGTCCCTGTCCTGCCCAGGCCCCCCGAGGGAGGACGATGGTCGGGCAGTGGCGAGCGGGGTGGGGCTGGCGCCGAGGCTGCCCTTGGATGCCCCGGGGAAGGGCGCCGGGGGATGGGCTGCCCCTGGCCAGGTCTGAGGGACCGACCCAGCTCGGGGCTGTCGGGGGCAGAGAGAGAACCCCCCCTCCGCCCTTTCCCTTCAGCTTCTTAGGGCTGGCCAAATCCTTCCCAAGACAGCTTGTCTGGAGAAAATCAGACCCAGCTGAAGAACATGTGTCCATGGGGGAAACCCGGGAAACTGAGTCTCCCCACACAATAGCAGAGATTCTCATCTTGCATCCTCTCCTGAGCTAATGACAAAGGTGGATGTCCCGGGTGGGTGGGCCTGTGGAATGGGAGAGGGGAGGAAGTCT